>NW_028227291.1:1539370-1654349 GCF_978045245.1 Mus caroli | reverse complement strand
CGTCTAAAGCGGGTTTTTCAGTAAATTCTACGTTTTTCAGTGCAACTCACTCATATACAAGGTACTACACTGTGCATTTCGTCTAATGCGGGTTTTTCAGTAAATTATAAGTTTTTCAATACAACTCACTCATATACAATGTACTACACTGTGCATTTCGTCTAAAGCGGGTTTTTTCAGTAAATTCTACGTTTTTCAGTGCAACTCACTCATATACAATGTACTACACTGTTCATTTCGTCTAATGCGGGTTTTTCAGTAAATTCTAAGTTTTTCAGTGAAACTCACTCATATACAATGTACTACAATGTGCATTTCGTCTAATGCGGGTTTTTCAGTAAATTCTAAGTTTTTCAGTGCAACTCACTCATATACAATGTACTACACTGTGCATTTCGTCTAAAGCGGGTTTTTCAGTAAATTCTACGTTTTTCAGTGCAACTCACTCATATACAATGTACAATACTGTTCATTTCGTCTAATGCGGGTTTTTCAGTAAATTCTAAGTTTTTCAGTGCAACTCACTCATATACAATGTACTACACTGTGCATTTCGTCTAATGCGGGTTTTTCAGTAAATTCTAAGTTTTTCAGTGCAACTCACTCATATACTATGTACTCCACTGTGCATTTCGTCTAATGCAGGTTTTTCAGTAAATTCTAAGTTTTTTAGTGCAACTCACTCATATACTATGTACTACACTGTACATTTCGTCTAATGCGGGTTTTTCAGTAAATTCTAAGTTTTTCAGTGCAACTCACTCATATACAATGTACTACACTGTGCATTTCGTCTAATGCGGGTTTTTCAGTAAATTCTAAGTTTTTCAGTGCAACTCACTCATATACAATGTACTACACTGTGTATTTCGTCTAATGCGGGTTTTTCAGTAAATTCTAAGTTTTTCAGTGCAACTCACTCATATACAATGTACTACACTGTGCATTTCGTCTAATGCGGGTTTTTCAGTAAATTCTAAGTTTTTCAGTGCAACTCACTCATATACAATGTACTACACTGTGCATTTCGTCTAATGCGGGTTTTTCAGTAAATTCTAAGTTTTTCAGTGCAACTCACTCTTATACAATGTACTACACTGTGCATTTCGTCTAATGCGGGTTTTTCAGTAAATTCTAAGTTTTTCAGTGCAACTCACTCATATACAATGTACTACACTGTGCATTTCGTCTAATGCGGGTTTTTCAGTAAATTCTAAGTTTTTCAGTGCAACTCACTCATATACAATGTACTACACTGTGCATTTCGTCTAATGCGGGTTTTTCAGTAAATTCTAAATTTTTCAGTGCAACTCACTCATATACAATGTACTACACTGTGCATTTCGTCTAATGCGGGTTTTTCAGTAAATTCTAAGTTTTTCAGTGCAACTCACTCATATACTATGTACTACACTGTGCATTTCGTCTAATGCGGGTTTTTCAGTAAATTCTAAGTTTTTCAGTGCAACTCACTCATATACTATGTACTACACTGTGCATTTCGTCTAATGCGGGTTTTTCAGTAAATTCTAATTTTTTCAGTGCAACTCACTCATATACAATGTACTACACTGTGCATTTCTTCTGATGCAGGTTTTTCAGTAAATTCTAAGTTTTTCAGTGCAACTCACTCATATACAATGTACTACACTGTGCATTTCGTCTAATGCGGGTTTTTCAGTAAATTCTAAGTTTTTCAGTGCAACTCACTCATATACAATGTACTACACTGTGCATTTCGTCTAATGCGTGTTTTTCAGTAAATTCTAAGTTTTTCAGTGCAACTCACTCATATACAATGTACTACACTGTGCATTTCGTCTAATGCGGGTTTTTCAGTAAATTCTAAGTTTTTCAGTGCAACTCACTCATATACTATGTACTACACTGTGCATTTCGTCTAATGCAGGTTTTTCAGTAAATTCTAAGTTTTTCAGTGCAACTCACTCATATACTATGCACTACACTGTACATTTCGTCTAATGCGGATTTTTCAGTAAATTCTAAGTTTTTCAGTGCAACTCACTCATATACAATGTACTACACTGTGTATTTCGTCTAATGCGGGTTTTTCAGTAAATTCTAAGTTTTTCAGTGCAACTCACTCATATACAATGTACTACACTGTGCATTTCGTCTAATGCGGGTTTTTCAGTAAATTCTAAGTTTTTCAGTGCAACTCACTCATATACAATGTACTACACTGTGCATTTCGTCTAATGCGGGTTTTTCAGTAAATTCTAAGTTTTTCAGTGCAACTCACTCATATACAATGTACTACACTGTGCATTTCGTCTAATGCGGGTTTTTCAGTAAATTCTAAGTTTTTCAGTGCAACTCACTCATATACAATGTACTACACTGTTCATTTCGTCTAATGCGGGTTTTTCAGTAAATTCTAAGTTTTTCAGTGCAACTCACTCATATACAATGTACTACACTGCATTTCGTCTAATGCGGGTTTTTCAGTAAATTCTAAGTTTTTCAGTGCAACTCACTCTTATACAATGTACTACACTGTGCATTTCGTCTAATGCGGGTTTTTCAGTAAATTCTAAGTTTTTCAGTGCAACTCACTCATATACAATGTACTACACTGTGCATTTCGTCTAATGCGGGTTTTTCAGTAAATTCTAAGTTTTTCAGTGCAACTCACTCATATACAATGTACTACACTGTGCATTTCGTCTAATGCGGGTTTTTCAGTAAATTCTAAGTTTTTCAGTGCAACTCACTCATATACAAGGTACTACACTGTGCATTTCGTCTAATGCGGGTTTTTCAGTAAATTCTAAGTTTTTCAATACAACTCACTCATATACAATGTACTACACTGTGCATTTCTTCTAAAGCGGGTTTTTCAGTAAATTCTACGTTTTTCAGTGCAACTCACTCATATACAATGTACTACACTGTTCATTTCGTCTAATGCGGGTTTTTCAGTAAATTCTAAGTTTTTCAGTGCAACTCACTCATATACAATGTACTACACTGTGCATTTCGTCTAAAGTGGGTTTTTCAGTAAATTCTACTTTTTTCAGTGCAACTCACTGATATACAATGTACTACACTGTTCATTTCGTCTAATGCGGGTTTTTCAGTAAATTCTAAGTTTTTCAGTGCAACTCACTCATATACAATGTACTACACTGTGCATTTCGTCTAATGCGGGTTTTTCAGTAAATTCTAAGTTTTTCAGTGCAACTCACTCATATACTATGTACTACACTGTGCATTTCGTCTAATGCAGGTTTTTCAGTAAATTCTAAGTTTTTCAGTGCAACTCACTCATATACTATGTACTACACTGTACATTTCGTCTAATGCGGGTTTTTCAGTAAATTCTAAGTTTTTCAGTGCAACTCACTCATATACAATGTACTACACTGTGCATTTCGTCTAATGCGGGTTTTTCAGTAAATTCTAAGTTTTTCAGTGCAACTCACTCATATACTATGTACTACACTGTGCATTTCGTCTAATGCGGGTTTTTCAGCAAATTCTAAGTTTTTCAGTGCAACTCACTCATATACAATGTACTACACTGTGCATTTCGTCTAATGCGGGTTTTTCAGTAAATTCTAAGTTTTTCAGTGCAACTCACTCAGATACAAGGTACTACACTGTGCATTTCGTCTAATGCGGGTTTTTCAGTAAATTCTAAGTTTTTCAATACAACTCACTCATATACAATGTACTACACTGTGCATTTCTTCTAAAGCGGGTTTTTCAGTAAATTCTACGTTTTTCAGTGCAACTCACTCATATACAATGTACTACACTGTTCATTTCGTCTAATGCGGGTTTTTCAGTAAATTCTAAGTTTTTCAGTGCAACTCACTCATATACAATGTACTACACTGTGCATTTCGTCTAAAGTGGGTTTTTCAGTAAATTCTACTTTTTTCAGTGCAACTCACTCATATACAATGTACTACACTGTTCATTTCGTCTAATGCGGGTTTTTCAGTAAATTCTAAGTTTTTCAGTGCAACTCACTCATATACAATGTACTACACTGTGCATTTCGTCTAATGCGGGTTTTTCAGTAAATTCTAAGTTTTTCAGTGCAACTCACTCATATACTATGTACTACACTGTGCATTTCGTCTAATGCAGGTTTTTCAGTAAATTTTAAGTTTTTCAGTGCAACTCACTCATATACTATGTACTACACTGTACATTTCGTCTAATGCGGGTTTTTCAGTAAATTCTAAGTTTTTCAGTGCAACTCACTCATATACAATGTACTACACTGTGCATTTCGTCTAATGCGGGTTTTTCAGTAAATTCTAAGTTTTTCAGTGCAACTCACTCATATACTATGTACTACACTGTGCATTTCGTCTAATGCGGGTTTTTCAGTAAATTCTAAGTTTTTCAGTGCAACTCACTCATATACAATGTACTACACTGTGCATTTCGTCTAAAGCGGGTTTTTCAGTAAATTCTACGTTTTTCAGTGCAACTCACTCATATACAATGTACTACACTGTTCATTTCGTCTAATGCGGGTTTTTCAGTAAATTCTAAGTTTTTCAGTTCAACTCACTCATATACAATGTACTACACTGTGCATTTCGTCTAATGCGGGTTTTTCAGTAAATTCTAAGTTTTTCAGTGCAACTCACTCATATACTATGTACTCCACTGTGCATTTCGTCTAATGCAGGTTTTTCAGTAAATTCTAAGTTTGTTAGTGCAACTCACTCATATACTATGTACTACACTGTACATTTCGTCTAATGCGGGTTTTTCAGTAAATTCTAAGTTTTTCAGTGCAACTCACTTATATACAATGTACTACACTGTGCATTTCGTCTAATGCGGGTTTTTCAGTAAATTCTAAGTTTTTCAGTGCAACTCACTCATATACAATGTACTACACTGTGTATTTCGTCTAATGCGGGTTTTTCAGTAAATTCTAAGTTTTTCAGTGCAACTCACTCATATACAATGTACTACACTGTGCATTTCGTCTAATGCGGGTTTTTCAGTAAATTCTAAGTTTTTCAGTGCAACTCACTCATATACAATGTACTACACTGTGCATTTCGTCTAATGCGGGTTTTTCAGTAAATTCTAAGTTTTTCAGTGCAACTCACTCATATACAATGTACTACACTGTGCATTTCGTCTAATGCGGGTTTTTCAGTAAATTCTAAGTTTTTCAGTGCAACTCACTCATATACAATGTACTACACTGTGCATTTCGTCTAATGCGGGTTTTTCAGTAAATTCTAAGTTTTTCAGTGCAACTCACTCATATACAATGTACTACACTGTGCATTTCGACTAATGCGGGTTTTTCAGTAAATTCTAAATTTTTCAGTGCAACTCACTCATATACAATGTACTACACTGTGCATTTCGTCTAATGCGGGTTTTTCAGTAAATTCTAAGTTTTTCAGTGCAACTCACTCATATACTATGTACTACACTGTGCATTTCGTCTAATGCGGGTTTTTCAGTAAATTCTAAGCTTTTCAGTGCAACTCACTCATATACTATGTACTACACTGTGCATTTCGTCTAATGCGGGTTTTTCAGTAAATTCTAAGTTTTTCAGTGCAACTCACTCATATACAATGTACTACACTGTGCATTTCGTCTAATGCGGGTTTTTCAGTAAATTCTAAGTTTTTCAGTGCAACTCACTCATATACAATGTACTACACTGTGCATTTCGTCTAATGCGGGTTTTTCAGTAAATTCTAAGTATTTCAGTGCAACTCACTCATATACAATGTACTACACTGTGCATTTCGTCTAATGCGGGTTTTTCAGTAAATTCTAAGTTTTTCAGTGCAACTCACTCATATACAAGGTACTACACTGTGCATTTCGTCTAATGCGGGTTTTTCAGTAAATTCTAAGTTTTTCAATACAACTCACTCATATACAATGTACTACACTGTGCATTTCTTCTAAAGCGGGTTTTTCAGTAAATTCTACGTTTTTCAGTGCAACTCACTCATATACAATGTACTACACTGTTCATTTCGTCTAATGCGGGTTTTTCAGTAAATTCTAAGTTTTTCAGTGCAACTCACTCATATACAATGTACTACACTGTGCATTTCGTCTAAAGTGGGTTTTTCAGTAAATTCTACTTTTTTCAGTGCAACTCACTCATATACAATGTACTACACTGTTCATTTCGTCTAATGCGGGTTTTTCAGTAAATTCTAAGTTTTTCAGTGCAACTCACTCATATACAATGTACTACACTGTGCATTTCGTCTAATGCGGGTTTTTCAGTAAATTCTAAGTTTTTCAGTGCAACTCACTCATATACTATGTACTACACTGTGCATTTCGTCTAATGCGGGTTTTTCAGTAAATTCTAAGTTTTTCAGTGCAAATCACTCATATACAATGTAATACACTGTGCATTTCGTCTAATGCGGGTTTTTCAGTAAATTCTAAGTTTTTCAGTGCAACTCACTCATATACTATGTACTACACTTTGCATTTGTCTAATGCAGGTTTTTCAGTAAATTCTAAGTTTTTCAGTGCAACTCACTCATATACAATGTACTACACTGTACATTTCGTCTAATGCGGGTTTTTCAGTAAATTCTAAGTTTTTCAGTGCAACTCACTCATATACTATGTACTACACTGTGCATTTCGTCTAATGCGGGTTTTTCAGTAAATTCTAAGTTTTTCAGTGCAACTCACTCATATACAATGTACTACACTGTGCATTTCGTCTAATGCGGGTTTTTCAGTAAATTCTAAGTTTTTCAGTGCAACTCACTCATATACAATGTACTACACTGTGCATTTCGTCTAATTCGGGTTTTTCAGTAAATTCTAAGTTTTTCAGTGCAACTCACTCATATACATGTACTACACTGTGCATTTCGTCTAATGCGGGTTTTTCAGTAAATTCTAAGTTTTTCAGTGCAACTCACTCATATACAATGTACTACACTGTGCATTTCGTCTAATGCGGGTTTTTCAGTAAATTCTAAGTTTTTCAGTGCAACTCACTCATATACAATGTACTACACTGTGCATTTCGTCTAAAGCGGGTTTTTCAGTAAATTCTACTATTTTCAGTGCAACTCACTCATATACAATGTACTACACTGTTCATTTCGTCTAATGCGGGTTTTTCAGTAAATTCTAAGTTTTTCAGTGCAACTCACTCATATACTATGTACTACACTGTGCATTTCGTCTAATGCGTGTTTTTCAGTAAATTCTAAGTTTTTCAGTGCAAATCAATCATATACAATGTAATACACTGTGCATTTCGTCTAATGCGGGTTTTTCAGTAAATTCTAAGTTTTTCAGTGCAACTCACTCATATACTATGTACTACACTGTGCATTTCGTCTAATGCGGGTTTTTCGGTAAATTCTAATTTTTTCAGTGCAAATCACTCATATACAATGTAATACACTGTGCATTTCGTCTAATGCGGGTTTTTCAGTAAATTCTAAGTTTTTCAGTGCAACTCACTCATATACTATGTACTACACTTTGCATTTGTCTAATGCAGGTTTTTCAGTAAATTCTAAGTTTTTCAGTGCAACTCACTCATATACAATGTACTACACTGTGCATTTCGTCTAATGCGGGTTTTTCAGTAAATTCTAAGTTTTTCAGTGCAACTCACTCATATACAATGTACTACACTGTGCATTTCGTCTAATTCGGGTTTTTCAGTAAATTCTAAGTTTTTCAGTGCAACTCACTCATATACATGTACTACACTGTGCATTTCGTCTAATGCGGGTTTTTCAGTAAATTCTAAGTTTTTCAGTGCAACTCACTCATATACAATGTACTACACTGTGCATTTCGTCTAATGCGGGTTTTTCAGTAAATTCTAAGTTTTTCAGTGCAACTCACTCATATACAATGTACTACACTGTGCATTTCGTCTAAAGCGGGTTTTTCAGTAAATTCTACTATTTTCAGTGCAACTCACTCATATACAATGTACTACACTGTTCATTTCGTCTAATGCGGGTTTTTCAGTAAATTCTAAGTTTTTCAGTGCAACTCACTCATATAAAATGTACTACACTGTGCATTTCGTCTAATGCGGGTTTTTCAGTAAATTCTAAGTTTTTCAGTGCAACTCACTCATATACTATGTACTAAACTGTGCATTTCGTCTAATGCAGGTTTTTCAGTAAATTCTAAGTTTTTCAGTGCAACTCACTCATATACTATGTACTACACGGTACATTTCGTCTAATGCTGGTTTTTCAGTAAATTCTAAGTTTTTCGGTGCAACTCACTCATATACAATGTACTACACTGTGCATTTCGTCTAATGCGGGTTTTTCAGTAAATTCTAAGTTTTTCAGTGCAACTCACTCATATACAATGTACTACACTGTGCATTTCGTCTAATGCGGGTTTTTCAGTAAATTCTAAGTTTTTCAGTGCAACTCACTCATATACTATGTACTACACTGTACATTTCGTCTAATGCGGGTTTTTCAGTAAATTCTAAGTTTTTCAGTGCAACTCACTCATATACAATGTACTACACTGTGCATTTCGTCTAATGCGGGTTTTTCAGTAAATTCTAAGTTTTTCAGTGCAACTCACTCATATACAATGTACTACACTGTGCATTTCGTCTAATGCGGGTTTTTCAGTAAATTCTAAGTTTTTCAGTGCAACTCACTCATATACAATGTACTACACTGTGCATTTCGTCTAATGCGGGTTTTTCAGTAAATTCTAAGTTTTTCAGTGCAACTCACTCATATACTATGTACTACACTGTGCATTTCGTCTAATGCGGGTTTTTCAGTAAATTCTAAGTTTTTCAGTGCAACTCACTCATATACAATGTACTACACTGTGGATTTCGTCTAATGCGGGTTTTTCAGTAAATTCTAAGTTTTTCAGTGCAACTCACTCATATACAATGTACTACACTGTGCATTTCGTCTAATGCGGGTTTTTCAGTAAATTCTAAGTTTTTCAGTGCAACTCACTCATATACAATGTACTACACTGTGCATTTCGTCTAATGCGGGTTTTTCAGTAAATTCTAAATTTTTCAGTGCAACTCACTCATATACAATGTACTACACTATGCATTTCGTCTAATGCGGGTTTTTCAGTAAATTCTAAGTTTTTCAGTGCAACTCACTCATATACTATGTACTACACTGTGCATTTCGTCTAATGCGGGTTTTTCAGTAAATTCTAAGTTTTTCAGTGCAACTCACTCATATACTATATACTACACTGTGCATTTCGTCTAATGCGGGTTTTTCAGTAAATTCTAAGTTTTTCAGTGCAACTCACTCATATACAATGTAGTACACTGTGCATTTCGTCTAATGCGGGTTTTTCAGTAAATTCTAAGTTTTTCAGTGCAACTCACTCATATACTATGTACTACACTGTGCATTTCGTCTAATGCAGGTTTTTCAGTAAATTCTAAGTTTTTCAGTGCAACTCACTCATATACTATGTACTACACTGTACATTTCGTCTAATGCGGGTTTTTCAGTAAATTCTAAGTTTTTCAGTGCAACTCACTCATATACAATGTACTACACTGTGCATTTCGTCTAATGCGGGTTTTTCAGTAAATTCTAAGTTTTTCAGTGCAACTCACTCATATACTATGTACTACACTGTACATTTCGTCTAATGCGGGTTTTTCAGTAAATTCTAAGTTTTTCAGTGCAACTCACTCATATACAATGTACTACACTGTGCATTTTGTCTAATGCGGGTTTTTCAGTAAATTCTAAGTTTTTCAGTGCAACTCACTCATATACAATGTACTACACTGTGCATTTCGTCTAATGCGGGTTTTTCAGTAAATTCTAAGTTTTTCAGTGCAACTCACTCATATACAATGTACTACACTGTGCATTTCGTCTAATGCGGGTTTTTCAGTAAATTCTAAGTTTTTCAGTGCAACTCACTCATATACTATGTACTACACTGTGCATTTCGTCTAATGCGGGTTTTTCAGTAAATTCTAAGTTTTTCAGTGCAACTCACTCATATACAATGTACTACACTGTGGATTTCGTCTAATGCGGGTTTTTCAGTAAATTCTAAGTTTTTCAGTGCAACTCACTCATATACAATGTACTACACTGTGCATTTCGTCTAATGCGGGTTTTTCAGTAAATTCTAAGTTTTTCAGTGCAACTCACTCATATACAATGTACTACACTGTGCATTTCGTCTAATGCGGGTTTTTCAGTAAATTCTAAATTTTTCAGTGCAACTCACTCATATACAATGTACTACACTATGCATTTCGTCTAATGCGGGTTTTTCAGTAAATTCTAAGTTTTTCAGTGCAACTCACTCATATACTATGTACTACACTGTGCATTTCGTCTAATGCGGGTTTTTCAGTAAATTCTAAGTTTTTCAGTGCAACTCACTCATATACTATATACTACACTGTGCATTTCGTCTAATGCGGGTTTTTCAGTAAATTCTAAGTTTTTCAGTGCAACTCACTCATATACAATGTAGTACACTGTGCATTTCGTCTAATGCGGGTTTTTCAGTAAATTCTAAGTTTTTCAGTGCAACTCACTCATATACTATGTACTACACTGTGCATTTCGTCTAATGCAGGTTTTTCAGTAAATTCTAAGTTTTTCAGTGCAACTCACTCATATACTATGTACTACACTGTACATTTCGTCTAATGCGGGTTTTTCAGTAAATTCTAAGTTTTTCAGTGCAACTCACTCATATACAATGTACTACACTGTGCATTTCGTCTAATGCGGGTTTTTCAGTAAATTCTAAGTTTTTCAGTGCAACTCACTCATATACAATGTACTACACTGTGCATTTCGTCTAATGCGGGTTTTTCAGTAAATTCTAAGTTTTTCAGTTCAACTCACTCATATACAATGTACTACACTGTGCATTTCGTCTAATGCGGGTTTTTCAGTAAATTCTAAGTTTTTCAGTGCAACTCACTCATATACTATGTACTACACTGTGCATTTCGTCTAATGCGGGTTTTTCAGTAAATTCTAAGTTTTTCAGTGCAACTCACTCATATACAATGTACTACACTGTGGATTTCGTCTAATGCGGGTTTTTCAGTAAATTCTAAGTTTTTCAGTGCAACTCACTCATATACAATGTACTACACTGTGCATTTCGTCTAATGCGGGTTTTTCAGTAAATTCTAAGTTTTTCAGTGCAACTCACTCATATACAATGTACTACACTGTGCATTTCGTCTAATGCGGGTTTTTCAGTAAATTCTAAATTTTTCAGTGCAACTCACTCATATACAATGTACTACACTATGCATTTCGTCTAATGCGGGTTTTTCAGTAAATTCTAAGTTTTTCAGTGCAACTCACTCATATACTATGTACTACACTGTGCATTTCGTCTAATGCGGGTTTTTCAGTAAATTCTAAGTTTTTCAGTGCAACTCACTCATATACTATATACTACACTGTGCATTTCGTCTAATGCGGGTTTTTCAGTAAATTCTAAGTTTTTCAGTGCAAATCACTCATATACAATGTAATACACTGTGCATTTCGTCGAATGCGGGTTTTTCAGTAAATTCTAAGTTTTTCAGTGCAACTCACTCATATACTATGTACTACACTTTGCATTTGTCTAATGCAGGTTTTTCAGTAAATTCTAAGTTTTTCAGTGCAACTCACTCATATACTATGTACTACACTGTACATTTTGTCTAATGCGGGTTTTTCAGTAAATTCTAAGTTTTTCAGTGCAACTCACTCATATACAATGTACTACACTGTGCATTTCGTCTAATGTGGGTTTTTCAGTAAATTCTAAGTTTTTCAGTGCAACTCACTCATATACAATGTACTACACTGTGCATTTCGTCTAATGCGGGTTTTTCAGTAAATTCTAAGTTTTTCAGTGCAACTCACTCATATACAATGTACTACACTGTGCATTTCGTCTAAAGCAGGTTTTTCAGTAAATTCTAAGTTTTTCAGTGCAACTCACTCATATACAATGTACTACACTGTGCATTTCGTCTAATGCGGGTTTTTCAGTAAATTCTAAGTTTTTCAGTGCAACTCACTCATATAAAATGTACTACACTGTGCATTTCGTCTAATGCGGGTTTTTCAGTAAATTCTAAGTTTTTCAGTGCAACTCACTCATATACTATGTACTACACTGTGCATTTCGTCTAATGCAGGTTTTTCAGTAAATTCTAAGTTTTTCAGTGCAACTCACTCATATACTATGTACTACACTGTACATTTCGTCTAATGCGGGTTTTTCAGTAAATTCTAAGTTTTTCAGTGCAACTCACTCATATACAATGTACTACACTGTGCATTTCGTCTAATGCGGGTTTTTCAGTAAATTCAAATTTTTCAGTGCAACTTACTCATATACAATGTACTACACTGTGTATTTCGTCTAATGCGGGTTTTTCAGTAAATTCTAAGTTTTTCAGTGCAACTCACTCATATACAATGTACTACACTGTGCATTTCGTCTAATGCGGGTTTTTCAGTAAATTCTAAGTTTTTCAGTGCAACTCACTCATATACAATGTACTACACTGTGCATTTCGTCTAATGCGGGTTTTTCAGTAAATTCTAAGTTTTTCAGTGCAACTCACTCATATACAATGTACTACACTGTGCATTTCGTCTAATGCGGGTTTTTCAGTAAATTCTAAATTTTTCAGAGCAACTCACTCATATACAATGTACTACACTGTGCATTTCGTCTAATGCGGGTTTTTCAGTAAATTCTAAGTTTTTCAGTGCAACTCACTCATATACTATGTACTACACTGTGCATTTCGTCTAATGCGGGTTTTTAAGTAAATTCTAAGTTTTTCAGTGCAACTCACTTATATACTATGTACTACACTGTGCATTTCGTCTAATGCGGGTTTTTCAGTAAATTCTAATTTTTTCAGTGCAACTCACTCATATACAATGTAGTACACTGTGCATTTCGTCTGATGCGGGTTTTTCAGTAAATTCTAAGTTTTTCAGTGCAACTCACTCATATACAATGTACTACACTGTGCATTTCGTCTAAAGTGGGTTTTTCAGTAAATTCTACTTTTTTCAGTGCAACTCACTCATATACAATGTACTACACTGTTCATTTCGTCTAATGCGGGTTTTTCAGTAAATTCTAAGTTTTTCAGTGCAACTCACTCATATACAATGTACTACACTGTGCATTTCGTCTAATGCGGGTTTTTCAGTAAATTCTAAGTTTTTCAGTGCAATTCACTCATATACTATGTACTACACTGTGCATTTCGTCTAATGCGGGTTTTTCAGTAAATTCTAAGTTTTTCAGTGCAACTCACTCATATACAATGTACTACACTGTGCATTTCGTCTAATGCGGGTTTTTCAGTAAATTCTACGTTTTTCAGTGCAACTCACTCATATACAATGTACTACACTGTGCATTTCGTCTAATGCGGGTTTTTTGGTAAATTCTAAATTTTTCAGTGCAACTCACTCATATACAATGTACTACACTGTGCATTTCGTCTAATGCGGGTTTTTCAGTAAATTCTAAGTTTTTCAGTGCAACTCACTCATATACTATGTACTACACTGTGCATTTCGTCTAATGCGGGTTTTTCAGTAAATTCTAAGTTTTTCAGTGCAACTCACTCATATACTATGTACTACACTGTGCATTTCGTCTAATGCGGGTTTTTCAGTAAATTCTAATTTTTTCAGTGCAACTCACTCATATACAATGTACTACCCTGTGCATTTCGTCTGATGCGGGTTTTTCAGTAAATTCTAAGTTTTTCAGTGCAACTCACTCATATACAATGTACTACACTGTGCATTTCGTCTAATGCGGGTTTTTCAGTAAATTCTAAGTTTTTCAGTGCAACTCACTCATATACAATGTACTACACTGTGCATTTCGTCTAATGCGGGTTTTTTGGTAAATTCTAAATTTTTCAGTGCAACTCACTCATATACAATGTACTACACTGTGCATTTCGTCTAATGCGGGTTTTTCAGTAAATTCTAAGTTTTTCAGTGCAACTCACTCATATACTATGTACTACACTGTGCATTTCGTCTAATGCGGGTTTTTCAGTAAATTCTAAGTTTTTCAGTGCAACTCACTCATATACTATGTACTACACTGTGCATTTCGTCTAATGCGGGTTTTTCAGTAAATTCTAATTTTTTCAGTGCAACTCACTCATATACAATGTACTACCCTGTGCATTTCGTCTGATGCGGGTTTTTCAGTAAATTCTAAGTTTTTCAGTGCAACTCACTCATATACAATGTACTACACTGTGCATTTCGTCTAATGCGGGTTTTTCAGTAAATTCTAAGTTTTTCAGTGCAACTCACTCATATACAATGTACTACACTGTGCATTTCGTCTAATGCGGGTTTTTTGGTAAATTCTAAATTTTTCAGTGCAACTCACTCATATACAATGTACTACACTGTGCATTTCGTCTAATGCGGGTTTTTCAGTAAATTCTAAGTTTTTCAGTGCAACTCACTCATATACTATGTACTACACTGTGCATTTCGTCTAATGCGGGTTTTTCAGTAAATTCTAAGTTTTTCACTGCAAATCACTCATATACAATGTAATACACTGTGCATTTCGTCGAATGCGGGTTTTTCAGTAAATTCTAAGTTTTTCAGTGCAACTCACTCATATACTATGTACTACACTTTGCATTTGTCTAATGCAGGTTTTTCAGTAAATTCTAAGTTTTCAGTGCAACTCACTCATATACTATGTACTACACTGTACATTTTGTCTAATGCGGGTTTTTCAGTAAATTCTAAGTTTTTCAGTGCAACTCACTCATATACAATGTACTACACTGTGCATTTCGTCTAATGTGGGTTTTTCAGTAAATTCTAAGTTTTTCAGTGCAACTCACTCATATACAATGTACTACACTGTGCATTTCGTCTAATGCGGGTTTTTCAGTAAATTCTAAGTTTTTCAGTGCAACTCACTCATATACAATGTACTACACTGTGCATTTCGTCTAAAGCAGGTTTTTCAGTAAATTCTAAGTTTTTCAGTGCAACTCACTCATATACAATGTACTACACTGTGCATTTCGTCTAATGCGGGTTTTTCAGTAAATTCTAAGTTTTTCAGTGCAACTCACTCATATAAAATGTACTACACTGTGCATTTCGTCTAATGCGGGTTTTTCAGTAAATTCTAAGTTTTTCAGTGCAACTCACTCATATACTATGTACTACACTGTGCATTTCGTCTAATGCAGGTTTTTCAGTAAATTCTAAGTTTTTCAGTGCAACTCACTCATATACTATGTACTACACTGTACATTTCGTCTAATGCGGGTTTTTCAGTAAATTCTAAGTTTTTCAGTGCAACTCACTCATATACAATGTACTACACTGTGCATTTCGTCTAATGCGGGTTTTTCAGTAAATTCAAATTTTTCAGTGCAACTCACTCATATACAATGTACTACACTGTGTATTTCGTCTAATGCGGGTTTTTCAGTAAATTCTAAGTTTTTCAGTGCAACTCACTCATATACAATGTACTACACTGTGCATTTCGTCTAATGCGGGTTTTTCAGTAAATTCTAAGTTTTTCAGTGCAACTCACTCATATACAATGTACTACACTGTGCATTTCGTCTAATGCGGGTTTTTCAGTAAATTCTAAGTTTTTCAGTGCAACTCACTCATATACAATGTACTACACTGTGCATTTCGTCTAATGTGGGTTTTTCAGTAAATTCTAAATTTTTCAGAGCAACTCACTCATATACAATGTACTACACTGTGCATTTCGTCTAATGCGGGTTTTTCAGTAAATTCTAAGTTTTTCAGTGCAACTCACTCATATACTATGTACTACACTGTGCATTTCGTCTAATGCGGGTTTTTAAGTAAATTCTAAGTTTTTCAGTGCAACTCACTTATATACTATGTACTACACTGTGCATTTCGTCTAATGCGGGTTTTTCAGTAAATTCTAAGTTTTTCAGTGCAACTCACTCATATACAATGTACTACCCTGTGCATTTCGTCTGATGCGGGTTTTTCAGTAAATTCTAAGTTTTTCAGTGCAACTCACTCATATACAATGTACTACACTGTGCATTTCGTCTAATGCGGGTTTTTCAGTAAATTCTAAGTTTTTCAGTGCAACTCACTCATATACAATGTACTACACTGTGCATTTCGTCTAATGCGGGTTTTTTGGTAAATTCTAAATTTTTCAGTGCAACTCACTCATATACAATGTACTACACTGTGCATTTCGTCTAATGCGGGTTTTTCAGTAAATTCTAAGTTTTTCAGTGCAACTCACTCATATACTATGTACTACACTGTGCATTTCGTCTAATGCGGGTTTTTCAGTAAATTCTAAGTTTTTCAGTGCAACTCACTCATATACTATGTACTACACTGTGCATTTCGTCTAATGCGGGTTTTTCAGTAAATTCTAATTTTTTCAGTGCAACTCACTCATATACAATGTACTACACTGTGCATTTCGTCTGATGCGGGTTTTTCAGTAAATTCTAAGTTTTTCAGTGCAACTCACTCATATACAATGTACTACACTGTGCATTTCGTCTAATGCGGGTTTTTCAGTAAATTCTAAGTTTTTCAGTGCAATTCACTCATATACTATGTACTACACTGTGCATTTCGTCTAATGCGGGTTTTTCAGTAAATTCTAAGTTTTTCAGTGCAACTCACTCATATACAATGTACTACACTGTGCATTTCTTCTAAAGCGGGTTTTTCAGTAAATTCTAAGTTTTTCAGTGCAACTCACTCATATACAATGTACTACACTGTGCATTTCGTCTAATGCGGGTTTTTCAGTAAATTCTACGTTTTTCAGTGCAACTCACTCATATACAATGTACTACACTGTGCATTTCGTCTAATGCGGGTTTTTCAGTAAATTCTAAGTTTTTCAGTGCAACTCACTCATATACTATGTACTACACTGTGCATTTCGTCTAATGCGGGTTTTTCAGTAAATTCTAATTTTTTCAGTGCAACTCACTCATATACAATGTACTACACTGTGCATTTCGTCTGATGCGGGTTTTTCAGTAAATTCTAAGTTTTTCAGTGCAACTCACTCATATACAATGTACTAAACTGTGCATTTCGTCTAATGCGGGTTTTTCAGTAAATTCTAAGTTTTTCAGTGCAACTCACTCATATACAATGTACTACACTGTGCATTTCGTCTAATGCGGGTTTTTCAGTAAATTCTAAGTTTTTCAGTGCAATTCACTCATATACTATGTATTACACTGTGCATTTCGTCTAATGCGGGTTTTTCAGTAAATTCTAAGTTTTTCAGTGCAACTCACTCATATACAATGTACTACACTGTGCATTTCGTCTAATGCGGGTTTTTCAGTAAATTCTAAGTTTTTCAGTGCAACTCACTCATATACAATGTACTACACTGTGCATTTCGTCTAATGCGGGTTTTTCAGTAAATTCTAAGTTTTTCAGTGCAACTCACTCATATACAATGTACTACACTGTGCATTTCGTCTAAAGCGGGTTTTTCAGTAAATTCTACGTTTTTTAGTGCAACTCACTCATATACAATGTACTACACTGTTCATTTCGTCTAATGCGGGTTTTTCAGTAAATTCTAAGTTTTTCAGTGCAACTCACTCATATACAATGTACTACACTGTGCATTTCGTCTAATGCGGGTTTTTCAGTAAATTCTAAGTTTTTCAGTGCAACTCACTCATATACTATGTACTCCACTGTGCATTTCGTCTAATGCAGGTTTTTCAGTAAATTCTAAGTTTTTTAGTGCAACTCACTCATATACTATGTACTACACTGTACATTTCGTCTAATGCGGGTTTTTCAGTAAATTCTAAGTTTTTCAGTGCAACTCACTCATATACAATGTACTACACTGTGCATTTCGTCTAATGCGGGTTTTTCAGTAAATTCTAAGTTTTTCAGTGCAACTCACTCATATACAATGTACTACACTGTGTATTTCGTCTAATGCGGGTTTTTCAGTAAATTCTAAGTTTTTCAGTGCAACTCACTCATATACAATGTACTACACTGTGCATTTCGTCTAATGCGGGTTTTTCAGTAAATTCTAAGTTTTTCAGTGCAACTCACTCATATACAATGTACTACACTGTGCATTTCGTCTAATGCGGGTTTTTCAGTAAATTCTAAGTTTTTCAGTGCAACTCACTCATATACAATGTACTACACTGTGCATTTCGTCTAATGCGGGTTTTTCAGTAAATTCTAAGTTTTTCAGTGCAACTCACTCATATACAATGTACTACACTGTGCATTTCGTCTAATGCGGGTTTTTCAGTAAATTCTAAGTTTTTCAGTGCAACTCACTCATATACAATGTACTACACTGTGCATTTCGTAATGCGGGTTTTTCAGTAAATTCTAAATTTTTCAGTGCAACTCACTCATATACAATGTACTACACTGTGCATTTCGTCTAATGCGGGTTTTTCAGTAAATTCTAAGTTTTTCAGTGCAACTCACTCATATACTATGTACTACACTGTGCATTTCGTCTAAAGCGGGTTTTTCAGTAAATTCTAAGTTTTTCAGTGCAACTCACTCATATACTATGTACTACACTGTGCATTTCGTCTAATGCGGGTTTTTCAGTAAATTCTAATTTTTTCAGTGCAACTCACTCATATACAATGGACTACACTGTGCATTTCTTCTGATGCAGGTTTTTCAGTAAATTCTAAGTTTTTCAGTGCAACTCACTCATATACAATGTACTACACTGTGCATTTCGTCTAATGCGGGTTTTTCAGTAAATTCTAAGTTTTTCAGTGCAACTCACTCATATACAATGTACTACACTGTGCATTTCGTCTAATGCGGGTTTTTCAGTAAATTCTAAGTTTTTCAGTGCAATTCACTCATATACTATGTACTACACTGTGCATTTCGTCTAATGCGGGTTTTTCAGTAAATTCTAAGTTTTTCAGTGCAACTCACTCATATACAATGTACTACACTGTGCATTTCGTCTAATGCGGGATTTTCAGTAAATTCTAAGTTTTTCAGTGCAACTCACTCATATACAATGTACTACACTGTGCATTTTGTCTAATGCGGGTTTTTCAGTAAATTCTAAGTTTTTCAGTGCAACTCACTCATATACAATGTACTACACTGTGCATTTCGTCTAATGCGGGTTTTTCAGTAAATTCTAAGTTTTTCAGTGCAACTCACTCATATACATGTACTACACTGTGCATTTCGTCTAATGCGGGTTTTTCAGTAAATTCTAAGTTTTTCAGTGCAACTCACTCATATACAATGTACTACACTGTGCATTTCGTCTAATGCGGGTTTTTCAGTAAATTCTAAGTTTTTCAGTGCAACTCACTCATATACATGTACTACACTGTGCATTTCGTCTAATGCGGGTTTTTCAGTAAATTCTAAGTTTTTCAGTGCAACTCACTCATATACAATGTACTACACTGTGCATTTCGTCTAATGCGGGTTTTTCAGTAAATTCTAATTTTTTCATTGCAACTCACTCATATACAATGTACTACACTGTGCATTTCGTCTAATGCGGGTTTTTCAGTAATTTCTGAGTTTTTCAGTGCAACTCACTCTTATACAATGTACTACACTGTGCATTTCGTCTAATGCGGGTTTTTCAGTAAATTCTAAGTTTTTCAGTGCAACTCACTCATATACAATGTACTACACTGTGCATTTCGTCTAATGCGGGTTTTTCAGTAAATTCTAAGTATTTCAGTGCAACTCACTCATATACAATGTACTACACTGTGCATTTCGTCTAATGCGGGTTTTTCAGTAAATTCTAAGTTTTTCAGTGCAACTCACTCATATACAAGGTACTACACTGTGCATTTCGTCTAATGCGGGTTTTTCAGTAAATTCTAAGTTTTTCAATACAACTCACTCATATACAATGTACTACACTGTGCATTTCTTCTAAAGCGGGTTTTTCAGTAAATTCTACGTTTTTCAGTGCAACTCACTCATATACAATGTACTACACTGTTCATTTCGTCTAATGCGGGTTTTTCAGTAAATTCTAAGTTTTTCAGTGCAACTCACTCATATACAATGTACTACACTGTGCATTTCGTCTAAAGTGGGTTTTTCAGTAAATTCTACTTTTTTCAGTGCAACTCACTCATATACAATGTACTACACTGTTCATTTCGTCTAATGCGGGTTTTTCAGTAAATTCTAAGTTTTTCAGTGCAACTCACTCATATACAATGTACTACACTGTGCATTTCGTCTAATGCGGGTTTTTCAGTAAATTCTAAGTTTTTCAGTGCAACTCACTCATATACTATGTACTACACTGTGCATTTCGTCTAATGCAGGTTTTTCAGTAAATTCTAAGTTTTTCAGTGCAACTCACTCATATACTATGTACTACACTGTACATTTCGTTTAATGCGGGTTTTTCAGTAAATTCTAAGTTTTTCAGTGCAACTCACTCATATACAATGTACTACACTGTGCATTTCGTCTAATGCGGGTTTTTCAGTAAATTCTAAGTTTTTCAGTGCAACTCACTCATATACTATGTACTACACTGTGCATTTCGTCTAATGCGGGTTTTTCAGTAAATTCTAAGTTTTTCAGTGCAACTCACTCATATACAATGTACTACACTGTGCATTTCGTCTAAAGCGGGTTTTTCAGTAAATTCTACGTTTTTCAGTGCAACTCACTCATATACAATGTACTACACTGTTCATTTCGTCTAATGCGGGTTTTTCAGTAAATTCTAAGTTTTTCAGTGCAACTCACTCATATACAATGTACTACACTGTGCATTTCGTCTAATGCGGGTTTTTCAGTAAATTCTAAGTTTTTCAGTGCAACTCACTCATATACTATGTACTCCACTGTGCATTTCGTCTAATGCGGGTTTTTCAGTAAATTCTAAGTTTGTTAGTGCAACTCACTCATATACTATGTACTACACTGTACATTTCGTCTAATGCGGGTTTTTCAGTAAATTCTAAGTTTTTCAGTGCAACTCACTCATATACAATGTACTACACTGTGCATTTCGTCTAATGCGGGTTTTTCAGTAAATTCTAAGTTTTTCAGTGCAACTCACTCATATACAATGTACTACACTGTGTATTTCGTCTAATGCGGGTTTTTCAGTAAATTCTAAGTTTTTCAGTGCAACTCACTCATATACAATGTACTACACTGTGCATTTCGTCTAATGCGGGTTTTTCAGTAAATTCTAAGTTTTTCAGTGCAACTCACTCATATACAATGTACTACACTGTGTATTTCCTCTAATGCGGGTTTTTCAGTAAATTCTAAGTTTTTCAGTGCAACTCACTCATATACAATGTACTACACTGTGCATTTCGTCTAATGCGGGTTTTTCAGTAAATTCTAAGTTTTTCAGTGCAACTCACTCATATACAATGTACTACACTGTGCATTTCGTCTAATGCGGGTTTTTCAGTAAATTCTAAGTTTTTCAGTGCAACTCACTCATATACAATGTACTACACTGTGCATTTCGTCTAATGCGTGTTTTTCAATAAATTCTAAATTTTTCAGTGCAACTCACTCATATACAATGTACTACACTGTGCATTTCGTCTAATGCGGGTTTTTCAGTAAATTCTAAGTTTTTCAGTGCAACTCACTCATATACAATGTACTACACTGTGCATTTCGTCTAATGCGGGTTTTTCAGTAAATTCTAAGTTTTTCAGTGCAACTCACTCATATACATGTACTACACTGTGCATTTCGTCTAATGCGGGTTTTTCAGTAAATTCTAAGTTTTTCAGTGTAACTCACTCATATACAATGTACTACACTGTGCATTTCATCTAATGCGGGGTTTTTCAGTAAATGCTAAGTTTTTCAGTGCAACTCACTCATATACAATGTACTACACTGTGCATTTCGTCTAATGCGGGTTTTTTGGTAAATTCTAAATTTTTCAGTGCAACTCACTCATATACAATGTACTACACTGTGCATTTCGTCTAATGCGGGTTTTTCAGTAAATTCTAAGTTTTTCAGTGCAACTCACTCATATACTATGTACTACACTGTGCATTTCGTCTAATGCGGGTTTTTTCAGTAAATTCTAAGTTTTTCAGTGCAACTCACTCATATACAATGTACTACACTGTGCATTTCGTCTAATGCGGGTTTTTCAGTAAATTCTAAGTTTTTCAGTGCAACTCACTCATATACAATGTACTACACTGTGCATTTCGTCTAATGCGGGTTTTTCAGTAAATTCTAAGTTTTTCAGTGCAACTCACTCATATACAATGTACTACACTGTGCATTTCGTCTAATGCGGGTTTTTCAGTAAATTCTAAGTATTTCAGTGCAACTCACTCATATACAATGTACTACACTGTGCATTTCGTCTAATGCGGGTTTTTTCAGTAAATTCTAAGTTTTTCAGTGCAACTCACTCATATACAATGTACTACACTGTGTATTTCGTCTAATGCGGGTTTTTCAGTAAATTCTAAGTTTTTCAGTGCAACTCACTCATATACAATGTACTACACTGTGCATTTCGTCTAATGCGGGTTTTTCAGTAAATTCTAAGTTTTTCAGTGCAACTCACTCATATACAATGTACTACACTGTGCATTTCGTCTAATGCAGGTTTTTCAGTAAATTCTAAGTTTTTCAGTGCAACTCACTCATATACAATGTACTACACTGTGCATTTCGTCTAATGCGGGTTTTTCAGTAAATTCTAAGTTTTTCAGTGCAACTCACTCATATACAATGTACTACACTGTGCATTTCGTCTAATGCGGGTTTTTCAGTAAATTCTAAGTTTTTCAGTGCAACTCACTCATATACAATTTACTACACTGTGCATTTCGTCTAATGCGGGTTTTTTGGTAAATTCTAAATTTTTCAGTGCAACTCACTCATATACAATGTACTACACTGTGCATTTCGTCTAATGCGGGTTTTTCAGTAAATTCTAAGTTTTTCAGTGCAACTCACTCATATACTATGTACTACACTGTGCATTTCGTCTAATGCGGGTTTTTCAGTAAATTCTAAGTTTTTCAGTGCAACTCACTCATATACTATGTACTACACTGTGCATTTCGTCTAATGCGGGTTTTTCAGTAAATTCTAAGTTTTTCAGTGCAACTCACTCATATACAATGTACTACACTGTGCATTTCGTCTGATGCGGGTTTTTCAGTAAATTCTAAGTTTTTCAGTGCAACTCACTCATATACAATGTACTACACTGTGCATTTCGTCTAATGCGGGTTTTTCAGTAAATTCTAAGTTTTTCAGTGCAACTCACTCATATACAATGTACTACACTGTGCATTTCGTCTAATGCGGGTTTTTCAGTAAATTCTAAATTTTTCAGTGCAACTCACTCATATACTATGTACTACACTGTGCATTTCGTCTAATGAGGGTTTTTCAGTAAATTCTAAGTTTTTCAGTGCAACTCACTCATATACTATGTACTACACTGTGCATTTCGTCTAATGCGGGTTTTTTCAGTAAATTCTAAGTTTTTCAGTGCAACTCACTCATATACAATGTACTACACTGTGCATTTCGTCTAATGCGGGTTTTTCAGTAAATTCTAAGTTTTTCAGTGCAATTCACTCATATACTATGTATTACACTGTGCATTTCGTCTAATGCGGGTTTTTCAGTAAATTCTAAGTTTTTCAGTGCAACTCACTCATATACAATGTACTACACTGTGCATTTCATCTAATGCGGGTTTTTCAGTAAATTCTAAGTTTTTCAGTGCAACTCACTCATATACAATGTACTACACTGTGCATTTCCTCTAATGCGGGTTTTTCAGTAAATTCTAAGTTTTTCAGTGCAACTCACTCATATACAATGTACTACACTGTGCATTTCGTCTAAAGCGGGTTTTTCAGTAAATTCTATGTTTTTTAGTGCAACTCACTCATATACAATGTACTACACTGTTCATTTCGTCTAATGCGGGTTTTTCAGTAAATTCTAAGTTTTTCAGTGCAACTCACTCATATACAATGTACTACACTGTGCATTTCGTCTAATGCGGGTTTTTCAGTAAATTCTAATTTTTTCAGTGCAACTCACTCATATACTATGTACTCCACTGTGCATTTCGTCTAATGCAGGTTTTTCAGTAAATTCTACGTTTTTTAGTGCAACTCACTCATATACTATGTACTACACTGTACATTTCGTCTAATGCGGGTTTTTCAGTAAATTCTAAGTTTTTCAGTGCAACTCACTCATATACAATGTACTACACTGTGCATTTCGTCTAATGCGGGTTTTTCAGTAAATTCTAAGTTTTTCAGTGCAACTCACTCATATACAATGTACTACACTGTGTATTTCGTCTAATGCGGGTTTTTCAGTAAATTCTAAGTTTTTCAGTGCAACTCACTCATATACAATGTACTACACTGTGCATTTCGTCTAATGCGGGTTTTTCAGTAAATTCTAAGTTTTTCAGTGCAACTCACTCATATACTATGTACTACACTGTGCATTTCGTCTAATGCGGGTTTTTCAGTAAATTCTAATTTTTTCAGTGCAACTCACTCATATACAATGGACTACACTGTGCATTTCTTCTGATGCAGGTTTTTCAGTAAATTCTAAGTTTTTCAGTGCAACTCACTCATATACAATGTACTACACTGTGCATTTCGTCTAATGCGGGTTTTTCAGTAAATTCTAAGTTTTTCAGTGCAACTCACTCATATACAATGTACTACACTGTGCATTTCGTCTAATGCGGGTTTTTCAGTAAATTCTAAGTTTTTCAGTGCAATTCACTCATATACTATGTACTACACTGTGCATTTCGTCTAATGCGGGTTTTTCAGTAAATTCTAAGTTTTTCAGTGCAACTCACTCATATACAATGTACTACACTGTGCATTTCGTCTAATGCGGGATTTTCAGTAAATTCTAAGTTTTTCAGTGCAACTCACTCATATACAATGTACTACACTGTGCATTTTGTCTAATGCGGGTTTTTCAGTAAATTCTAAGTTTTTCAGTGCAACTCACTCATATACAATGTACTACACTGTGCATTTCGTCTAATGCGGGTTTTTCAGTAAATTCTAAGTTTTTCAGTGCAACTCACTCATATACATGTACTACACTGTGCATTTCGTCTAATGCGGGTTTTTCAGTAAATTCTAAGTTTTTCAGTGCAACTCACTCATATACAATGTACTACACTGTGCATTTCGTCTAATGCGGGTTTTTCAGTAAATTCTAAGTTTTTCAGTGCAACTCACTCATATACATGTACTACACTGTGCATTTCGTCTAATGCGGGTTTTTCAGTAAATTCTAAGTTTTTCAGTGCAACTCACTCATATACAATGTACTACACTGTGCATTTCGTCTAATGCGGGTTTTTCAGTAAATTCTAATTTTTTCATTGCAACTCACTCATATACAATGTACTACACTGTGCATTTCGTCTAATGCGGGTTTTTCAGTAATTTCTGAGTTTTTCAGTGCAACTCACTCTTATACAATGTACTACACTGTGCATTTCGTCTAATGCGGGTTTTTCAGTAAATTCTAAGTTTTTCAGTGCAACTCACTCATATACAATGTACTACACTGTGCATTTCGTCTAATGCGGGTTTTTCAGTAAATTCTAAGTATTTCAGTGCAACTCACTCATATACAATGTACTACACTGTGCATTTCGTCTAATGCGGGTTTTTCAGTAAATTCTAAGTTTTTCAGTGCAACTCACTCATATACAAGGTACTACACTGTGCATTTCGTCTAATGCGGGTTTTTCAGTAAATTCTAAGTTTTTCAATACAACTCACTCATATACAATGTACTACACTGTGCATTTCTTCTAAAGCGGGTTTTTCAGTAAATTCTACGTTTTTCAGTGCAACTCACTCATATACAATGTACTACACTGTTCATTTCGTCTAATGCGGGTTTTTCAGTAAATTCTAAGTTTTTCAGTGCAACTCACTCATATACAATGTACTACACTGTGCATTTCGTCTAAAGTGGGTTTTTCAGTAAATTCTACTTTTTTCAGTGCAACTCACTCATATACAATGTACTACACTGTTCATTTCGTCTAATGCGGGTTTTTCAGTAAATTCTAAGTTTTTCAGTGCAACTCACTCATATACAATGTACTACACTGTGCATTTCGTCTAATGCGGGTTTTTCAGTAAATTCTAAGTTTTTCAGTGCAACTCACTCATATACTATGTACTACACTGTGCATTTCGTCTAATGCAGGTTTTTCAGTAAATTCTAAGTTTTTCAGTGCAACTCACTCATATACTATGTACTACACTGTACATTTCGTTTAATGCGGGTTTTTCAGTAAATTCTAAGTTTTTCAGTGCAACTCACTCATATACAATGTACTACACTGTGCATTTCGTCTAATGCGGGTTTTTCAGTAAATTCTAAGTTTTTCAGTGCAACTCACTCATATACTATGTACTACACTGTGCATTTCGTCTAATGCGGGTTTTTCAGTAAATTCTAAGTTTTTCAGTGCAACTCACTCATATACATTGTACTACACTGTGCATTTCGTCTAAAGCGGGTTTTTCAGTAAATTCTACGTTTTTCAGTGCAACTCACTCATATACAATGTACTACACTGTTCATTTCGTCTAATGCGGGTTTTTCAGTAAATTCTAAGTTTTTCAGTGCAACTCACTCATATACAATGTACTACACTGTGCATTTCGTCTAATGCGGGTTTTTCAGTAAATTCTAAGTTTTTCAGTGCAACTCACTCATATACTATGTACTCCACTGTGCATTTCGTCTAATGCAGGTTTTTCAGTAAATTCTAAGTTTGTTAGTGCAACTCACTCATATACTATGTACTACACTGTACATTTCGTCTAATGCGGGTTTTTCAGTAAATTCTAAGTTTTTCAGTGCAACTCACTCATATACAATGTACTACACTGTGCATTTCGTCTAATGCGGGTTTTTCAGTAAATTCTAAGTTTTTCAGTGCAACTCACTCATATACAATGTACTACACTGTGTATTTCGTCTAATGCGGGTTTTTCAGTAAATTCTAAGTTTTTCAGTGCAACTCACTCATATACAATGTACTACACTGTGCATTTCGTCTAATGCGGGTTTTTCAGTAAATTCTAAGTTTTTCAGTGCAACTCACTCATATACAATGTACTACACTGTGTATTTCGTCTAATGCGGGATTTTCAGTAAATTCTAAGTTTTTCAGTGCAACTCACTCATATACAATGTACTACACTGTGCATTTCGTCTAATGCGGGTTTTTCAGTAAATTCTAAGTTTTTCAGTGCAACTCACTCATATACAATGTACTACACTGTGCATTTCGTCTAATGCGGGTTTTTCAGTAAATTCTAAGTTTTTCAGTGCAACTCACTCATATACAATGTACTACACTGTGCATTTCGTCTAATGCGGGTTTTTCAGTAAATTCTAAATTTTTCAGTGCAACTCACTCATATACAATGTACTACACTGTGCATTTCGTCTAATGCGGGTTTTTCAGTAAATGCTAAGTTTTTCAGTGCAACTCACTCATATACAATGTACTACACTGTGCATTTCGTCTAATGCGGGTTTTTTGGTAAATTCTAAATTTTTCAGTGCAACTCACTCATATACAATGTACTACATGTGCATTTCGTCTAATGCGGGTTTTTCAGTAAATTCTAAGTTTTTCAGTGCAACTCACTCATATACTATGTACTACACTGTGCATTTCGTCTAATGCGGGTTTTTCAGTAAATTCTAAGTTTTTCAGTGCAACTCACTCATATACAATGTACTACACTGTGCATTTCGTCTAATGCGGGTTTTTCAGTAAATTCTAAGTTTTTCAGTGCAACTCACTCATATACAATGTACTACACTGTGCATTTCGTCTAATGCGGGTTTTTCAGTAAATTCTAAGTTTTTCAGTGCAACTCACTCATATACAATGTACTACACTGTGCATTTCGTCTAATGCGGGTTTTTCAGTAAATTCTAAGTATTTCAGTGCAACTCACTCATATACAATGTACTACACTGTGCATTTCGTCTAATGCGGGTTTTTCAGTAAATTCTAAGTTTTTCAGTGCAACTCACTCATATACAATGTACTACACTGTGTATTTCGTCTAATGCGGGTTTTTCAGTAAATTCTAAGTTTTTCAGTGCAACTCACTCATATACAATGTACTACACTGTGCATTTCGTCTAATGCGGGTTTTTCAGTAAATTCTAAGTTTTTCAGTGCAACTCACTCATATACAATGTACTACACTGTGCATTTCGTCTAATGCAGGTTTTTCAGTAAATTCTAAGTTTTTCAGTGCAACTCACTCATATACAATGTACTACACTGTGCATTTCGTCTAATGCGGGTTTTTCAGTAAATTCTAAGTTTTTCAGTGCAACTCACTCATATACAATGTACTACACTGTGCATTTCGTCTAATGCGGGTTTTTCAGTAAATTCTAAGTTTTTCAGTGCAACTCACTCATATACAATTTACTACACTGTGCATTTCGTCTAATGCGGGTTTTTTGGTAAATTCTAAATTTTTCAGTGCAACTCACTCATATACAATGTACTACACTGTGCATTTCGTCTAATGCGGGTTTTTCAGTAAATTCTAAGTTTTTCAGTGCAACTCACTCATATACTATGTACTACACTGTGCATTTCGTCTAATGCGGGTTTTTCAGTAAATTCTAAGTTTTTCAGTGCAACTCACTCATATACTATGTACTACACTGTGCATTTCGTCTAATGCGGGTTTTTCAGTAAATTCTAAGTTTTTCAGTGCAACTCACTCATATACAATGTACTACACTGTGCATTTCGTCTGATGCGGGTTTTTTCAGTAAATTCTAAGTTTTTCAGTGCAACTCACTCATATACAATGTACTACACTGTGCATTTCGTCTAATGTGGGTTTTTCAGTAAATTCTAAGTTTTTCAGTGCAACTCACTCATATACAATGTACTACACTGTGCATTTCGTCTAATGCGGGTTTTTCAGTAAATTCTAAGTTTTTCAGTGCAATTCACTCATATACTATGTACTACACTGTGCATTTCGTCTAATGCGGGTTTTTCAGTAAATTCTAAGTTTTTCAGTGCAACTCACTCATATACAATGTACTACACTGTGCATTTCGTCTAATGCGGGATTTTCAGTAAATTCTAAGTTTTTCAGTGCAACTCACTCATATACAATGTACTACACTGTGCATTTCGTTCTAATGCGGGTTTTTCAGTAAATTCTAAGTTTTTCAGTGCAACTCACTCATATACAATGTACTACACTGTGCATTTCGTCTAATGCGGGTTTTTCAGTAAATTCTAAGTTTTTCAGTGCAACTCACTCATATACATGTACTACACTGTGCATTTCGTCTAATGCGGGTTTTTCAGTAAATTCTAAGTTTTTCAGTGCAACTCACTCATATACAATGTACTACACTGTGCATTTCGTCTAATGCGGGTTTTTCAGTAAATTCTAAGTTTTTCAGTGCAACTCACTCATATACTATGTACTACACTGTGCATTTCGTCTAATGCGGGTTTTTCAGTAAATTCTAATTTTTTCAGTGCAACTCACTCATATACAATGTACTACACTGTGCATTTCGTCTGATGCGGGTTTTTCAGTAAATTCTAAGTTTTTCAGTGCAACTCACTCATATACAATGTACTAAACTGTGCATTTCGTCTAATGCGGGTTTTTCAGTAAATTCTAAGTTTTTCAGTGCAACTCACTCATATACAATGTACTACACTGTGCATTTCGTCTAATGCGGGTTTTTCAGTAAATTCTAAGTTTTTCAGTGCAATTCACTCATATACTATGTATTACACTGTGCATTTCGTCTAATGCGGGTTTTTCAGTAAATTCTAAGTTTTTCAGTGCAACTCACTCATATACAATGTACTACACTGTGCATTTCCTCTAATGCGGGTTTTTCAGTAAATTCTAAGTTTTTCAGTGCAACTCACTCATATACAATGTACTACACTGTGCATTTCGTCTAATGCGGTTTTTTCAGTAAATTCTAAGTTTTTCAGTGCAACTCACTCATATACAATGTACTACACTGTGCATTTCGTCTAAAGCGGGTTTTTCAGTAAATTCTACGTTTTTCAGTGCAACTCACTCATATACAATGTACTACACTGTTCATTTCGTCTAATGCGGGTTTTTCAGTAAATTCTAAGTTTTTCAGTGCAACTCACTCATATACAATGTACTACACTGTGCATTTCGTCTAATGCGGGTTTTTCAGTAAATTCTAAGTTTTTCAGTGCAACTCACTCATATACTATGTACTCCACTGTGCATTTCGTCTAATGCAGGTTTTTCAGTAAATTCTAAGTTTTTCAGTGCAACTCACTCATATACAATGTACTACACTGTGCATTTCGTCTAATGCAGGTTTTTCAGTAAATTCTAAGTTTTTCAGTGCAACTCACTCATATACAATGTACTACACTGTGCATTTCGTCTAATGCGGGTTTTTCAGTAAATTCTAAGTTTTTCAGTGCAACTCACTCATATACAATGTACTACACTGTGCATTTCGTCTAATGCGGGTTTTTCAGTAAATTCTAAGTTTTTCAGTGCAACTCACTCATATACAATGTACTACACTGTGCATTTCGTCTAATGCGGGTTTTTTGGTAAATTCTAAATTTTTCAGTGCAACTCACTCATATACAATGTACTACACTGTGCATTTCGTCTAATGCGGGTTTTTCAGTAAATTCTAAGTTTTTCAGTGCAACTCACTCATATACTATGTACTATACTGTGCATTTCGTCTAATGCGGGTTTTTCAGTAAATTCTAAGTTTTTCAGTGCAACTCACTCATATACTATGTACTACACTGTGCATTTCGTCTAATGCGGGTTTTTCAGTAAATTCTAATTTTTTCAGTGCAACTCACTCATATACAATGTACTACACTGTGCATTTCGTCTGATGCGGGTTTTTCAGTAAATTCTAAGTTTTTCAGTGCAACTCACTCATATACAATGTACTACACTGTGCATTTCGTCTAATCTGGGTTTTTCAGTAAATTCTAAGTTTTTCAGTGCAACTCACTCATATACAATGTACTACACTGTGCATTTCGTCTAATGCGGGTTTTTCAGTAAATTCTAAGTTTTTCAGTGCAATTCACTCATATACTATGTACTACACTGTGCATTTCGTCTAATGCGGGTTTTTCAGTAAATTCTAAGTTTTTCAGTGCAACTCACTCATATACAATGTACTACACTGTGCATTTCGTCTAATGCGGGATTTTCAGTAAATTCTAAGTTTTTCAGTGCAACTCACTCATATACAATGTACTACACTGTGCATTTCGTCTAATGCGGGTTTTTCAGTAAATTCTAAGTTTTTCAGTGCAACTCACTCATATACAATGTACTACACTGTGCATTTCGTCTAATGCGGGTTTTTCAGTAAATTCTAAGTTTTTCAGTGCAACTCACTCATATACTATGTACTCCACTGTGCATTTCGTCTAATGCAGGTTTTTCAGTAAATTCTAAGTTTTTTAGTGCAACTCACTCATATACTATGTACTACACTGTACATTTCGTCTAATGCGGGTTTTTCAGTAAATTCTAAGTTTTTCAGTGCAACTCACTCATATACAATGTACTACACTGTGCATTTCGTCTAATGCGGGTTTTTCAGTAAATTCTAAGTTTTTCAGTGCAACTCACTCATATACAATGTACTACACTGTGTATTTCGTCTAATGCGGGTTTTTCAGTAAATTCTAAGTTTTTCAGTGCAACTCACTCATATACAATGTACTACACTGTGCATTTCGTCTAATGCGGGTTTTTCAGTAAATTCTAAGTTTTTCAGTGCAACTCACTCATATACAATGTACTACACTGTGCATTTCCTCTAATGCGGGTTTTTCAGTAAATTCTAAGTTTTTCAGTGCAACTCACTCATATACAATGTACTACACTGTGCATTTCGTCTAATGCGGGTTTTTCAGTAAATTCTAAGTTTTTCAGTGCAACTCACTCATATACAATGTACTACACTGTGCATTTCGTCTAATGCGGGTTTTTCAGTAAATTCTAAGTTTTTCAGTGCAACTCACTCATATACAATGTACTACACTGTGCATTTCGTCTAATGCGGGTTTTTCAGTAAATTCTAAATTTTTCAGTGCAACTCACTCATATACAATGTACTACACTGTGCATTTCGTCTAATGCGGGTTTTTCAGTAAATTCTAAGTTTTTCAGTGCAACTCACTCATATACTATGTACTACACTGTGCATTTCGTCTAATGCGGGTTTTTCAGTAAATTCTAAGTTTTTCAGTGCAACTCACTCATATACTATGTACTACACTGTGCATTTCGTCTAATGCGGGTTTTTCAGTAAATTCTAATTTTTTCAGTGCAACTCACTCATATACAATGTACTACACTGTGCATTTCTTCTGATGCAGGTTTTTCAGTAAATTCTAAGTTTTTCAGTGCAACTCACTCATATACAATGTACTACACTGTGCATTTCGTCTAATGCGGGTTTTTCAGTAAATTCTAAGTTTTTCAGTGCAACTCACTCATATACAATGTACTACACTGTGCATTTCGTCTAATGCGGGTTTTTCAGTAAATTCTAAGTTTTTCAGTGCAATTCACTCATATACTATGTACTACACTGTGCATTTCGTCTAATGCGGGTTTTTCAGTAAATTCTAAGTTTTTCAGTGCAACTCACTCATATACAATGTACTACACTGTGCATTTCGTCTAATGCGGGATTTTCAGTAAATTCTAAGTTTTTCAGTGCAACTCACTCATATACAATGTACTACACTGTGCATTTTGTCTAATGCGGGTTTTTCAGTAAATTCTAAGTTTTTCAGTGCAACTCACTCATATACAATGTACTACACTGTGCATTTCGTCTAATGCGGGTTTTTCAGTAAATTCTAAGTTTTTCAGTGCAACTCACTCATATACATGTACTACACTGTGCATTTCGTCTAATGCGGGTTTTTCAGTAAATTCTAAGTTTTTCAGTGCAACTCACTCATATACAATGTACTACACTGTACATTTCGTCTAATGCGGGTTTTTAAGTAAATTCTAAGTTTTTCCGTGCAACTCACTCATATACAATGTACTACACTGTGCATTTCGTCTAATGCGGGTTTTTCAGTAAATTCTGAGTTTTTCAGTGCAACTCACTCTTATACAATGTACTACACTGTGCATTTCGTCTAATGTGGGTTTTTCAGTAAATTCTAAGTTTTTCAGTGCAACTCACTCATATACAATGTACTACACTGTGCATTTCGTCTAAAGTGGGTTTTTCAGTAAATTCTACTTTTTTCAGTGCAACTCACTCATATACAATGTACTACACTGTTCATTTCGTCTAATGCGGGTTTTTCAGTAAATTCTAAGTTTTTCAGTGCAACTCACTCATATACAATGTACTACACTGTGCATTTCGTCTAATGCGGGTTTTTCAGTAAATTCTAAGTTTTTCAGTGCAACTCACTCATATACTATGTACTACACTGTGCATTTCGTCTAATGCAGGTTTTTCAGTAAATTCTAAGTTTTTCAGTGCAACTCACTCATATACTATGTACTACACTGTACATTTCGTCTAATGCGGGTTTTTTAGTAAATTCTAAGTTTTTCAGTGCAACTCACTCATATACAATGTACTACACTGTGCATTTCGTCTAATGCGGGTTTTTCAGTAAATTCTAAGTTTTTCAGTGCAACTCACTCATATACAATGTACTACACTGTGCATTTCGTCTAATGCGGGTTTTTCAGTAAATTCTAAGTTTTTCAGTGCAACTCACTCATATACAATGTACTACACTGTGCATTTCGTCTAAAGCGGGTTTTTCAGTAAATTCTACGTTTTTCAGTGCAACTCACTCATATACAATGTACTACACTGTTCATTTCGTCTAATGCAGGTTTTTCAGTAAATTCTAAGTTTTTCAGTGCAACTCACTCATATACAATGTACTACACTGTGCATTTCGTCTAATGCGGGTTTTTCAGTAAATTCTAAGTTTTTCAGTGCAACTCACTCATATACTATGTACTCCACTGTGCATTTCGTCTAATGCAGGTTTTTCAGTAAATTCTAAGTTTGTTAGTGCAACTCACTCATATATATGTACTACACTGTACATTTCGTCTAATGCGGGTTTTTCAGTAAATTCTAAGTTTTTCAGTGCAACTCACTCATATACAATGTACTACACTGTGCATTTCGTCTAATGCGGGTTTTTCAGTAAATTCTAAGTTTTTCAGTGCAACTCACTCATATACAATGTACTACACTGTGTATTTCGTCTAATGCGGGTTTTTCAGTAAATTCTAAGTTTTTCAGTGCAACTCACTCATATACAATGTACTACACTGTGCATTTCGTCTAATGCGGGTTTTTCAGTAAATTCTAAGTTTTTCAGTGCAACTCACTCATATACAATGTACTACACTGTGCATTTCGTCTAATGCGGGTTTTTCAGTAAATTCTAAGTTTTTCAGTGCAACTCACTCATATACAATGTACTACACTGTGCATTTCGTCTAATGCGGGTTTTTCAGTAAATTCTAAGTTTTTCAGTGCAACTCACTCATATACAATGTACTACACTGTGCATTTCGTCTAATGCGGGTTTTTCAGTAAATTCTAAGTTTTTCAGTGCAACTCACTCATATACAATGTACTACACTGTGCATTTCGTCTAATGCGGGTTTTTCAGTAAATTCTAAATTTTTCAGTGCAACTCACTCATATACAATGTACTACACTGTGCATTTCGTCTAATGCGGGTTTTTCAGTAAATTCTAAGTTTTTCAGTGCAACTCACTCATATACTATGTACTACACTGTGCATTTCGTCTAATGCGGGTTTTTCAGTAAATTCTAAGTTTTTCAGTGCAACTCACTCATATACTATGTACTACACTGTGCATTTCATCTAATGCGGGTTTTTCAGTAAATTCTAATTTTTTCAGTGTAACTCACTCATATACAATGTACTACACTATGCATTTCGTCTGATGCGGGTTTTTCAGTAAATTCTAAGTTTTTCAGTGCAACTCACTCATATACAATGTACTACACTGTGCATTTCGTCTAATGCGGGTTTTTCAGTAAATTCTAAGTTTTTCAGTGCAACTCACTCATATACAATGTACTACACTGTGCATTTCGTCTAATGCGTGTTTTTCAATAAATTCTAAGTTTTTCAGTGCAACTCACTCATATACAATGTACTACACTGTGCATTTCGTCTAATGCGGGTTTTTCAGTAAATTCTAATTTTTTCAGTGCAACTCACTCATATACAATGTACTACACTGTGCATTTCGTCTAATGCGGGTTTTTCAGTAAATTCTAAGTTTTTCAGTGCAACTCACTCATATACAATGTACTACACTGTGCATTTCGTCTAATGCGGGTTTTTCAGTAAATTCTAAGTATTTCAGTGCAACTCACTCATATACAATGTACTACACTGTGCATTTCGTCTAATGCGGGTTTTTCAGTAAATTCTAAGTTTTTCAGTAAAACTCACTCATATACAAGGTACTACACTGTGCATTTCGTCTAATGCGGGTTTTTCAGTAAATTCTAAGTTTTTCAATACAACTCACTCATATACAATGTACTACACTGTGCATTTCTTCTAAAGCGGGTTTTTCAGTAAATTCTACGTTTTTCAGTGCAACTCACTCATATACAATGTACTACACTGTTCATTTCATCTAATGCGGGTTTTTCAGTAAATTCTAAGTTTTTCAGTGCAACTCACTCATATACAATGTACTACACTGTGCATTTCGTCTAAAGTGGGTTTTTCAGTAAATTCTACTTTTTTCAGTGCAACTCACTCATATACAATGTACTACACTGTTCATTTCGTCTAATGCGGGTTTTTCAGTAAATTCTAAGTTTTTCAGTGCAACTCACTCATATACTATGTACTACACTGTACATTTCGTCTAATGCGGGTTTTTCAGTAAATTCTAAGTTTTTCAGTGCAACTCACTCATATACTATGTACTACACTGTGCATTTCGTCTAATGCGGGTTTTTCAGTAAATTCTAAGTTTTTCAGTGCAACTCACTCATATACAATGTACTACACTGTGCATTTCGTCTAATGCGGGTTTTTCAGTAAATTCTAAGTTTTTCAGTGCAACTCACTCATATACAATGTACTACACTGTGCATTTCGTCTAATTCGGGTTTTTCAGTAAATTCTAAGTTTTTCAGTGCAACTCACCTATATACATGTACTACACTGTGCATTTCGTCTAATGCGGGTTTTTCAGTAAATTCTAATTTTTTCAGTGCAACTCACTCATATACAATGTACTACACTGTGCATTTCGTCTAATGCGGGTTTTTCAGTAAATTCTAAGTTTTTCAGTGCAACTCACTCATATACAATGTACTACACTGTGCATTTCGTCTAATGCGGGTTTTTCAGTAAATTCTAAGTTTTTCAGTGCAACTCACTCATATACAATGTACTACACTGTGCATTTCGTCTAATTCGGGTTTTTCAGTAAATTCTAAGTTTTTCAGTGCAACTCACTCATATACAATGTACTACACTGTGCATTTCGTCTAATGCGGGTTTTTCAGTAAATTCTAAGTTTTTCAGTGCAACTCACTCATATACAATGTACTACACTGTGCATTTCGTCTAATTCGGGTTTTTCAGTAAATTCTAAGTTTTTCAGTGCAACTCACCTATATACATGTACTACACTGTGCATTTCGTCTAATGCGGGTTTTTCAGTAAATTCTAAGTTTTTCAGTGCAACTCACTCATATACAATGTACTACACTGTGCATTTCGTCTAATGCGGGTTTTTCAGTAAATTCTAAGTTTTTCAGTGCAACTCACTCATATACAATGTACTACACTGTGCATTTCGTCTAAAGCGGGTTTTTCAGTAAATTCTACTATTTTCAGTGCAACTCACTCATATACAATGTACTACACTGTTCATTTCGTCTAATGCGGGTTTTTCAGTAAATTCTAAGTTTTTCAGTGCAACTCACTCATATACTATGTACTACACTGTGCATTTCGTCTAATGCGGGTGTTTCAGTAAATTCTAAGTTTTTCAGTGCAACTCACTCATATACAATGTACTACACTGTGCATTTCGTCTAATGCGGGTTTTTCAGTAAATTCTAAGTTTTTCAGTGCAACTCACTCATATACAATGTACTACACTGTGCATTTCGTCTAATTCGGGTTTTTCAGTAAATTCTAAGTTTTTCAGTGCAACTCACTCATATACAATGTACTACACTGTGCATTTCGTCTAATGCGGGTTTTTCAGTAAATTCTAAGTTTTTCAGTGCAACTCACTCATATACAATGTACTACACTGTGCATTTCGTCTAATTCGGGTTTTTCAGTAAATTCTAAGTTTTTCAGTGCAACTCACCTATATACATGTACTACACTGTGCATTTCGTCTAATGCGGGTTTTTCAGTAAATCTAAATTTTTCAGTGCAACTCACTCATATACAATGTACTACACTGTGCATTTCGTCTAATGCGGGTTTTTCAGTAAATTCTAAGTTTTTCAGTGCAACTCACTCATATACTATGTACTACACTGTGCATTTCGTCTAATGCGGGTTTTTCAGTAAATTCTAAGTTTTTCAGTGCAACTCACTTATATACTATGTACTACACTGTGCATTTCGTCTAATGCGGGTTTTTCAGTAAATTCTAATTTTTTCAGTGCAACTCACTCATATACAATGTACTACACTGTGCATTTCGTCTGATGCGGGTTTTTCAGTAAATTCTAAGTTTTTTAGTGCAACTCACTCATATACAATGTACTACACTGTGCATTTCGTCTAATGCGGGTTTTTCAGTAAATTCTAAGTTTTTCAGTGCAACTCACTCATATACAATGTACTACACTGTGCATTTCGTCTAATGCGGGTTTTTCAGTAAATTCTAAGTTTTTCAGTGCAATTCACTCATATACTATGTACTACACTGTGCATTTCGTCTAATGCGGGTTTTTCAGTAAATTCTAAGTTTTTCAGTGCAACTCACTCATATACAATATACTACACTGTGCATTTCGTCTAATACGGGTTTTTCAGTAAATTCTAAGTTTTTCAGTGCAACTCACTCATATACAATGTACTACACTGTGCATTTCGTCTAATTCGGGTTTTTCAGTAAATTCTAAGTTTTTCAGTGCAACTCACTCATATACAATGTACTACACTGTGCATTTCGTCTAATGCGGGTTTTTCAGTAAATTCTAAGTTTTTCAGTGCAACTCACTCATATACAATGTACTACACTGTGCATTTCGTCTAATTCGGGTTTTTCAGTAAATTCTAAGTTTTTCAGTGCAACTCACCTATATACATGTACTACACTGTGCATTTCGTCTAATGCGGGTTTTTCAGTAAATCTAAATTTTTCAGTGCAACTCACTCATATACAATGTACTACACTGTGCATTTCGTCTAATGCGGGTTTTTCAGTAAATTCTAAGTTTTTCAGTGCAACTCACTCATATACTATGTACTACACTGTGCATTTCGTCTAATGCGGGTTTTTCAGTAAATTCTAAGTTTTTCAGTGCAACTCACTTATATACTATGTACTACACTGTGCATTTCGTCTAATGCGGGTTTTTCAGTAAATTCTAATTTTTTCAGTGCAACTCACTCATATACAATGTACTACACTGTGCATTTCGTCTGATGCGGGTTTTTCAGTAAATTCTAAGTTTTTTAGTGCAACTCACTCATATACAATGTACTACACTGTGCATTTCGTCTAATGCGGGTTTTTCAGTAAATTCTAAGTTTTTCAGTGCAACTCACTCATATACAATGTACTACACTGTGCATTTCGTCTAATGCGGGTTTTTCAGTAAATTCTAAGTTTTTCAGTGCAATTCACTCATATACTATGTACTACACTGTGCATTTCGTCTAATGCGGGTTTTTCAGTAAATTCTAAGTTTTTCAGTGCAACTCACTCATATACAATATACTACACTGTGCATTTCGTCTAATACGGGTTTTTCAGTAAATTCTAAGTTTTTCAGTGCAACTCACTCATATACAATGTACTACACTGTGCATTTCGTCTAATTCGGGTTTTTCAGTAAATTCTAAGTTTTTCAGTGCAACTCACTCATATACAATGTACTACACTGTGCATTTCGTCTAATGCGGGTTTTTCAGTAAATTCTAAGTTTTTCAGTGCAACTCACTCATATACAATGTACTACACTGTGCATTTCGTCTAATTCGGGTTTTTCAGTAAATTCTAAGTTTTTCAGTGCAACTCACCTATATACATGTACTACACTGTGCATTTCGTCTAATGCGGGTTTTTCAGTAAATCTAAATTTTTCAGTGCAACTCACTCATATACAATGTACTACACTGTGCATTTCGTCTAATGCGGGTTTTTCAGTAAATTCTAAGTTTTTCAGTGCAACTCACTCATATACAATGTACTACACTGTGCATTTCGTCTAATGCGGGTTTTTCAGTAAATTCTAAGTTTTTCAGTGCAATTCACTCATATACTATGTACTACACTGTGCATTTCGTCTAATGCGGGTTTTTCAGTAAATTCTAAGTTTTTCAGTGCAACTCACTCATATACAATATACTACACTGTGCATTTCGTCTAATACGGGTTTTTCAGTAAATTCTAAGTTTTTCAGTGCAACTCACTCATATACAATGTACTACACTGTGCATTTCGTCTAATTCGGGTTTTTCAGTAAATTCTAAGTTTTTCAGTGCAACTCACTCATATACAATGTACTACACTGTGCATTTCGTCTAATGCGGGTTTTTCAGTAAATTCTAAGTTTTTCAGTGCAACTCACTCATATACAATGTACTACACTGTGCATTTCGTCTAATTCGGGTTTTTCAGTAAATTCTAAGTTTTTCAGTGCAACTCACCTATATACATGTACTACACTGTGCATTTCGTCTAATGCGGGTTTTTCAGTAAATCTAAATTTTTCAGTGCAACTCACTCATATACAATGTACTACACTGTGCATTTCGTCTAATGCGGGTTTTTCAGTAAATTCTAAGTTTTTCAGTGCAACTCACTCATATACTATGTACTACACTGTGCATTTCGTCTAATGCGGGTTTTTCAGTAAATTCTAAGTTTTTCAGTGCAACTCACTTATATACTATGTACTACACTGTGCATTTCGTCTAATGCGGGTTTTTCAGTAAATTCTAATTTTTTCAGTGCAACTCACTCATATACAATGTACTACACTGTGCATTTCGTCTGATGCGGGTTTTTCAGTAAATTCTAAGTTTTTTAGTGCAACTCACTCATATACAATGTACTACACTGTGCATTTCGTCTAATGCGGGTTTTTCAGTAAATTCTAAGTTTTTCAGTGCAACTCACTCATATACAATGTACTACACTGTGCATTTCGTCTAATGCGGGTTTTTCAGTAAATTCTAAGTTTTTCAGTGCAATTCACTCATATACTATGTACTACACTGTGCATTTCGTCTAATGCGGGTTTTTCAGTAAATTCTAAGTTTTTCAGTGCAACTCACTCATATACAATATACTACACTGTGCATTTCGTCTAATACGGGTTTTTCAGTAAATTCTAAGTTTTTCAGTGCAACTCACTCATATACAATGTACTACACTGTGCATTTCGTCTAATGCGGGTTTTTCAGTAAATTCTAAGTTTTTCAGTGCAACTCACTCATATACATGTACTACACTGTGCATTTCGTCTAATGCAGGTTTTTCAGTAAATTCTAAGTTTTTCAGTGCAACTCACTCATATACTATGTACTACACTGTACATTTCGTCTAATGCGGGTTTTTCAGTAAATTCTAAGTTTTTCAGTGCAACTCACTCATATACAATGTACTACACTGTGCATTTCGTCTAATGAGGGTTTTTCAGTAAATTCTAAGTTTTTCAGTGCAACTCACTCATATACAATGTACTACACTGTGCATTTCGTCTAATGCGGGTTTTTCAGTAAATTCTAAGTTTTTCAGTGCAACTCACTCATATACAATGTACTACACTGTGCATTTCGTCTAATGCGGGTTTTTCAGTAAATTCTAAGTTTTTCAGTGCAACTCACTCATATACTATGTACTACACTGTGCATTTCGTCTAATGCGGGTTTTTCAGTAAATTCTAAGTTTTTCAGTGCAACTCACTCATATACAATGTACTACACTGTGCATTTCGTCTAATGCGGGTTTTTCAGTAAATTCTAAGTTTTTCAGTGCAACTCACTCATATACAATGTACTACACTGTGCATTTCGTCTAATGCGGGTTTTTCAGTAAATTCTAAGTTTTTCAGTGCAACTCACTCATATACAATGTACTACACTGTGCATTTCGTCTAATGCGGGTTTTTCAGTAAATTCTAAATTTTTCAGTGCAACTCACTCATATACAATGTACTACACTATGCATTTCGTCTAATGCGGGTTTTTCAGTAAATTCTAAGTTTTTCAGTGCAACTCACTCATATACTATGTACTACACTGTGATTTTCGTCTAATGCGGGTTTTTCAGTAAATTCTAAGTTTTTCAGTGCAACTCACTCATATACTATATACTACACTGTGCATTTCGTCTAATGCGGGTTTTTCAGTAAATTCTAAGTTTTTCACTGCAAATCACTCATATACAATGTAATACACTGTGCATTTCGTCTAATGCGGGTTTTTCAGTAAATTCTAAGTTTTTCAGTGCAACTCACTCATATACTATGTACTACACTTTGCATTTGTCTAATGCAGGTTTTTCAGTAAATTCTAAGTTTTTCAGTGCAACTCACTCATATACTATGTACTACACTGTACATTTTGTCTAATGCGGGTTTTTCAGTAAATTCTAAGTTTTTCAGTGCAACTCACTCATATACAATGTACTACACTGTGCATTTCGTCTAATGCGGGTTTTTCAGTGCAACTCACTCATATACAATGTACTACACTGTGCATTTCGTCTAATGCGGGTTTTTCAGTAAATTCTAAGTTTTTCAGTGCAACTCACTCATATACATGTACTACACTGTGCATTTCGTCTAATGCGGGTTTTTCAGTAAATTCTAAGTTTTTCAGTGCAACTCACTCATATACAATGTACTACACTGTGCATTTCGTCTAATGCGGGTTTTTCAGTAAATTCTAAGTTTTTCAGTGCAACTCACTCATATACAATGTACTACACTGTGCATTTCGTCTAAAGCGGGTTTTTCAGTAAATTCTAAGTTTTTCAGTGCAACTCACTCATATACAATGTACTACACTGTGCATTTCGTCTAATGCGGGTTTTTCAGTAAATTCTAAGTTTTTCAGTGCAACTCACTCATATAAAATGTACTACACTGTGCATTTCGTCTAATGCGGGTTTTTCAGTAAATTCTAAGTTTTTCAGTGCAACTCACTCATATACTATGTACTACACTGTGCATTTCGTCTAATGCAGGTTTTTCAGTAAATTCTAAGTTTTTCAGTGCAACTCACTCATATACTATGTACTACACTGTACATTTCGTCTAATGCGGGTTTTTCAGTAAATTCTAAGTTTTTCAGTGCAACTCACTCATATACAATGTACTACACTGTGCATTTCGTCTAATGCGGGTTTTTCAGTAAATTCAAATTTTTCAGTGCAACTCACTCATATACAATGTACTACACTGTGTATTTCGTCTAATGCGGGTTTTTCAGTAAATTCTAAGTTTTTCAGTGCAACTCACTCATATACAATGTACTACACTGTGCATTTCGTCTAATGCGGGTTTTTCAGTAAATTCTAAGTTTTTCAGTGCAACTCACTCATATACAATGTACTACACTGTGCATTTCGTCTAATGCGGGTTTTTCAGTAAATTCTAAGTTTTTCAGTGCAACTCACTCATATACAATGTACTACACTGTGCATTTCGTCTAATGCGGGTTTTTCAGTAAATTCTAAATTTTTCAGAGCAACTCACTCATATACAATGTACTACACTGTGCATTTCATCTAATGCGGGTTTTTCAGTAAATTCTAAGTTTTTCAGTGCAACTCACTCATATACTATGTACTACACTGTGCATTTCGTCTAATGCGGGTTTTTCAGTAAATTCTAAGTTTTTCAGTGCAACTCACTCATATACAATGTACTACACTGTGCATTTCGTCTAATGCGGGTTTTTCAGTAAATTCTAAATTTTTCAGTGCAACTCACTCATATACAATGTACTACACTATGCATTTCGTCTAATGCGGGTTTTTCAGTAAATTCTAAGTTTTTCAGTGCAACTCACTCATATACTATGTACTACACTGTGATTTTCGTCTAATGCGGGTTTTTCAGTAAATTCTAAGTTTTTCAGTGCAACTCACTCATATACTATATACTACACTGTGCATTTCGTCTAATGCGGGTTTTTCAGTAAATTCTAAGTTTTTCACTGCAAATCACTCATATACAATGTAATACACTGTGCATTTCGTCTAATGCGGGTTTTTCAGTAAATTCTAAGTTTTTCAGTGCAACTCACTCATATACTATGTACTACACTTTGCATTTGTCTAATGCAGGTTTTTCAGTAAATTCTAAGTTTTTCAGTGCAACTCACTCATATACTATGTACTACACTGTACATTTTGTCTAATGCGGTTTTTTCAGTAAATTCTAAGTTTTTCAGTGCAACTCACTCATATACAATGTACTACACTGTGCATTTCGTCTAATGCGGGTTTTTCAGTGCAACTCACTCATATACAATGTACTACACTGTGCATTTCGTCTAATGCGGGTTTTTCAGTAAATTCTAAGTTTTTCAGTGCAACTCACTCATATACATGTACTACACTGTGCATTTCGTCTAATGCGGGTTTTTCAGTAAATTCTAAGTTTTTCAGTGCAACTCACTCATATACAATGTACTACACTGTGCATTTCGTCCAATGCGGGTTTTTCAGTAAATTCTAAGTTTTTCAGTGCAACTCACTCATATACAATGTACTACACTGTGCATTTCGTCTAAAGCGGGTTTTTCAGTAAATTCTAAGTTTTTCAGTGCAACTCACTCATATACAATGTACTACACTGTGCATTTCGTCTAATGCGGGTTTTTCAGTAAATTCTAAGTTTTTCAGTGCAACTCACTCATATAAAATGTACTACACTGTGCATTTCGTCTAATGCGGGTTTTTCAGTAAATTCTAAGTTTTTCAGTGCAACTCACTCATATACTATGTACTACACTGTGCATTTCGTCTAATGCAGGTTTTTCAGTAAATTCTAAGTTTTTCAGTGCAACTCACTCATATACTATGTACTACACTGTACATTTCGTCTAATGCGGGTTTTTCAGTAAATTCTAAGTTTTTCAGTGCAACTCACTCATATACAATGTACTACACTGTGCATTTCGTCTAATGCGGGTTTTTCAGTAAATTCAAATTTTTCAGTGCAACTCACTCATATACAATGTACTACACTGTGTATTTCGTCTAATGCGGGTTTTTCAGTAAATTCTAAGTTTTTCAGTGCAACTCACTCATATACAATGTACTACACTGTGCATTTCGTCTAATGCGGGTTTTTCAGTAAATTCTAAGTTTTTCAGTGCAACTCACTCATATACAATGTACTACACTGTGCATTTCGTCTAATGCGGGTTTTTCAGTAAATTCTAAGTTTTTCAGTGCAACTCACTCATATACAATGTACTACACTGTGCATTTCGTCTAATGCGGGTTTTTCAGTAAATTCTAAATTTTTCAGAGCAACTCACTCATATACAATGTACTACACTGTGCATTTCGTCTAATGCGGGTTTTTCAGTAAATTCTAAGTTTTTCAGTGCAACTCACTCATATACTATGTACTACACTGTGCATTTCGTCTAATGCGGGTTTTTCAGTAAATTCTAATTTTTTCAGTGCAACTCACTCATATACAATGTACTACACTGTGCATTTCGTCTGATGCGGGTTTTTCTGTAAATTCTAAGTTTTTCAGTGCAACTCACTCATATATAATGTACTACACTGTGCATTTCGTCTAATGCGGGTTTTTCAGTAAATTCTAAGTTTTTCAGTGCAACTCACTCATATACAATGTACTACACTGTGCATTTCGTCTAATGCGGGTTTTTCAGTAAATTCTAAGTTTTTCATTGCAACTCTCTCATATACAATGTACTACACTGTGCATTTCGTCTAAAGCGGGTTTTTCAGTAAATTCTAAGTTTTTCAGTGCAACTCACTCATATACATGTACTACACTGTGCATTTCGTCTAATGCGGGTTTTTCAGTAAATTCTAAGTTTTTCAGTGCAACTCACTCATATACAATGTACTACACTGTGCATTTCGTCTAATGCGGGTTTTTCAGTAAATTCGAAGTTTTTCAGTGCAACTCACTCATATACAATATACTACACTGTGCATTTCGTCTAAGGCGGGTTTTTCAGTAAATTCTACTTTTTTCAGTGCAACTCACTCATATACAATGTACTACACTGTGCATTTCGTCTAATGCGGGTTTTTCAGTAAATTCTATGTTTTTCAGTGCAACTCACTCATATACTATGTACTACACTGTGCATTTCGTCTAAAGCGGGTTTTTCAGTAAATTCTAAGTTTTTCAGTGCAACTCACTCATATACAATGTACTACACTGTGCATTTCGTCTAATGCGGGTTTTTCAGTAAATTCTAAATTTTTCAGTGCAACTCACTCATATACTATGTACTACACTGTGCATTTCGTCTAATGCAGGTTTTTCAGTAAATTCTAAGTTTTTCAGTGCAACTCACTCATATACTATGTACTACACTGTACATTTCGTCTAATGCGGGATTTTCAGTAAATTCTAAGTTTTTCAGTGCAACTCACTCATATACAATGTACTACACTGTGCATTTCGTCTAATGCGGGTTTTTCAGTAAATTCTAAGTTTTTCAGTGCAACTCACTCATATACAATGTACTACACTGTGTATTTCGTCTAATGCGGGTTTTTCAGTAAATTCTAAGCTTTTCAGTGCAACTCACTCATATACAATGTACTACACTGTGCATTTCGTCTAACGCGTGTTTTTCAGTAAATTCTAAGTTTTTCAGTGCAACTCACTCATATACAATGTACTACACTATGCATTTCGTCTAATGCGGGTTTTTCAGTAAATTCTAAGTTTTTCAGTGCAACTCACTCATATACAATGTACTACACTGTGCATTTCGTCTAATGCGGGTTTTTCAGTAAATTCTAAGTTTTTCAGTGCAACTCACTCATATACAATGTACTACACTGTGCATTTCGTCTAATGCGGGTTTTTCAGTAAATTCTAAATTTTTCAGTGCAACTCACTCATATACAATGTACTACACTGTGCATTTCGTCTAATGCGGGTTTTTCAGTAAATTCTAAGTTTTTCAGTGCAACTCACTCATATACAATGTACTACACTGTGCATTTCGTCTAATGCGGGTTTTTCAGTAAATTCTAAGTTTTTCAGTGCAATTCACTCATATACTATGTACTACACTGTGCATTTCGTCTAATGCGGGTTTTTCAGTAAATTCTAAGTTTTTCAGTGCAACTCACTCATATACAATGTACTACACTGTGCATTTCGTCTAATGCGGGTTTTTCAGTAAATTCTAAGTTTTTCAGTGCAACTCACTCATATACAATGTACTACACTGTGCATTTCGTCTAATGCGAGTTTTTCAGTAAATTCTAAGTTTTTCAGTGCAACTCACTCATATACAATGTACTACACTGTGCATTTCGTCTAATGCGGGTTTTTCAGTAAATTCTAAGTTTTTCAGTGCAACTCACTCATATACAAAGTACTACACTGTGCATTTTGTCTAATGCGGGTTTTTCAGTAAATTCTAAGTTTTTCATTGCAACTCTCTCATATACAATGTACTACACTGTGCATTTCGTCTAATGCGGGTTTTTCAGTAAATTCTAAGTTTTTCCGTGCAACTCACTCATATACATGTACTACACTGTGCATTTCGTCTAATGCGGGTTTTTCAGTAAATTCTAAGTTTTTCATTGCAACTCTCTTATATACAATGTACTACACTGTGCATTTCGTCTAATGCGGGTTTTTCAGTAAATTCTAAGTTTTTCAGTGCAACTCACTCATATACAATGTACTACACTGTTCATTTCGTCTAATGCGGGTTTTTCAGTAAATTCTAAGTTTTTCAGTGCAACTCACTCATATACGATGTACTACACTGTGCATTTCGTCTAATGCGGGTTTTTCAGTAAATTCTAAGTTTTTCAGTGCAACTCACTCATATACTATGTACTACACTGTGCATTTCGTCTAATGCAGGTTTTTCAGTAAATTCTAAGTTTTTCAGTGCAACTCACTCATATACTATGTACTACACTGTACATTTCGTCTAATGCGGGTTTTTCAGTAAATTCTAAGTTTTTCAGTGCAACTCACTCATATACAATGTACTACACTGTGCATTTCGTCTAATGCGGGTTTTTCAGTAAATTGTAAGTTTTTCAGTGCAACTCACTCATATACAATGTACTACACTGTGTATTTCGTCTAATGCGGGTTTTTCAGTAAATTCTAAGTTTTTCAGTGCAACTCACTCATATACAATGTACTACACTGTGCATTTCGTCTAACGCGGGTTTTTCAGTAAATTCTAAGTTTTTCAGTGCAACTCACTCATATACAGTGTACTACACTGTGCATTTCGTCTAATGCGGGTTTTTCAGTAAATTCTAAGTTTTTCAGTGCAACTCACTCATATACAATGTACTACACTGTGCATTTCGTCTAATGCGGGTTTTTCAGTAAATTCTAAGTTTTTCAGTGCAACTCACTCATATACAATGTACTACACTGTGCATTTCGTCTAATGCGGGTTTTTCAGTAAATTCTAAATTTTTCAGTGCAACTCACTCATATACAATGTACTACACTGTGCATTTCGTCTAATGCGGGTTTTTCAGTAAATTCTAAGTTTTTCAGTGCAACTCACTCATATACTATGTACTACACTGTGCATTTCGTCTAATGCGGGTTTTTCAGTAAATTCTAAGTTTTTCAGTGCAACTCACTCATATACTATGTACTACACTGTGCATTTCATCTAATGCGGGTTTTTCAGTAAATTCTAATTTTTTCAGTGCAACTCACTCATATACAATGTACTACACTGTGCATTTCGTCTGATGCGGGTTTTTCTGTAAATTCTAAGTTTTTCAGTGCAACTCACTCATATACAATGTACTACACTGTGCATTTCGTCTAATGCGGGTTTTTCAGTAAATTCTAAGTTTTTCAGTGCAACTCACTCATATACAATGTACTACACTGTGCATTTCGTCTAATGCGGGTTTTTCAGTAAATTCTAAGTTTTTCATTGCAACTCTCTTATATACAATGTACTACACTGTGCATTTCGTCTAATGCGGGTTTTTCAGTAAATTCTAAGTTTTTCAGTGCAACTCACTCATATACAATGTACTACACTGTTCATTTCGTCTAATGCGGGTTTTTCAGTAAATTCTAAGTTTTTCAGTGCAACTCACTCATATACGATGTACTACACTGTGCATTTCGTCTAATGCGGGTTTTTCAGTAAATTCTAAGTTTTTCAGTGCAACTCACTCATATACTATGTACTACACTGTGCATTTCGTCTAATGCAGGTTTTTCAGTAAATTCTAAGTTTTTCAGTGCAACTCACTCATATACTATGTACTACACTGTACATTTCGTCTAATGCGGGTTTTTCAGTAAATTCTAAGTTTTTCAGTGCAACTCACTCATATACAATGTACTACACTGTGCATTTCGTCTAATGCGGGTTTTTCAGTAAATTGTAAGTTTTTCAGTGCAACTCACTCATATACAATGTACTACACTGTGTATTTCGTCTAATGCGGGTTTTTCAGTAAATTCTAAGTTTTTCAGTGCAACTCACTCATATACAATGTACTACACTGTGCATTTCGTCTAACGGGGGTTTTTCAGTAAATTCTAAGTTTTTCAGTGCAACTCACTCATATACAGTGTACTACACTGTGCATTTCGTCTAATGCGGGTTTTTCAGTAAATTCTAAGTTTTTCAGTGCAACTCACTCATATACAATGTACTACACTGTGCATTTCGTCTAATGCGGGTTTTTCAGTAAATTCTAAGTTTTTCAGTGCAACTCACTCATATACAATGTACTACACTGTGCATTTCGTCTAATGCGGGTTTTTCAGTAAATTCTAAATTTTTCAGTGCAACTCACTCATATACAATGTACTACACTGTGCATTTCGTCTAATGCGGGTTTTTCAGTAAATTCTAAGTTTTTCAGTGCAACTCACTCATATACTATGTACTACACTGTGCATTTCGTCTAATGCGGGTTTTTCAGTAAATTCTAAGTTTTTCAGTGCAACTCACTCATATACTATGTACTACACTGTGCATTTCATCTAATGCGGGTTTTTCAGTAAATTCTAATTTTTTCAGTGCAACTCACTCATATACAATGTACTACACTGTGCATTTCGTCTGATGCGGGTTTTTCTGTAAATTCTAAGTTTTTCAGTGCAACTCACTCATATACAATGTACTACACTGTGCATTTCGTCTAATGCGGGTTTTTCAGTAAATTCTAAATTTTTCAGTGCAACTCACTCATATACAATGTACTACACTGTGCATTTCGTCTAATGCGGGTTTTTCAGTAAATTCTAAGTTTTTCAGTGCAACTCACTCATATACTATGTACTACACTGTGCATTTCGTCTAATGCGGGTTTTTCAGTAAATTCTAATTTTTTCAGTGCAACTCACTCATATACAATGTACTACACTGTGCATTTCGTCTGATGCGGGTTTTTCTGTAAATTCTAAGTTTTTCAGTGCAACTCACTCATATATAATGTACTACACTGTGCATTTCGTCTAATGCGGGTTTTTCAGTAAATTCTAAGTTTTTCAGTGCAACTCACTCATATACAATGTACTACACTGTGCATTTCGTCTAATGCGGGTTTTTCAGTAAATTCTAAGTTTTTCATTGCAACTCTCTCATATACAATGTACTACACTGTGCATTTCGTCTAAAGCGGGTTTTTCAGTAAATTCTAAGTTTTTCAGTGCAACTCACTCATATACATGTACTACACTGTGCATTTCGTCTAATGCGGGTTTTTCAGTAAATTCTAAGTTTTTCAGTGCAAATCACTCATATACAATGTACTACACTGTGCATTTCGTCTAATGCGGGTTTTTCAGTAAATTCTAAGTTTTTCAGTGCAACTCACTCATATACTATGTACTACACTGTGCATTTCGTCTAATGCAGGTTTTTTAGTAAATTCTAAGTTTTTCAGTGCAACTCACTCATATACTATGTACTACACTGTACATTTCGTCTAATGCGGGTTTTTCAGTAAATTCTAAGTTTTTCAGTGCAACTCACTCATATACAATGTACTACACTGTGCATTTCGTCTAATGCGGGTTTTTCAGTAAATTCTAAGTTTTTCAGTGCAACTCACTCATATACAATGTACTACACTGTGCATTTCGTCTAATGCGGGTTTTTCAGTAAATTCTAAGTTTTTCAGTGCAACTCACTCATATACATGTACTACACTGTGCATTTCGTCTAATGCGGGTTTTTCAGTAAATTCTAAGTTTTTCAGTGCAACTCACTCATATAAGATGTACTACACTGTTCATTTCGTCTAATGCGGGTTTTTCAGTAAATTCTAAGTTTTTCAGTGCAACTCACTCATATACGATGTACTACACTGTGCATTTCGTCTAATGCGGGTTTTTCAGTAAATTCTAAGTTTTTCAGTGCAACTCACTCATATACTATGTACTACACTGTGCATTTCGTCTAATGCAGGTTTTTCAGTAAATTCTAAGTTTTTCAGTGCAACTCACTCATATACTATGTACTACACTGTACATTTCGTCTAATGCGGGTTTTTCAGTAAATTCTAAGTTTTTCAGTGCAACTCACTCATATACAATGTACTACACTGTGCATTTCGTCTAATGCGGGTTTTTCAGTAAATTGTAAGTTTTTCAGTGCAACTCACTCATATACAATGTACTACACTGTGTATTTCGTCTAATGCGGGTTTTTCAGTAAATTCTAAGTTTTTCAGTGCAACTCACTCATATACAATGTACTACACTGTGCATTTCGTCTAACGCGGGTTTTTCAGTAAATTCTAAGTTTTTCAGTGCAACTCACTCATATACAGTGTACTACACTGTGCATTTCGTCTAATGCGGGTTTTTCAGTAAATTCTAAGTTTTTCAGTGCAACTCACTCATATACAATGTACTACAATGTGCATTTCGTCTAATGCGGGTTTTTCAGTAAATTCTAAGTTTTTCAGTGCAACTCACTCATATACAATGTACTACACTTTGCATTTCGTCTAATGCGGGTTTTTCAGTAAATTCTAAATTTTTCAGTGCAACTCACTCATATACAATGTACTACACTGTGCATTTCGTCTAATGCGGGTTTTTCAGTAAATTCTAAGTTTTTCAGTGCAACTCACTCATATACTATGTACTACACTGTGCATTTCGTCTAATGCGGGTTTTTCAGTAAATTCTAAGTTTTTCAGTGCAACTCACTCATATACTATGTACTACACTGTGCATTTCATCTAATGCGGGTTTTTCAGTAAATTCTAATTTTTTCAGTGCAACTCACTCATATACAATGTACTACACTGTGCATTTCGTCTGATGCGGGTTTTTCTGTAAATTCTAAGTTTTTCAGTGCAACTCACTCATATACAATGTACTACACTGTGCATTTCGTCTAATGCGGGTTTTTCAGTAAATTCTAAATTTTTCAGTGCAACTCACTCATATACAATGTACTACACTGTGCATTTCGTCTAATGCGGGTTTTTCAGTAAATTCTAAGTTTTTCAGTGCAACTCACTCATATACTATGTACTACACTGTGCATTTCGTCTAATGCGGGTTTTTCAGTAAATTCTAAGTTTTTCACTGCAACTCACTCATATACTATGTACTACACTGTGCATTTCGTCTAATGCGGGTTTTTCAGTAAATTCTAATTTTTTCAGTGCAACTCACTCATATACAATGTACTACACTGTGCATTTCGTCTGATGCGGGTTTTTCTGTAAATTCTAAGTTTTTCAGTGCAACTCACTCATATATAATGTACTACACTGTGCATTTCGTCTAATGCGGGTTTTTCAGTAAATTCTAAGTTTTTCAGTGCAACTCACTCATATACAATGTACTACACTGTGCATTTCGTCTAATGCGGGTTTTTCAGTAAATTCTAAGTTTTTCATTGCAACTCTCTCATATACAATGTACTACACTGTGCATTTCGTCTAAAGCGGGTTTTTCAGTAAATTCTAAGTTTTTCAGTGCAACTCACTCATATACATGTACTACACTGTGCATTTCGTCTAATGCGGGTTTTTCAGTAAATTCTAAGTTTTTCAGTGCAAATCACTCATATACAATGTACTACACTGTGCATTTCGTCTAATGCGGGTTTTTCAGTAAATTCTAAGTTTTTCAGTGCAACTCACTCATATACAATGTACTACACTGTGCATTTCGTCTAATGCGGGTTTTTCAGTAAATTCTAAGTTTTTCAGTGCAACTCACTCATATACAATGTACTACACTGTGCATTTCGTCTAATGCGGGTTTTTCAGTAAATTCTAAGTTTTTCAGTGCAACTCACTCATATACATGTACTACACTGTGCATTTCGTCTAATGCGGGTTTTTCAGTAAATTCTAAGTTTTTCAGTGCAACTCACTCATATACAATGTACTACACTGTGCATTTCGTCTAATGCGGGTTTTTCAGTAAATTCGAAGTTTTTCAGTGCAACTCACTCATATACAATATACTACACTGTGCATTTCGTCTAAAGCGGGTTTTTCAGTAAATTCTACTTTTTTCAGTGCAACTCACTCATATACAATGTACTACACTGTGCATTTCGTCTAATGCGGGTTTTTCAGTAAATTCTAAGTTTTTCAGTGCAACTCACTCATATACTATGTACTACACTGTGCATTTCGTCTAAAGCGGGTTTTTCAGTAAATTCTAAGTTTTTCAGTGCAACTCACTCATATACAATGTACTACACTGTGCATTTCGTCTAATGCGGGTTTTTCAGTAAATTCTAAATTTTTCAGTGCAACTCACTCATATACTATGTACTACACTGTGCATTTCGTCTAATGCAGGTTTTTCAGTAAATTCTAAGTTTTTCAGTGCAACTCACTCATATACTATGTACTACACTGTACATTTCGTCTAATGCGGTATTTTCAGTAAATTCTAAGTTTTTCAGTGCAACTCACTCATATACAATGTACTACACTGTGCATTTCGTCTAATGCGGGTTTTTCAGTAAATTCTAAGTTTTTCAGTGCAACTCACTCATATACAATGTACTACACTGTGTATTTCGTCTAATGCGGGTTTTTCAGTAAATTCTAAGCTTTTCAGTGCAACTCACTCATATACAATGTACTACACTGTGCATTTCGTCTAACGCGTGTTTTTCAGTAAATTCTAAGTTTTTCAGTGCAACTCACTCATATACAATGTACTACACTATGCATTTCGTCTAATGCGGGTTTTTCAGTAAATTCTAAGTTTTTCAGTGCAACTCACTCATATACAATGTACTACACTGTGCATTTCGTCTAATGCGGGTTTTTCAGTAAATTCTAAGTTTTTCAGTGCAACTCACTCATATACAATGTACTACACTGTGCATTTCGTCTAATGCGGGTTTTTCAGTAAATTCTAAATTTTTCAGTGCAACTCACTCATATACAATGTACTACACTGTGCATTTCGTCTAATGCGGGTTTTTCAGTAAATTCTAAGTTTTTCAGTGCAACTCACTCATATACAATGTACTACACTGTGCATTTCGTCTAATGCGGGTTTTTCAGTAAATTCTAAGTTTTTCATTGCAACTCTCTCATATACAATGTACTACACTGTGCATTTCGTCTAATGCGGGTTTTTCAGTAAATTCTAAGTTTTTCCGTGCAACTCACTCATATACATGTACTACACTGTGCATTTCGTCTAATGCGGGTTTTTCAGTAAATTCTAAGTTTTTCATTGCAACTCTCTCATATACAATGTACTACACTGTGCATTTCGTCTAATGCGGGTTTTTCAGTAAATTCTAAGTTTTTCAGTGCAACTCACTCATATACAATGTACTACACTGTTCATTTCGTCTAATGCGGGTTTTTCAGTAAATTCTAAATTTTTCAGTGCAACTCACTCATATACGATGTACTACACTGTGCATTTCGTCTAATGCGGGTTTTTCAGTAAATTCTAAGTTTTTCAGTGCAACTCACTCATATACTATGTACTACACTGTGCATTTCGTCTAATGCGGGTTTTTCAGTAAATTCTAAGTTTTTCAGTGCAACTCACTCATATACTATGTACTACACTGTACATTTCGTCTAATGCGGGTTTTTCAGTAAATTCTAAGTTTTTCAGTGCAACTCACTCATATACAATGTACTACACTGTGCATTTCGTCTAATGCGGGTTTTTCAGTAAATTGTAAGTTTTTCAGTGCAACTCACTCATATACAATGTACTACACTGTGTATTTCGTCTAATGCGGGTTTTTCAGTAAATTCTAAGTTTTTCAGTGCAACTCACTCATATACAATGTACTACACTGTGCATTTCGTCTAACGCGGGTTTTTCAGTAAATTCTAAGTTTTTCAGTGCAACTCACTCATATACAATGTACTACACTGTGCATTTCGTCTAATGCGGGTTTTTCAGTAAATTCTAAGTTTTTCAGTGCAACTCACTCATATACAATGTACTACACTGTGCATTTCGTCTAATGCGGGTTTTTCAGTAAATTCTAAGTTTTTCAGTGCAACTCACTCATATACAATGTACTACACTGTGCATTTCGTCTAATGCGGGTTTTTCAGTAAATTCTAAATTTTTCAGTGCAACTCACTCATATACAATGTACTACACTGTGCATTTCGTCTAATGCGGGTTTTTCAGTAAATTCTAAGTTTTTCAGTGCAACTCACTCATATACTATGTACTACACTGTGCATTTCGTCTAATGCGGGTTTTTCAGTAAATTCTAAGTTTTTCAGTGCAACTCACTCATATACAATGTACTACACTGTGCATTTCGTCTAATGCGGGTTTTTCAGTAAATTCTAAGTATTTCAGTGCAACTCACTCATATACAATGTACTACACTGTGCATTTCGTCTAATGCGGGTTTTTCAGTAAATTCTAAGTTTTTCAGTGCAACTCACTCATATACAATGTACTACACTGTGCATTTCATCTGATGCGAGTTTTACAGTAAATTCTAAGTTTTTCAGTGCAACTCACTCATATACAATGTACTACACTGTGCATTTCGTCTAATGCGGGTTTTTCAGTAAATTCTAAGTTTTTCAGTGCAACTCACTCATATACAATGTACTACACTATGCATTTCGTCTAATGCGGGTTTTTCAGTAAATTCTAAGTTTTTCAGTGCAACTCACTCATATACAATGTACTACACTGTGCATATCGTCTAATGCGGGTTTTTCAGTAAATTCGAAGTTTTTCAGTGCAACTCACTCATATACAATATACTACACTGTGCATTTCGTCTAAAGCGGGTTTTTCAGTAAATTCTACTTTTTTCAGTGCAACTCACTCATATACAATGTACTACACTGTGCATTTCGTCTAATGCGGGTTTTTCAGTAAATTCTAAGTTTTTCAGTGCAACTCACTCATATACTATGTACTACACTGTGCATTTCGTCTAATGCGGGTTTTTCAGTAAATTCTAAGTTTTTCAGTGCAACTCACTCATATACAATGTACTACACTGTGCATTTCGTCTAATGCGGGTTTTTCAGTAAATTCTAAATTTTTCAGTGCAACTCACTCATATACTATGTACTACACTGTGCATTTCGTCTAATGCAGGTTTTTCAGTAAATTCTAAGTTTTTCAGTGCAACTCACTCATATACTATGTACTACACTGTACATTTCGTCTAATGCGGGATTTTCAGTAAATTCTAAGTTTTTCAGTGCAACTCACTCATATACAATGTACTACACTGTGCATTTCGTCTAATGCGGGTTTTTCAGTAAATTCTAAGTTTTTCAGTGCAACTCACTCATATACAATGTACTACACTGTGTATTTCGTCTAATGCGGGTTTTTCAGTAAATTCTAAGCTTTTCAGTGCAACTCACTCATATACAATGTACTACACTGTGCATTTCGTCTAACGCGTGTTTTTCAGTAAATTCTAAGTTTTTCAGTGCAACTCACTCATATACAATGTACTACACTATGCATTTCGTCTAATGCGGGTTTTTCAGTAAATTCTAAGTTTTTCAGTGCAACTCACTCATATACAATGTACTACACTGTGCATTTCGTCTAATGCGGGTTTTTCAGTAAATTCTAAGTTTTTCAGTGCAACTCACTCATATACAATGTACTACACTGTGCATTTCGTCTAATGCGGGTTTTTCAGTAAATTCTAAATTTTTCAGTGCAACTCACTCATATACAATGTACTACACTGTGCATTTCGTCTAATGCGGGTTTTTCAGTAAATTCTAAGTTTTTCAGTGCAACTCACTCATATACAATGTACTACACTGTGCATTTCGTCTAATGCGGGTTTTTCAGTAAATTCTAAGTTTTTCAGTGCAATTCACTCATATACTATGTACTACACTGTGCATTTCGTCTAATGCGGGTTTTTCAGTAAATTCTAAGTTTTTCAGTGCAACTCACTCATATACAATGTACTACACTGTGCATTTCGTCTAATGCGGGTTTTTCAGTAAATTCTAAGTTTTTCAGTGCAACTCACTCATATACAATGTACTACACTGTGCATTTCGTCTAATGCGGGTTTTTCAGTAAATTCTAAGTTTTTCATTGCAACTCTCTCATATACAATGTACTACACTGTGCATTTCGTCTAATGCGGGTTTTTCAGTAAATTCTAAGTTTTTCCGTGCAACTCACTCATATACATGTACTACACTGTGCATTTCGTCTAATGCGGGTTTTTCAGTAAATTCTAAGTTTTTCATTGCAACTCTCTTATATACAATGTACTACACTGTGCATTTCGTCTAATGCGGGTTTTTCAGTAAATTCTAAGTTTTTCAGTGCAACTCACTCATATACAATGTACTACACTGTTCATTTCGTCTAATGCGGGTTTTTCAGTAAATTCTAAGTTTTTCAGTGCAACTCACTCATATACGATGTACTACACTGTGCATTTCGTCTAATGCGTGTTTTTCAGTAAATTCTAAGTTTTTCAGTGCAACTCACTCATATACTATGTACTACACTGTGCATTTCGTCTAATGCAGGTTTTTCAGTAAATTCTAAGTTTTTCAGTGCAACTCACTCATATACTATGTACTACACTGTACATTTCGTCTAATGCGGGTTTTTCAGTAAATTCTAAGTTTTTCAGTGCAACTCACTCATATACTATGTACTACACTGTACATTTCGTCTAATGCGGGATTTTCAGTAAATTCTAAGTTTTTCAGTGCAACTCACTCATATACAATGTACTACACTGTGCATTTCGTCTAATGCGGGTTTTTCAGTAAATTCTAAGTTTTTCAGTGCAACTCACTCATATACAATGTACTACACTGTGTATTTCGTCTAATGCGGGTTTTTCAGTAAATTCTAAGCTTTTCAGTGCAACTCACTCATATACAATGTACTACACTGTGCATTTCGTCTAACGCGTGTTTTTCAGTAAATTCTAAGTTTTTCAGTGCAACTCACTCATATACAATGTACTACACTATGCATTTCGTCTAATGCGGGTTTTTCAGTAAATTCTAAGTTTTTCAGTGCAACTCACTCATATACAATGTACTACACTGTGCATTTCGTCTAATGCGGGTTTTTCAGTAAATTCTAAGTTTTTCAGTGCAACTCACTCATATACAATGTACTACACTGTGCATTTCGTCTAATGCGGGTTTTTCAGTAAATTCTAAATTTTTCAGTGCAACTCACTCATATACAATGTACTACACTGTGCATTTCGTCTAATGCGGGTTTTTCAGTAAATTCTAAGTTTTTCAGTGCAACTCACTCATATACAATGTACTACACTGTGCATTTCGTCTAATGCGGGTTTTTCAGTAAATTCTAAGTTTTTCAGTGCAATTCACTCATATACTATGTACTACACTGTGCATTTCGTCTAATGCGGGTTTTTCAGTAAATTCTAAGTTTTTCAGTGCAACTCACTCATATACAATGTACTACACTGTGCATTTCGTCTAATGCGGGTTTTTCAGTAAATTCTAAGTTTTTCAGTGCAACTCACTCATATACAATGTACTACACTGTGCATTTCGTCTAATGCGGGTTTTTCAGTAAATTCTAAGTTTTTCATTGCAACTCTCTCATATACAATGTACTACACTGTGCATTTCGTCTAATGCGGGTTTTTCAGTAAATTCTAAGTTTTTCCGTGCAACTCACTCATATACATGTACTACACTGTGCATTTCGTCTAATGCGGGTTTTTCAGTAAATTCTAAGTTTTTCATTGCAACTCTCTTATATACAATGTACTACACTGTGCATTTCGTCTAATGCGGGTTTTTCAGTAAATTCTAAGTTTTTCAGTGCAACTCACTCATATACAATGTACTACACTGTTCATTTCGTCTAATGCGGGTTTTTCAGTAAATTCTAAGTTTTTCAGTGCAACTCACTCATATACGATGTACTACACTGTGCATTTCGTCTAATGCGTGTTTTTCAGTAAATTCTAAGTTTTTCAGTGCAACTCACTCATATACTATGTACTACACTGTGCATTTCGTCTAATGCAGGTTTTTCAGTAAATTCTAAGTTTTTCAGTGCAACTCACTCATATACTATGTACTACACTGTACATTTCGTCTAATGCGGGTTTTTCAGTAAATTCTAAGTTTTTCAGTGCAACTCACTCATATACTATGTACTACACTGTACATTTCGTCTAATGCGGGATTTTCAGTAAATTCTAAGTTTTTCAGTGCAACTCACTCATATACAATGTACTACACTGTGCATTTCGTCTAATGCGGGTTTTTCAGTAAATTCTAAGTTTTTCAGTGCAACTCACTCATATACAATGTACTACACTGTGTATTTCGTCTAATGCGGGTTTTTCAGTAAATTCTAAGCTTTTCAGTGCAACTCACTCATATACAATGTACTCACTGTGCATTTCGTCTAACGCGTGTTTTTCAGTAAATTCTAAGTTTTTCAGTGCAACTCACTCATATACCAATGTACTACACTATGCATTTCGTCTAATGCGGGTTTTTCAGTAAATTCTAAGTTTTTCAGTGCAACTCACTCATATACAATGTACTACACTGTGCATTTCGTCTAATGCGGGTTTTTCAGTAAATTCTAAGTTTTTCAGTGCAACTCACTCATATACAATGTATAACACTGTGCATTTCGTCTAATGCGGGTTTTTCAGTAAATTCTAAATTTTTCAGTGCAACTCACTCATATACAATGTACTACACTGTGCATTTCGTCTAATGCGGGGTTTTCAGTAAATTCTAAGTTTTTCAGTGCAACTCACTCATATACAATGTACTACACTGTGCATTTCGTCTAATGCGGGTTTTTCAGTAAATTCTAAGTTTTTCAGTGCAATTCACTCATATACTATGTACTTACACTGTGCATTTCGTCTAATGCGGGTTTTTCAGTAATTCTAAGTTTTCAGTGCAACTCACTCATATACAATGTACTACACTGTGCATTTCGTCTAATGCGGGTTTTCAGTAAATTCTAAGTTTTTCAGTGCAACTCACCTCATATACAATGTACTACACCTGTGCATTTCGTCTAATGCGGGTTTTTCAGTAAATTCTAAGTTTTTTCATTGCAACTCTCTCATATACAATGTACTACACCTGTGCATTTCGTCTAATGCGGGTTTTTCAGTAAATTCTAAGTTTTTCCGTGCAACTCACTCATATACATGTACTACACTGTGCATTTCGTCTAATGCGGGTTTTTCAGTAAATTCTAAGTTTTTCATTGCAACTCTCTTATATACAATGTACTACACTGTGCATTTCGTCTAATGCGGGTTTTTCAGTAAATTCTAAGTTTTTCAGTGCAACTCACTCATATACAAATGTACTACACTGTTCATTTCGTCTAATGCGGGTTTTTCAGTAAATTCTAAGTTTTTCAGTGCAACTCACTCATATACGATGTACTACACTGTGCATTTCGTCTAATGCGTGTTTTTCAGTAAATTCTAAGTTTTTCAGTGCAACTCACTCATATACTATGTACTACACTGTGCATTTCGTCTAATGCAGGTTTTTCAGTAAATTCTAAGTTTTTCAGTGCAACTCACTCATATACTATGTACTACACTGTACATTTCGTCTAATGCGGGTTTTTCAGTAAATTCTAAGTTTTTCAGTGCAACTCACTCATATACAATGTACTACACTGTGCATTTCGTCTAATGCGGGTTTTTCAGTAAATTGTAAGTTTTTCAGTGCAACTCACTCATATACAATGTACTACACTGTGTATTTCGTCTAATGCGGGTTTTTCAGTAAATTCTAAGTTTTTCAGTGCAACTCACTCATATACAATGTACTACACTGTGCATTTCGTCTAACGCGGGTTTTTCAGTAAATTCTAAGTTTTTCAGTGCAACTCACTCATATACAGTGTACTACACTGTGCATTTCGTCTAATGCGGGTTTTTCAGTAAATTCTAAGTTTTTCAGTGCAACTCACTCATATACAATGTACTACACTGTGCATTTCGTCTAATGCGGGTTTTTCAGTAAATTCTAAGTTTTTCAGTGCAACTCAGTCATATACAATGTACTACACTGTGCATTTCGTCTAATGCGGGTTTTTCAGTAAATTCTAAATTTTTCAGTGCAACTCACTCATATACAATGTACTACACTGTGCATTTCGTCTAATGCGGGTTTTTCAGTAAATTCTAAGTTTTTCAGTGCAACTCACTCATATACTATGTACTACACTGTGCATTTCGTCTAATGCGGGTTTTTCAGTAAATTCTAAGTTTTTCAGTGCAACTCACTCATATACTATGTACTACACTGTGCATTTCATCTAATGCGGGTTTTTCAGTAAATTCTAATTTTTTCAGTGCAACTCACTCATATACAATGTACTACACTGTGCATTTGGTCTGATGCGGGTTTTTCTGTAAATTCTAAGTTTTTCAGTGCAACTCACTCATATACAATGTACTACACTGTGCATTTCGTCTAATGCGGGTTTTTCAGTAAATTCTAAATTTTTCAGTGCAACTCACTCATATACAATGTACTACACTGTGCATTTCGTCTAATGCGGGTTTTTCAGTAAATTCTAAGTTTTTCAGTGCAACTCACTCATATACTATGTACTACACTGTGCATTTCGTCTAATGCGGGTTTTTCAGTAAATTCTAAGTTTTTCAGTGCAACTCACTCATATACTATGTACTACACTGTGCATTTCGTCTAATGCGGGTTTTTCAGTAAATTCTAATTTTTTCAGTGCAACTCACTCATATACAATGTACTACACTGTGCATTTCGTCTGATGCGGGTTTTTCTGTAAATTCTAAGTTTTTCAGTGCAACTCACTCATATATAATGTACTACACTGTGCATTTCGTCTAATGCGGGTTTTTCAGTAAATTCTAAGTTTTTCAGTGCAACTCACTCATATACAATGTACTACACTGTGCATTTCGTCTAATGCGGGTTTTTCAGTAAATTCTAAGTTTTTCATTGCAACTCTCTCATATACAATGTACTACACTGTGCATTTCGTCTAAAGCGGGTTTTTCAGTAAATTCTAAGTTTTTCAGTGCAACTCACTCATATACATGTACTACACTGTGCATTTCGTCTAATGCGGGTTTTTCAGTAAATTCTAAGTTTTTCAGTGCAAATCACTCATATACAATGTACTACACTGTGCATTTCGTCTAATGCGGGTTTTTTCAGTAAATTCTAAGTTTTTCAGTGCAACTCACTCATATACTATGTACTACACTGTGCATTTCGTCTAATGCAGGTTTTTTAGTAAATTCTAAGTTTTTCAGTGCAACTCACTCATATACTATGTACTACACTGTACATTTCGTCTAATGCGGGTTTTTCAGTAAATTCTAAGTTTTTCAGTGCAACTCACTCATATACAATGTACTACACTGTGCATTTCGTCTAATGCGGGTTTTTCAGTAAATTCTAAGTTTTTCAGTGCAACTCACTCATATACAATGTACTACACTGTGCATTTCGTCTAATGCGGGTTTTTCAGTAAATTCTAAGTTTTTCAGTGCAACTCACTCATATACAATGTACTACACTGTGCATTTCGTCTAATGCGGGTTTTTCAGTAAATTCTAAGTTTTTCAGTGCAACTCACTCATATACAATGTACTACACTGTGCATTTCGTCTAATGCGGGTTTTTCAGTAAATTCTAAGTTTTTCAGTGCAACTCACTCATATACAATGTACTACACTGTTCATTTCGTCTAATGCGGGTTTTTCAGTAAATTCTAAGTTTTTCAGTGCAACTCACTCATATACGATGTACTACACTGTGCATTTCGTCTAATGCGGGTTTTTCAGTAAATTCTAAGTTTTTCAGTGCAACTCACTCATATACTATGTACTACACTGTGCATTTCGTCTAATGCAGGTTTTTCAGTAAATTCTAAGTTTTTCAGTGCAACTCACTCATATACTATGTACTACACTGTACATTTCGTCTAATGCGGGTTTTTCAGTAAATTCTAAGTTTTTCAGTGCAACTCACTCATATACAATGTACTACACTGTGCATTTCGTCTAATGCGGGTTTTTCAGTAAATTGTAAGTTTTTCAGTGCAACTCACTCATATACAATGTACTACACTGTGTATTTCGTCTAATGCGGGTTTTTCAGTAAATTCTAAGTTTTTCAGTGCAACTCACTCATATACAATGTACTACACTGTGCATTTCGTCTAACGCGGGTTTTTCAGTAAATTCTAAGTTTTTCAGTGCAACTCACTCATATACAGTGTACTACACTGTGCATTTCGTCTAATGCGGGTTTTTCAGTAAATTCTAAATTTTTCAGTGCAACTCACTCATATACAATGTACTACACTGTGCATTTCGTCTAATGCGGGTTTTTCAGTAAATTCTAAGTTTTTCAGTGCAACTCACTCATATACTATGTACTACACTGTGCATTTCGTCTAATGCGGGTTTTTCAGTAAATTCTAAGTTTTTCAGTGCAACTCACTCATATACTATGTACTACACTGTGCATTTCATCTAATGCGGGTTTTTCAGTAAATTCTAATTTTTTCAGTGCAACTCACTCATATACAATGTACTACACTGTGCATTTCGTCTGATGCGGGTTTTTCTGTAAATTCTAAGTTTTTCAGTGCAACTCACTCATATACAATGTACTACACTGTGCATTTCGTCTAATGCGGGTTTTTCAGTAAATTCTAAATTTTTCAGTGCAACTCACTCATATACAATGTACTACACTGTGCATTTCGTCTAATGCGGGTTTTTCAGTAAATTCTAAGTTTTTCATTGCAACTCTCTCATATACAATGTACTACACTGTGCATTTCGTCTAAAGCGGGTTTTTCAGTAAATTCTAAGTTTTTCATTGCAACTCTCTCATATACAATGTACTACACTGTGCATTTCGTCTAAAGCGGGTTTTTCAGTAAATTCTAAGTTTTTCAGTGCAACTCACTCATATACATGTACTACACTGTGCATTTCGTCTAATGCGGGTTTTTCAGTAAATTCTAAGTTTTTCAGTGCAAATCACTCATATACAATGTACTACACTGTGCATTTCGTCTAATGTGGGTTTTTCAGTAAATTCTAAGTTTTTCAGTGCAACTCACTCATATACTATGTACTACACTGTGCATTTCGTCTAATGCAGGTTTTTCAGTAAATTCTAAGTTTTTCAGTGCAACTCACTCATATACTATGTACTACACTGTACATTTCGTCTAATGCGGGTTTTTCAGTAAATTCTAAGTTTTTCAGTGCAACTCACTCATATACAATGTACTACACTGTGCATTTCGTCTAATGCGGGTTTTTCAGTAAATTCTAAGTTTTTCAGTGCAACTCACTCATATACAATGTACTACACTGTGCATTTCGTCTAATGCGGGTTTTTCAGTAAATTCTAAGTTTTTCAGTGCAACTCACTCATATACATGTACAACACTGTGCATTTCGTCTAATGCGGGTTTTTCAGTAAATTCTAAGTTTTTCAGTGCAACTCACTCATATACAATGTACTACACTCTGCATTTCGTCTAATGCGGGTTTTTCAGTAAATTCGAAGTTTTTCAGTGCAACTCACTCATATACAATGTACTACACTGTGCATTTCGTCTGATGCGGGTTTTTCTGTAAATTCTAAGTTTTTCAGTGCAACTCACTCATATACAATGTACTACACTGTGCATTTCGTCTAATGCGGGTTTTTCAGTAAATTCTAAATTTTTCAGTGCAACTCACTCATATACAATGTACTACACTGTGCATTTCGTCTAATGCGGGTTTTTCAGTAAATTCTAAGTTTTTCATTGCAACTCTCTCATATACAATGTACTACACTGTGCATTTCGTCTAAAGCGGGTTTTTCAGTAAATTCTAAGTTTTTCAGTGCAACTCACTCATATACATGTACTACACTGTGCATTTCGTCTAATGCGGGTTTTTCAGTAAATTCTAAGTTTTTCAGTGCAAATCACTCATATACAATGTACTACACTGTGCATTTCGTCTAATGCGGGTTTTTCAGTAAATTCTAAGTTTTTCAGTGCAACTCACTCATATACTATGTACTACACTGTGCATTTCGTCTAATGCAGGTTTTTCAGTAAATTCTAAGTTTTTCAGTGCAACTCACTCATATACTATGTACTACACTGTACATTTCGTCTAATGCGGGTTTTTCAGTAAATTCTAAGTTTTTCAGTGCAACTCACTCATATACAATGTACTACACTGTGCATTTCGTCTAATGCGGGTTTTTCAGTAAATTCTAAGTTTTTCAGTGCAACTCACTCATATACAATGTACTACACTGTGCATTTCGTCTAATGCGGGTTTTTCAGTAAATTCTAAGTTTTTCAGTGCAACTCACTCATATACATGTACAACACTGTGCATTTCGTCTAATGCGGGTTTTTCAGTAAATTCTAAGTTTTTCAGTGCAACTCACTCATATACAATGTACTACACTCTGCATTTCGTCTAATGCGGGTTTTTCAGTAAATTCGAAGTTTTTCAGTGCAACTCACTCATATACAATATACTACACTGTGCATTTCGTCTAAAGCGGGTTTTTCAGTAAATTCTACTTTTTTCAGTGCAACTCACTCATATACAATGTACTACACTGTGCATTTCGTCTAATGCGGGTTTTTCAGTAAATTCTAAGTTTTTCAGTGCAACTCACTCATATACAATGTACTACACTGTGCATTTCGTCTAATGCGGGTTTTTCAGTAAATTCTAAATTTTTCAGTGCAACTCACTCATATACTATGTACTACACTGTGCATTTCGTCTAATGCAGGTTTTTCAGTAAATTCTAAGTTTTTCAGTGCAACTCACTCATATACTATGTACTACACTGTACATTTCGTCTAATGCGGGATTTTCAGTAAATTCTAAGTTTTTCAGTGCAACTCACTCATATACAATGTACTACACTGTGCATTTCGTCTAATGCGGGTTTTTCAGTAAATTCTAAGTTTTTCAGTGCAACTCACTCATATACAATGTACTACACTGTGTATTTCGTCTAATGCGGGTTTTTCAGTAAATTCTAAGCTTTTCAGTGCAACTCACTCATATACAATGTACTACACTGTGCATTTCGTCTAATGCGGGTTTTTCAGTAAATTCTAAGTTTTTCATTGCAACTGTATCATATACAATGTACTACACTGTGCATTTCGTCTAATGCGGGTTTTTCAGTAAATTCTAAGTTTTTCAGTGCAACTCACTCATATACAATGTACTACACTGTGCATTTCGTCTAATGCGGGTTTTTCAGTAAATTCTAAGTTTTTCAGTGCAATTCACTCATATACTATGTACTACACTGTGCATTTCGTCTAATGCGGGTTTTTCAGTAAATTCTAAGTTTTTCAGTGAAACTCACTCATATACAATGTACTACACTGTGCATTTCGTCTAATGCGGGTTTTTCAGTAAATTCTAAGTTTTTCAGTGCAACTCACTCATATACAATGTACTACACTGTGCATTTCGTCTAATGCGGGTTTTTCAGTAAATTCTAAGTTTTTCATTGCAACTCTCTCATATACAATGTACTACACTGTGCATTTCGTCTAATGCGGGTTTTTCAGTAAATTCTAAGTTTTTCCGTGCAACTCACTCATATACATGTACTACACTGTGCATTTCGTCTAATGCGGGTTTTTCAGTAAATTCTAAGTTTTTCATTGCAACTCTCTCATATACAATGTACTACACTGTGCATTTCGTCTAATGCGGGTTTTTCAGTAAATTCTAAGTTTTTCAGTGCAACTCACTCATATACAATGTACTACACTGTTCATTTCGTCTAATGCGGGTTTTTCAGTAAATTCTAAGTTTTTCAGTGCAACTCACTCATATACGATGTACTACACTGTGCATTTCGTCTAATGCGGGTTTTTCAGTAAATTCTAAGTTTTTCAGTGCAACTCACTCATATACTATGTACTACACTGTGCATTTCGTCTTATGCAGGTTTTTCAGTAAATTCTAAGTTTTTCAGTGCAACTCACTCATATACTATGTACTACACTGTACATTTCGTCTAATGCGGGTTTTTCAGTAAATTCTAAGTTTTTCAGTGCAACTCACTCATATACAATGTACTACACTGTGCATTTCGTCTAATGCGGGTTTTTCAGTAAATTGTAAGTTTTTCAGTGCAACTCACTCATATACAATGTACTACACTGTGTATTTCGTCTAATGCGGGTTTTTCAGTAAATTCTAAGTTTTTCAGTGCAACTCACTCATATACAATGTACTACACTGTGCATTTCGTCTAACGCGGGTTTTTCAGTAAATTCTAAGTTTTTCAGTGCAACTCACTCATATACAATGTACTACACTGTGCATTTCGTCTAATCCGGGTTTTTCAGTAAATTCTAAGTTTTTCAGTGCAACTCACTCATATACAATGTACTACACTGTGCATTTCGTCTAATGCGGGTTTTTCAGTAAATTCTAAGTTTTTCAGTGCAACTCACTCATATACAATGTACTACACTGTGCATTTCGTCTAATGCGGGTTTTTCAGTAAATTCTAAATTTTTCAGTGCAACTCACTCATATACAATGTACTACACTGTGCATTTCGTCTAATGCGGGTTTTTCAGTAAATTCTAAGTTTTTCAGTGCAACTCACTCATATACTATGTACTACACTGTGCATTTCGTCTAATGCGGGTTTTTCAGTAAATTCTAAGTTTTTCAGTGCAACTCACTCATATACTATGTACTATACTGTGCATTTCATCTAATGCGGGTTTTTCAGTAAATTCTAATTTTTTCAGTGCAACTCACTCATATACAATGTACTACACTGTGCATTTCGTCTGATGCGGGTTTTTCTGTAAATTCTAAGTTTTTCAGTGCAACTCACTCATATACAATGTACTACACTGTGCATTTCGTCTAATGCGGGTTTTTCAGTAAATTCTAAGTTTTTCAGTGCAACTCACTCATATACAATGTACTACACTGTGCATTTCGTCTAATGCGGGTTTTTCAGTAAATTCTAAGTATTTCAGTGCAACTCACTCATATACAATGTACTACACTGTGCATTTCGTCTAATGCGGGTTTTTCAGTAAATTCTAAGTTTTTCAGTGCAACTCACTCATATACAATGTACTACACTGTGCATTTCATCTGATGCGAGTTTTACAGTAAATTCTAAGTTTTTCAGTGCAACTCACTCATATACAATGTACTACACTGTGCATTTCGTCTAATGCGGGTTTTTCAGTAAATTCTAAGTTTTTCAGTGCAACTCACTCATATACAATGTACTACACTATGCATTTCGTCTAATGCGGGTTTTTCAGTAAATTCTAAGTTTTTCAGTGCAACTCACTCATATACAATGTACTACACTGTGCATTTCGTCTAATGCGGGTTTTTCAGTAAATTCTAAGTTTTTCAGTGCAACTCACTCATATACAATGTACTACACTGTGCATTTCGTCTAATGCGGGTTTTTCAGTAAATTCTAAATTTTTCAGTGCAACTCACTCATATACAATGTACTACACTGTGCATTTCGTCTAATGCGGGTTTTTCAGTAAATTCTAAGTTTTTCAGTGCAACTCACTCATATACAATGTACTACACTGTGCATTTCGTCTAATGCGGGTTTTTCAGTAAATTCTAAGTTTTTCAGTGCAATTCACTCATATACTATGTACTACACTGTGCATTTCGTCTAATGCGGGTTTTTCAGTAAATTCTAAGTTTTTCAGTGCAACTCACTCATATACAATGTACTACACTGTGCATTTCGTCTAATGCGGGTTTTTCAGTAAATTCTAAGTTTTTCAGTGCAACTCACTCATATACAATGTACTACACTGTGCATTTCGTCTAATGCGGGTTTTTCAGTAAATTCTAAGTTTTTCATTGCAACTCTCTCATATACAATGTACTACACTGTGCATTTCGTCTAATGCGGGTTTTTCAGTAAATTCTAAGTTTTTCCGTGCAACTCACTCATATACATGTACTACACTGTGCATTTCGTCTAATGCGGGTTTTTCAGTAAATTCTAAGTTTTTCATTGCAACTCTCTCATATACAATGTACTACACTGTGCATTTCGTCTAATGCGGGTTTTTCAGTAAATTCTAAGTTTTTCAGTGCAACTCACTCATATACAATGTACTACACTGTTCATTTCGTCTAATGCGGGTTTTTCAGTAAATTCTAAGTTTTTCAGTGCAACTCACTCATATACGATGTACTACACTGTGCATTTCGTCTAATGCGGGTTTTTCAGTAAATTCTAAGTTTTTCAGTGCAACTCACTCATATACTATGTACTACACTGTGCATTTCGTCTAATGCAGGTTTTTCAGTAAATTCTAAGTTTTTCAGTGCAACTCACTCATATACTATGTACTACACTGTACATTTCGTCTAATGCGGGTTTTTCAGTAAATTCTAAGTTTTTCAGTGCAACTCACTCATATACAATGTACTACACTGTGCATTTCGTCTAATGCGGGTTTTTCAGTAAATTGTAAGTTTTTCAGTGCAACTCACTCATATACAATGTACTACACTGTGTATTTCGTCTAATGCGGGTTTTTCAGTAAATTCTAATTTTTTCAGTGCAACTCACTCATATACAATGTACTACACTGTGCATTTCGTCTAACGCGGGTTTTTCAGTAAATTCTAAGTTTTTCAGTGCAACTCACTCATATACAATGTACTACACTGTGCATTTCGTCTAATGCGGGTTTTTCAGTAAATTCTAAGTTTTTCAGTGCAACTCACTCATATACAATGTACTACACTGTGCATTTCGTCTAATGCGGGTTTTTCAGTAAATTCTAAGTTTTTCAGTGCAACTCACTCATATACAATGTACTACACTGTGCATTTGGTCTAATGCGGGTTTTTCAGTAAATTCTAAATTTTTCAGTGCAACTCACTCATATACAATGTACTACACTGTGCATTTCGTCTAATGCGGGTTTTTCAGTAAATTCTAAGTTTTTCAGTGCAACTCACTCATATACTATGTACTACACTGTGCATTTCGTCTAATGCGGGTTTTTCAGTAAATTCTAAGTTTTTCAGTGCAACTCACTCTTATACAATGTACTACACTGTGCATTTCATCTAATGCGGGTTTTTCAGTAAATTCTAATTTTTTCAGTGCAACTCACTCATATACAATGTACTACACTGTGCATTTCGTCTGATGCGGGTTTTTCTGTAAATTCTAAGTTTTTCAGTGCAACTCACTCATATACAATGTACTACACTGTGCATTTCGTCTAATGCGGGTTTTTCAGTAAATTCTAAGTTTTTCAGTGCAACTCACTCATATACAATGTACTACACTGTGCATTTCGTCTAATGCGGGTTTTTCAGTAAATTCTAAGTATTTCAGTGCAACTCACTCATATACAATGTACTACACTGTGCATTTCGTCTAATGCGGGTTTTTCAGTAAATTCTAAGTTTTTCAGTGCAACTCACTCATATACATGTACTACACTGTGCATTTCGTCTAATGCGGGTTTTTCAGTAAATTCTAATTTTTTCAGTGCAACTCACTCATATACAATGTACTACACTGTGCATTTCATCTGATGCGAGTTTTACAGTAAATTCTAAGTTTTTCAGTGCAACTCACTCATATACAATGTACTACACTGTGCATTTCGTCTAATGCGGGTTTTTCAGTAAATTCTAAGTTTTTCAGTGCAACTCACTCATATACAATGTACTACACTATGCATTTCGTCTAATGCGGGTTTTTCAGTAAATTCTAAGTTTTTCAGTGCAACTCACTCATATACAATGTACTACACTGTGCATTTCGTCTAATGCGGGTTTTTCAGTAAATTCTAAGTTTTTCAGTGCAACTCACTCATATACAATGTACTACACTGTGCATTTCGTCTAATGCGGGTTTTTCAGTAAATTCTAAATTTTTCAGTGCAACTCACTCATATACAATGTACTACACTGTGCATTTCGTCTAATGCGGGTTTTTCAGTAAATTCTAAGTTTTTCAGTGCAACTCACTCATATACAATGTACTACACTGTGCATTTCGTCTAATGCGGGTTTTTCAGTAAATTCTAAGTTTTTCAGTGCAATTCACTCATATACTATGTACTACACTGTGCATTTCGTCTAATGCGGGTTTTTCAGTAAATTCTAAGTTTTTCAGTGCAACTCACTCATATACAATGTACTACACTGTGCATTTCCTCTAATGCGGGTTTTTCAGTAAATTCTAAGTTTTTCAGTGCAACTCACTCATATACAATGTACTACACTGTGCATTTCGTCTAATGCGGGTTTTTCAGTAAATTCTAAGTTTTTCATTGCAACTCTCTCATATACAATGTACTACACTGTGCATTTCGTCTAATGCGGGTTTTTCAGTAAATTCTAAGTTTTTCCGTGCAACTCACTCATATACATGTACTACACTGTGCATTTCGTCTAATGCGGGTTTTTCAGTAAATTCTAAGTTTTTCATTGCAACTCTCTCATATACAATGTACTACACTGTGCATTTCGTCTAATGCGGGTTTTTCAGTAAATTCTAAGTTTTTCAGTGCAACTCACTCATATACAATGTACTACACTGTTCATTTCGTCTAATGCGGGTTTTTCAGTAAATTCTAAGTTTTTCAGTGCAACTCACTCATATACGATGTACTACACTGTGCATTTCGTCTAATGCGGGTTTTTCAGTAAATTCTAAGTTTTTCAGTGCAACTCACTCATATACAATGTACTACACTGTGCATTTCGTCTGATGCGGGTTTTTCTGTAAATTCTAAGTTTTTCAGTGCAACTCACTCATATACAATGTACTACACTGTGCATTTCTTCTAATGCGGGTTTTTCAGTAAATTCTAAGTTTTTCAGTGCAACTCACTCATATACAATGTACTACACTGTGCATTTCGTCTAATGCGGGTTTTTCAGTAAATTCTAAGTATTTCAGTGCAACTCACTCATATACAATGTACTACACTGTGCATTTCGTCTAATGCGGGTTTTTCAGTAAATTCTAAGTTTTTCAGTGCAACTCACTCATATACATGTACTACACTGTGCATTTCGTCTAATGCGGGTTTTTCAGTAAATTCTAATTTTTTCAGTGCAACTCACTCATATACAATGTACTACACTGTGCATTTCATCTGATGCGAGTTTTACAGTAAATTCTAAGTTTTTCAGTGCAACTCACTCATATACAATGTACTACACTGTGCATTTCGTCTAATGCGGGTTTTTCAGTAAATTCTAAGTTTTTCAGTGCAACTCACTCATATACAATGTACTACACTGTGCATTTCGTCTAATGCGGGTTTTTCAGTAAATTCTAAGTTTTTCAGTGCAATTCACTCATATACTATGTACTACACTGTGCATTTCGTCTAATGCGGGTTTTTCAGTAAATTCTAAGTTTTTCAGTGCAACTCACTCATATACAATGTACTACACTGTGCATTTCGTCTAATGCGGGTTTTTCAGTAAATTCTAAGTTTTTCAGTGCAACTCACTCATATACAATGTACTACACTGTGCATTTCATCTAATGCGGGTTTTTCAGTAAATTCTAAGTATTTCAGTGCAACTCACTCATATACAATGTACTACACTGTGCATTTCGTCTAATGCGGGTTTTTCAGTAAATTCTAAGTTTTTCAGTGCAACTCACTCATATACATGTACTACACTGTGCATTTCGTCTAATGCGGGTTTTTCAGTAAATTCTAATTTTTTCAGTGCAACTCACTCATATACAATGTACTACACTGTGCATTTCGTCTGATGCGGGTTTTACAGTAAATTCTAAGTTTTTCAGTGCAACTCACTCATATACAATGTACTACACTGTGCATTTCGTCTAATGCGGGTTTTTCAGTAAATTCTAAGTTTTTCAGTGCAACTCACTCATATACAATGTACTACACTGTGCATTTCGTCTAATGCGGGTTTTTCAGTAAATTCTAAGTTTTTCAGTGCAACTCACTCATATACAATGTACTACACTGTGCATTTCGTCTAATGCGGGTTTTTCAGTAAATTCTAAATTTTTCAGTGCAACTCACTCATATACAATGTACTACACTGTGCATTTCGTCTAATGCGGGTTTTTCAGTAAATTCTAAGTTTTTCAGTGCAACTCACTCATATACTATGTACTACACTGTGCATTTCGTCTAATGCGGGTTTTTCAGTAAATTCTAAGTTTTTCAGTGCAACTCACTCATATACTATGTACTACACTGTGCATTTCATCTAATGCGGGTTTTTCAGTAAATTCTAATTTTTTCAGTGCAACTCACTCATATACAATGTACTACACTGTGCATTTCGTCTGATGCGGGTTTTTCTGTAAATTCTAAGTTTTTCAGTGCAACTCACTCATATACAATGTACTACACTGTGCATTTCGTCTAATGCGGGTTTTTCAGTAAATTCTAAGTTTTTCAGTGCAACTCACTCATATACAATGTACTACACTGTGCATTTCGTCTAATGCGGGTTTTTCAGTAAATTCTAAGTATTTCAGTGCAACTCACTCATATACAATGTACTACACTGTGCATTTCGTCTAATGCGGGTTTTTCAGTAAATTCTAAGTTTTTCAGTGCAACTCTCTCATATACATGTACTACACTGTGCATTTCGTCTAATGCGGGTTTTTCAGTAAATTCTAATTTTTTCAGTGCAACTCACTCATATACAATGTACTACACTGTGCATTTCATCTGATGCGAGTTTTACAGTAAATTCTAAGTTTTTCAGTGCAACTCACTCATATACAATGTACTACACTGTGCATTTCGTCTAATGCGGGTTTTTCAGTAAATTCTAAGTATTTCAGTGCAACTCACTCATATACAATGTACTACACTGTGCATTTCGTCTAATGCGGGTTTTTCAGTAAATTCTAAGTTTTTCAGTGCAACTCACTCATATACATGTACTACACTGTGCATTTCGTCTAATGCGGGTTTTTCAGTAAATTCTAAGTTTTTCAGTGCAACTCACTCATATACATGTACTACACTGTGCATTTCGTCTAATGCGGGTTTTTCAGTAAATTGTAAGTTTTTCAGTGCAACTCACTCATATACAATGTACTACACTGTGTATTTCGTCTAATGCGGGTTTTTCAGTAAATTCTAAGTTTTTCAGTGCAACTCACTCATATACAATGTACTACACTGTGCATTTCGTCTAACGCGGGTTTTTCAGTAAATTCTAAGTTTTTCAGTGCAACTCACTCATATACAATGTACTACACTGTGCATTTCGTCTAATGCGGGTTTTTCAGTAAATTCTAAGTTTTTCAGTGCAACTCACTCATATACAATGTACTACACTGTGCATTTCGTCTAATGCGGGTTTTTCAGTAAATTCTAAGTTTTTCAGTGCAACTCACTCATATACAATGTACTACACTGTGCATTTCGTCTAATGCGGGTTTTTCAGTAAATTCTAAATTTTTCAGTGCAACTCACTCATATACAATGTACTACACTGTGCATTTCGTCTAATGCGGGTTTTTCAGTAAATTCTAAGTTTTTCAGTGCAACTCACTCATATACTATGTACTACACTGTGCATTTCGTCTAATGCGGGTTTTTCAGTAAATTCTAAGTTTTTCAGTGCAACTCACTCATATACTATGTACTACACTGTGCATTTCATCTAATGCGGGTTTTTCAGTAAATTCTAATTTTTTCAGTGCAACTCACTCATATACAATGTACTACACTGTGCATTTCGTCTGATGCGGGTTTTTCTGTAAATTCTAAGTTTTTCAGTGCAACTCACTCATATACAATGTACTACACTGTGCATTTCTTCTAATGCGGGTTTTTCAGTAAATTCTAAGTTTTTCAGTGCAACTCACTCATATACAATGTACTACACTGTGCATTTCGTCTAATGCGGGTTTTTCAGTAAATTCTAAGTATTTCAGTGCAACTCACTCATATACAATGTACTACACTGTGCATTTCGTCTAATGCGGGTTTTTCAGTAAATTCTAAGTTTTTCAGTGCAACTCACTCATATACATGTACTACACTGTTCATTTCGTCTAATGCGGGTTTTTCAGTAAATTCTAATTTTTTCAGTGCAACTCACTCATATACAATGTACTACACTGTGCATTTCATCTGATGCGAGTTTTACAGTAAATTCTAAGTTTTTCAGTGCAACTCACTCATATACAATGTACTACACTGTGCATTTCGTCTAATGCGGGTTTTTCAGTAAATTCTAAGTTTTTCAGTGCAACTCACTCATATACAATGTACTACACTGTGCATTTCGTCTAATGCGGGTTTTTCAGTAAATTCTAAGTTTTTCAGTGCAATTCACTCATATACTATGTACTACACTGTGCATTTCGTCTAATGCGGGTTTTTCAGTAAATTCTAAGTTTTTCAGTGCAACTCACTCATATACAATGTACTACACTGTGCATTTCGTCTAATGCGGGTTTTTCAGTAAATTCTAAGTTTTTCAGTGCAACTCACTCATATACAATGTACTACACTGTGCATTTCGTCTAATGCGGGTTTTTCAGTAAATTCTAAGTATTTCAGTGCAACTCACTCATATACAATGTACTACACTGTGCATTTCGTCTAATGCGGGTTTTTCAGTAAATTCTAAGTTTTTCAGTGCAACTCACTCATATACATGTACTACACTGTGCATTTCGTCTAATGCGGGTTTTTCAGTAAATTCTAATTTTTTCAGTGCAACTCACTCATATACAATGTACTACACTGTGCATTTCGTCTGATGCGGGTTTTACAGTAAATTCTAAGTTTTTCAGTGCAACTCACTCATATACAATGTACTACACTGTGCATTTCGTCTAATGCGGGTTTTTCAGTAAATTCTAAGTTTTTCAGTGCAACTCACTCATATACAATGTACTACACTGTGCATTTCGTCTAATGCGGGTTTTTCAGTAAATTCTAAGTTTTTCAGTGCAACTCACTCATATACAATGTACTACACTGTGCATTTCGTCTAATGCGGGTTTTTCAGTAAATTCTAAATTTTTCAGTGCAACTCACTCATATACAATGTACTACACTGTGCATTTCGTCTAATGCGGGTTTTTCAGTAAATTCTAAGTTTTTCAGTGCAACTCACTCATATACTATGTACTACACTGTGCATTTCGTCTAATGCGGGTTTTTCAGTAAATTCTAAGTTTTTCAGTGCAACTCACTCATATACTATGTACTACACTGTGCATTTCATCTAATGCGGGTTTTTCAGTAAATTCTAATTTTTTCAGTGCAACTCACTCATATAAAATGTACTACACTGTGCATTTCGTCTGATGCGGGTTTTTCTGTAAATTCTAAGTTTTTCAGTGCAACTCACTCATATACAATGTACTACACTGTGCATTTCGTCTAATGCGGGTTTTTCAGTAAATTCTAAGTTTTTCAGTGCAACTCACTCATATACAATGTACTACACTGTGCATTTCGTCTAATGCGGGTTTTTCAGTAAATTCTAAGTATTTCAGTGCAACTCACTCATATACAATGTACTACACTGTGCATTTCGTCTAATGCGGGTTTTTCAGTAAATTCTAAGTTTTTCAGTGCAACTCACTCATATACATGTACTACACTGTGCATTTCGTCTAATGCGGGTTTTTCAGTAAATTCTAATTTTTTCAGTGCAACTCACTCATATACAATGTACTACACTGTGCATTTCATCTGATGCGAGTTTTACAGTAAATTCTAAGTTTTTCAGTGCAACTCACTCATATACAATGTACTACACTGTGCATTTCGTCTAATGCGGGTTTTTCAGTAAATTCTAAGTTTTTCAGTGCAACTCACTCATATACAATGTACTACACTGTGCATTTCGTCTAATGCGGGTTTTTCAGTAAATTCTAAGTTTTTCAGTGCAACTCACTCATATACAATGTACTACACTGTGCATTTCGTCTAATGCGGGTTTTTCAGTAAATTCTAAGTTTTTCAGTGCAACTCACTCATATACAATGTACTACACTGAGCATTTCGTCTAATGCGGGTTTTTCAGTAAATTCTAAGTATTTCAGTGCAACTCACTCATATACAATGTACTACACTGTGCATTTCGTCTAATGCGGGTTTTTCAGTAAATTCTAAGTTTTTCAGTGCAACTCACTCATATACATGTACTACACTGTGCATTTCGTCTAATGCGGGTTTTTCAGTAAATTCTAATTTTTTCAGTGCAACTCACTCATATACAATGTACTACACTGTGCATTTCGTCTGATGCGGGTTTTACAGTAAATTCTAAGTTTTTCAGTGCAACTCACTCATATACAATGTACTACACTGTGCATTTCGTCTAATGCGGGTTTTTCAGTAAATTCTAAGTTTTTCAGTGCAACTCACTCATATACAATGTACTACACTGTGCATTTCGTCTAATGCGGGTTTTTCAGTAAATTCTAAGTTTTTCAGTGCAACTCACTCATATACAATGTACTACACTGTGCATTTCGTCTAATGCGGGTTTTTCAGTAAATTCTAAATTTTTCAGTGCAACTCACTCATATACAATGTACTACACTGTGCATTTCGTCTAATGCGGGTTTTTCAGTAAATTCTAAGTTTTTCAGTGCAACTCACTCATATACTATGTACTACACTGTGCATTTCATCTAATGCGGGTTTTTCAGTAAATTCTAATTTTTTCAGTGCAACTCACTCATATACAATGTACTACACTGTGCATTTCGTCTGATGCGGGTTTTTCTGTAAATTCTAAGTTTTTCAGTGCAACTCACTCATATACAATGTACTACACTGTGCATTTCGTCTAATGCGGGTTTTTCAGTAAATTCTAAGTTTTTCAGTGCAACTCACTCATATACAATGTACTACACTGTGCATTTCGTCTAATGCGGGTTTTTCAGTAAATTCTAAGTATTTCAGTGCAACTCACTCATATACAATGTACTACACTGTGCATTTCGTCTAATGCGGGTTTTTCAGTAAATTCTAAGTTTTTCAGTGCAACTCACTCATATACATGTACTACACTGTGCATTTCGTCTAATGCGGGTTTTTCAGTAAATTCTAATTTTTTCAGTGCAACTCACTCATATACAATGTACTACACTGTGCATTTCGTCTGATGCGGGTTTTACAGTAAATTCTAAGTTTTTCAGTGCAACTCACTCATATACAATGTACTACACTGTGCATTTCGTCTAATGCGGGTTTTTCAGTAAATTCTAAGTTTTTCAGTGCAACTCACTCATATACAATGTACTACACTGTGCATTTCGTCTAATGCGGGTTTTTCAGTAAATTATAAGTTTTTCAGTGCAACTCACTCATATACAATGTACTACACTGTGCATTTCGTCTAATGCGTGTTTTTCAGTAAATTCTAAGTTTTTCAGTGTAAATCACTCATATACATTGTACTACACTGTGCATTTCGTCTAATGCGAGTTTTTCAGTAAATTCTAAGTTTTTCAGTGCAACTCACTCATATACTATGTACTACACTGTGCATTTGGTCTAATGCAGGTTTTTCAGTAAATTCTAAGTTTTTCAGTGCAACTCACTCATATACTATGTACTACACTGTACATTTCGTCTAATGCGGGTTTTTCAGTAAATTCTAAGTTTTTCAGTGCAACTCACTCATATACAATGTACTACACTGTGCATTTCGTCTAATGCGGGTTTTTCAGTAAATTCTAAGTTTTTCAGTGCAACTCACTCATATACAATGTACTACACTGTGCATTTCGTCTAATGCGGGTTTTTCAGTAAATTCTAAGTATTTCAGTGCAACTCACTCATATACAATGTACTACACTGTGCATTTCGTCTAATGCGGGTTTTTCAGTAAATTCTAATTTTTCAGTGCAACTCACTCATATACAATGTACTACACTGTGCATTTCGTCTAATGCGGGTTTTTCAGTAAATTCTAAATTTTTCAGTGCAACTCACTCATATACAATGTACTACACTGTGCATTTCGTCTAATGCGGGTTTTTCAGTAAATTCTAAGTTTTTCAGTGCAACTCACTCATATACTATGTACTACACTGTGCATTTCGTCTAATGCGGGTTTTTCAGTAAATTCTACGTTTTTCAGTGCAACTCACTCATATACAATGTACTACACTGTGCATTTCGTCTAATTCGGGTTTTTCAGTAAATTCTAAGTTTTTCAGTGCAACTCACTCATATACAATGTACTACACTGTGCATTTCGTCTAATGCGGGTTTTTCAGTAAATTCTAAGTTTTTCAGTGCAATTCACTCATATACTATGTACTACACTGTGCATTTCGTCTAATGCGGGTTTTTCAGTAAATTCTAAGTTTTTCAATGCAACTCACTCATATACAATGTACTACACTGTGCATTTCATCTAACGCGGGTTTTTCAGTAAATTCTAAGTTTTTCAGTGCAACTCACTCATATACAATGTACTACACTGTGCATTTCGTCTAATGCGGGTTTTTCAGTAAATTCTAAGTTTTTCAGTGCAACTCACTCATATACAATGTACTACACTGTGCATTTCGTCTAATGCGGGTTTTTCAGTAAATTCTAAGTTTTTCAGTGCAACTCACTCATATACAATGTACTACACTGTGCATTTCGTCTAATGCGGGTTTTTCAGTAAATTCTAAGTTTTTCAGCCAACTCACTCATATACTATGTACTACACTGTGCATTTCGTCTAATGCGGGTTTTTCAGTAAATTCTAATTTTTTCAGTGCAACTCACTCATATACAATGTACTACACTGTGCATTTCGTCTGATCGGGTTTTTCAGTAAATTCTAAGTTTTTCAGTGCAACTCACTCATATACAATGTACTACACTGTGCATGTCATCTAATGCGGGTTTTTCAGTAAATTCTAAGTTTTTCAGTGCAACTCACTCATATACAATGTACTACACTGTGCATTTCGTCTAACGCAGGTTTTTCAGTAAATTCTAAGTTTTTCAGTGCAACTCACTCATATACAATGTACTACACTGTGCATTTCGTCTAACGCAGGTTTTTCAGTAAATTCTAAGTTTTTCAGTGCAACTCACTCATATACAATGTACTACACTGTGCATTTGGTCTAATGCGGGTTTTTCAGTAAATTCTAAGTATTTCAGTGCAACTCACTCATATACAATGTACTACACTGTGCATTTCGTCTAATGCGGGTTTTTCAGTAAATTCTAAGTTTTTCAGTGCAACTCACTCATATACAATGTACTACACTGTGCATTTCGTCTAATGCGGGTTTTTCAGTAAATTCTAAATTTTTCAGTGCAACTCACTCATATACAATGTACTACACTGTGCATTTCGTCTAATGCGGGTTTTTCAGTAAATTCTAAGTTTTTCAGTGCAACTCACTCATATACTATGTACTACACTGTGCATTTCGTCTAATGCGGGTTTTTCAGTAAATTCTAAGTTTTTCAGTGCAACTCACTCATATACTATGTACTACACTGTGCATTTCGTCTAATGCGGGTTTTTCAGTAAATTCTAAGTTTTTCAGTGCAACTCACTCATATACAATGTACTACACTGTGCATTTCGTCTAATGCGGGTTTTTCAGTAAATTCTAAGTTTTTCAGTGCAACTCACTCATATACTATGTACTACACTGTGCATTTCGTCTAATGCGGGTTTTTCAGTAAATTCTAAGTTTTTCAGTGCAACTCACTCATATACTATGTACTACACTGTGCATTTCGTCTAATGCGGGTTTTTCAGTAAATTCTAAGTTTTTCAGTGCAACTCACTCATATACAATGTACTACACTGTGCATGTCGTCTAATGCGGGTTTTTCAGTAAATTCTAAGTTTTTCAGTGCAACTCACTCATATACAATGTACTACACTGTGCATTTCGTCTAATGCGGGTTTTTCAGTAAATTCTAAGTTTTTCAGTGCAACTCACTCATATACAATGTACTACACTGTGCATTTCGTCTAACGCAGGTTTTTCAGTAAATTCTAAGTTTTTCAGTGCAACTCACTCATATACAATGTACTACACTGTGCATTTCGTCTAATGCGGGTTTTTCAGTAAATTCTAAGTTTTTCAGTGCAACTCACTCATATACAATGTACTACACTGTGCATTTCGTCTAATGCGGGTTTTTCAGTAAATTCTAAGTTTTTCAGTGCAACTCACTCATATACATGTACTACACTGTGCATTTCGTCTAATGCGGGTTTTTCAGTAAATTCTAAATTTTTCAGTGCAAATCACTCATATACAATGTACTACACTGTGCATTTCGTCTAATGCGGGTTTTTCAGTAAATTCTAAGTTTTTCAGTGCAACTCACTCATATACTATGTACTACACTGTGCATTTCGTCTAATGCAGGTTTTTCAGTAAATTCTAAGTTTTTCAGTGCAACTCACTCATATACTATGTACTACACTGTACATTTCGTCTGATGCGGGTTTTTCAGTAAATTCTAAGTTTTTCAGTGCAACTCACTCATATACTATGTACTACACTGTGCATTTCGTCTAATGCGGGTTTTTCAGTAAATTCTAAGTTTTTCAGTGCAACTCACTCATATACAATGTACTACACTGTGCATTTCGTCTAATGCGGGTTTTTCAGTAAATTCTAAATTTTTCAGTGCAACTCACTCATATACAATGTACTACACTGTGCATTTCGTCTAATGCGGGTTTTTCAGTAAATTCTACGTATTTCAGTGCAACTCACTCATATACTATGTACTACACTGTGCATTTCGTCTAAGCGGGTTTTTCAGTAAATTCTAAGTTTTTCAGTGCAACTCACTCATATACTATGTACTACACTGTGCATTTCGTCTAATGCGGGTTTTTCAGTAAATTCTAATTTTTTCAGTGCAACTCACTCATATACAATGTACTACACTGTGCATTTCGTCTGATCGGGTTTTTCAGTAAATTCTAAATTTTTCAGTGCAACTCACTCATATACAATGTACTACACTGTGCATTTCGTCTAATGCGGGTTTTTCAGTAAATTCTAAGTTTTTCAGTGCAACTCACTCATATACAATGTACTACACTGTGCATTTCGTCTAATGCGGGTTTTTCAGTAAATTCTAAGTTTTTCAGTGCAACTCACTCATATACAATGTACTACACTGTGCATTTCGTCTAATGCGGGTTTTTCAGTAAATTCTAAATTTTTCAGTGCAACTCACTCATATACAATGTACTACACTGTGCATTTCGTCTAATGCGGGTTTTTCAGTAAATTCTAAGTTTTTCAGTGCAACTCACTCATATACAATGTACTACACTGTACATTTCGTCTAATGCGGGTTTTTCAGTAAATTCTAAGTTTTTCAGTGCAACTCACTCATATACAATGTACTACACTGTGCATTTCGTCTGATCGGGTTTTTCCGTAAATTCTAAGTTTTTCAGTGCAACTCACTCATATACAATGTACTACACTGTGCATGTCGTCTAATGCGGGTTTTTCACAAAATTCTAAGTTTTTCAGTGCAACTCACTCATATACAATGTACTACACTGTGCATTTCGTCTAATGCGGGTTTTTCAGTAAATTCTAAGTTTTTCAGTGCAACTCACTCATATACAATGTACTACACTGTGCATTTCGTCTAACGCAGGTTTTTCAGTAAATTCTAAGTTTTTCAGTGCAACTCACTCATATACAATGTACTACACTGTGCATTTCGTCTAATGCGGGTTTTTCAGTAAATTCTAAGTTTTTCAGTGCAACTCACTCATATACAATGTACTACACTGTGCATTTCGTCTAATGCGGGTTTTTCAGTAAATTCTAAGTTTTTCAGTGCAACTCACTCATATACATGTACTACACTGTGCATTTCGTCTAATGCGGGTTTTTCAGTAAATTCTAAATTTTTCAGTGCAAATCACTCATATACAATGTACTACACTGTGCATTTCGTCTAATGCGGGTTTTTCAGTAAATTCTAAGTTTTTCAGTGCAACTCACTCATATACTATGTACTACACTGTGCATTTCGTCTAATGCAGGTTTTTCAGTAAATTCTAAGTTTTTCAGTGCAACTCACTCATATACTATGTACTACACTGTACATTTCGTCTGATGCGGGTTTTTCAGTAAATTCTAAGTTTTTCAGTGCAACTCACTCATATACTATGTACTACACTGTGCATTTCGTCTAATGCGGGTTTTTCAGTAAATTCTAAGTTTTTCAGTGCAACTCACTCATATACAATGTACTACACTGTGCATTTCGTCTAATGCGGGTTTTTCAGTAAATTCTAAGTTTTTCAGTGCAACTCACTCATATACAATGTACTACACTGTGCATTTCGTCTAATGCGGGTTTTTCAGTAAATTCTAAGTTTTTCAGTGCAACTCACTCATATACAATGTACTACACTGTGCATTTCGTCTAATGCGGGTTTTTCAGTAAATTCTAAGTATTTCAGTGCAACTCACTCATATACAATGTACTACACTGTGCATTTCGTCTAATGCGGGTTTTTCAGTAAATTCTAAGTTTTTCAGTGCAACTCACTCATATACAATGTACTACACTGTGCATTTCGTCTAATGCGGGTTTTTCAGTAAATTCTAAATTTTTCAGTGCAACTCACTCATATACAATGTACTACACTGTGCATTTCGTCTAATGCGGGTTTTTCAGTAAATTCTAAGTTTTTCAGTGCAACTCACTCATATACTATGTACTACACTGTGCATTTCGTCTAAGCGGGTTTTTCAGTAAATTCTAAGTTTTTCAGTGCAACTCACTCATATACTATGTACTACACTGTGCATTTCGTCTAATGCGGGTTTTTCAGTAAATTCTAATTTTTTCAGTGCAACTCACTCATATACAATGTACTACACTGTGCATTTCGTCTGATCGGGTTTTTCAGTAAATTCTAAATTTTTCAGTGCAACTCACTCATATACAATGTACTACACTGTGCATTTCGTCTAATGCGGGTTTTTCAGTAAATTCTAAGTTTTTCAGTGCAACTCACTCATATACAATGTACTACACTGTGCATTTCGTCTAATGCGGGTTTTTCAGTAAATTCTAAGTTTTTCAGTGCAACTCACTCATATACAATGTACTACACTGTGCATTTCGTCTAATGCGGGTTTTTCAGTAAATTCTAAATTTTTCAGTGCAACTCACTCATATACAATGTACTACACTGTGCATTTCGTCTAATGCGGGTTTTTCAGTAAATTCTAAGTTTTTCAGTGCAACTCACTCATATACTATGTACTACACTGTGCATTTCGTCTAATGCGGGTTTTTCAGTAAATTCTATGTTTTTCAGCCAACTCACTCATATACTATGTACTACACTGTGCATTTCGTCTAATGCGGGTTTTTCAGTAAATTCTAATTTTTTCAGTGCAACTCACTCATATACAATGTACTACACTGTGCATTTCGTCTGATCGGGTTTTTCAGTAAATTCTAAGTTTTTCAGTGCAACTCACTCATATACAATGTACTACACTGTGCATTTCGTCTAATGCGGGTTTTTCAGTAAATTCTAAGTATTTCAGTGCAACTCACTCATATACAATGTACTACACTGTGCATTTCGTCTAATGCGGGTTTTTCAGTAAATTCTAAGTTTTTCAGTGCAACTCACTCATATACAATGTACTACACTGTGCATTTCGTCTAATGCGGGTTTTTCAGTAAATTCTAAATTTTTCAGTGCAACTCACTCATATACAATGTACTACACTGTGCATTTCGTCTAATGCGGGTTTTTCAGTAAATTCTAAGTTTTTCAGTGCAACTCACTCATATACTATGTACTACACTGTGCATTTCGTCTAAGCGGGTTTTTCAGTAAATTCTAAGTTTTTCAGTGCAACTCACTCATATACTATGTACTACACTGTGCATTTCGTCTAATGCGGGTTTTTCAGTAAATTCTAATTTTTTCAGTGCAACTCACTCATATACAATGTACTACACTGTGCATTTCGTCTGATCGGGTTTTTCAGTAAATTCTAAATTTTTCAGTGCAACTCACTCATATACAATGTACTACACTGTGCATTTCGTCTAATGCGGGTTTTTCAGTAAATTCTAAGTTTTTCAGTGCAACTCACTCATATACAATGTACTACACTGTGCATTTCGTCTAATGCGGGTTTTTCAGTAAATTCTAAGTTTTTCAGTGCAACTCACTCATATACAATGTACTACACTGTGCATTTCGTCTAATGCGGGTTTTTCAGTAAATTCTAAATTTTTCAGTGCAACTCACTCATATACAATGTACTACACTGTGCATTTCGTCTAATGCGGGTTTTTCAGTAAATTCTAAGTTTTTCAGTGCAACTCACTCATATACTATGTACTACACTGTGCATTTCGTCTAATGCGGGTTTTTCAGTAAATTCTATGTTTTTCAGCCAACTCACTCATATACTATGTACTACACTGTGCATTTCGTCTAATGCGGGTTTTTCAGTAAATTCTAATTTTTTCAGTGCAACTCACTCATATACAATGTACTACACTGTGCATTTCGTCTGATCGGGTTTTTCAGTAAATTCTAAGTTTTTCAGTGCAACTCACTCATATACAATGTACTACACTGTGCATGTCATCTAATGCGGGTTTTTCAGTAAATTCTAAGTTTTTCAGTGCAACTCACTCATATACAATGTACTACACTGTGCATTTCGTCTAATGCGGGTTTTTCAGTAAATTCTAAGTTTTTCAGTGCAACTCACTCATATACAATGTACTACACTGTGCATTTCGTCTAACGCAGGTTTTTCAGTAAATTCTAAGTTTTTCAGTGCAACTCACTCATATACAATGTACTACACTGTGCATTTCGTCTAACGCAGGTTTTTCAGTAAATTCTAAGTTTTTCAGTGCAACTCACTCATATACAATGTACTACACTGTGCATTTCGTCTAATGCGGGTTTTTCAGTAAATTCTAAGTATTTCAGTGCAACTCACTCATATACAATGTACTACACTGTGCATTTCGTCTAATGCGGGTTTTTCAGTAAATTCTAAGTTTTTCAGTGCAACTCACTCATATACAATGTACTACACTGTGCATTTCGTCTAATGCGGGTTTTTCAATAAATTCTAAATTTTTCAGTGCAACTCACTCATATACAATGTACTACACTGTGCATTTCGTCTAATGCGGGTTTTTCAGTAAATTCTAAGTTTTTCAGTGCAACTCACTCATATACTATGTACTACACTGTGCATTTCGTCTAATGCGGGTTTTTCAGTAAATTCTAAGTTTTTCAGTGCAACTCACTCATATACTAAGTACTACACTGTGCATTTCGTCTAATGCGGGTTTTTCAGTAAATTCTAATTTTTTCAGTGCAACTCACTCATATAAAATGTACTACACTGTGCATTTCGTCTAACGCAGGTTTTTCAGTAAATTCTAAGTTTTTCAGTGCAACTCACTCATATACAATGTACTACACTGTGCATTTCGTCTAATGCGGGTTTTTCAGTAAATTCTAAGTTTTTCAGTGCAACTCACTCATATACAATGTACTACACTGTGCATTTCGTCTAATGCGGGTTTTTCAGTAAATTCTAAGTTTTTCAGTGCAACTCACTCATATACATGTACTACACTGTGCATTTCGTCTAATGCGGGTTTTTCAGTAAATTCTAAATTTTTCAGTGCAAATCACTCATATACAATGTACTACACTGTGCATTTCGTCTAATGCGGGTTTTTCAGTAAATTCTAAGTTTTTCAGTGCAACTCACTCATATACTATGTACTACACTGTGCATTTCGTCTAATGCAGGTTTTTCAGTAAATTCTAAGTTTTTCAGTGCAACTCACTCATATACTATGTACTACACTGTACATTTCGTCTAATGCGGGTTTTTCAGTAAATTCTAAGTTTTTCAGTGCAACTCACTCATATACAATGTACTACACTGTGCATTTCGTCTAATGCGGGTTTTTCAGTAAATTCTAAGTTTTTCAGTGCAACTCACTCATATACAATGTACTACACTGTGCATTTCGTCTAATGCGGGTTTTTCAGTAAATTCTAAGTATTTCAGTGCAACTCACTCATATACAATGTACTACACTGTGCATTTCGTCTAATGCGGGTTTTTCAGTAAATTCTAAGTTTTTCAGTGCAACTCACTCATATACAATGTACTACACTGTGCATTTCGTCTAATGCGGGTTTTTCAGTAAATTCTAAATTTTTCAGTGCAACTCACTCATATACAATGTACTACACTGTGCATTTCGTCTAATGCGGGTTTTTCAGTAAATTCTAAGTTTTTCAGTGCAACTCACTCATATACTATGTACTACACTGTGCATTTCGTCTAAGCGGGTTTTTCAGTAAATTCTAAGTTTTTCAGTGCAACTCACTCATATACTATGTACTACACTGTGCATTTCGTCTAATGCGGGTTTTTCAGTAAATTCTAATTTTTTCAGTGCAACTCACTCATATACAATGTACTACACTGTGCATTTCGTCTGATCGGGTTTTTCAGTAAATTCTAAATTTTTCAGTGCAACTCACTCATATACAATGTACTACACTGTGCATTTCGTCTAATGCGGGTTTTTCAGTAAATTCTAAGTTTTTCAGTGCAACTCACTCATATACAATGTACTACACTGTGCATTTCGTCTAATGCGGGTTTTTCAGTAAATTCTAAGTTTTTCAGTGCAACTCAGTCATATACAATGTACTACACTGTGCATTTCGTCTAATGCGGGTTTTTCAGTAAATTCTAAATTTTTCAGTGCAACTCACTCATATACAATGTACTACACTGTGCATTTCGTCTAATGCGGGTTTTTCAGTAAATTCTAAGTTTTTCAGTGCAACTCACTCATATACTATGTACTACACTGTGCATTTCGTCTAATGCGGGTTTTTCAGTAAATTCTATGTTTTTCAGCCAACTCACTCATATACTATGTACTACACTGTGCATTTCGTCTAATGCGGGTTTTTCAGTAAATTCTAATTTTTTCAGTGCAACTCACTCATATACAATGTACTACACTGTGCATTTCGTCTGATCGGGTTTTTCAGTAAATTCTAAGTTTTTCAGTGCAACTCACTCATATACAATGTACTACACTGTGCATGTCATCTAATGCGGGTTTTTCAGTAAATTCTAAGTTTTTCAGTGCAACTCACTCATATACAATGTACTACACTGTGCATTTCGTCTAATGTGGGTTTTTCAGTAAATTCTAAGTTTTTCAGTGCAACTCACTCATATACAATGTACTACACTGTGCATTTCGTCTAACGCAGGTTTTTCAGTAAATTCTAAGTTTTTCAGTGCAACTCACTCATATACAATGTACTACACTGTGCATTTCGTCTAACGCAGGTTTTTCAGTAAATTCTAAGTTTTTCAGTGCAACTCACTCATATACAATGTACTACACTGTGCATTTCGTCTAATGCGGGTTTTTCCGTAAATTCTAAGTATTTCAGTGCAACTCACTCATATACAATGTACTACACTGTGCATTTCGTCTAATGCGGGTTTTTCAGTAAATTCTAAGTTTTTCAGTGCAACTCACTCATATACAATGTACTACACTGTGCATTTCGTCTAATGCGGGTTTTTCAATAAATTCTAAATTTTTCAGTGCAACTCACTCATATACAATGTACTACACTGTGCATTTCGTCTAATGCGGGTTTTTCAGTAAATTCTAAGTTTTTCAGTGCAACTCACTCATATACTATGTACTACACTGTGCATTTCGTCTAATGCGGGTTTTTCAGTAAATTCTAAGTTTTTCAGTGCAACTCACTCATATACTAAGTACTACACTGTGCATTTCGTCTAATGCGGGTTTTTCAGTAAATTCTAATTTTTTCAGTGCAACTCACTCATATACAATGTACTACACTGTGCATTTCGTCTAACGCAGGTTTTTCAGTAAATTCTAAGTTTTTCAGTGCAACTCACTCATATACAATGTACTACACTGTGCATTTCGTCTAATGCGGGTTTTTCAGTAAATTCTAAGTTTTTCAGTGCAACTCACTCATATACAATGTACTACACTGTGCATTTCGTCTAATGCGGGTTTTTCAGTAAATTCTAAGTTTTTCAGTGCAACTCACTCATATACATGTACTACACTGTGCATTTCGTCTAATGCGGGTTTTTCAGTAAATTCTAAATTTTTCAGTGCAAATCACTCATATACAATGTACTACACTGTGCATTTCGTCTAATGCGGGTTTTTCAGTAAATTCTAAGTTTTTCAGTGCAACTCACTCATATACTATGTACTACACTGTGCATTTCGTCTAATGCAGGTTTTTCAGTAAATTCTAAGTTTTTCAGTGCAACTCACTCATATACTATGTACTACACTGTACATTTCGTCTAATGCGGGTTTTTCAGTAAATTCTAAGTTTTTCAGTGCAACTCACTCATATACAATGTACTACACTGTGCATTTCGTCTAATGCGGGTTTTTCAGTAAATTCTAAGTTTTTCAGTGCAACTCACTCATATACAATGTACTACACTGTGAATTTCGTCTAATGCGGGTTTTTCAGTAAATTCTAAGTTTTTCAGTGCAACTCACTCATATACAATGTACTACACTGTGCATTTCGTCTAATGCGGGTTTTTCAGTAAATTCTAAGTTTTTCAGTGCAACTCACTCATATACAGTGTACTACACTGTGCATTTCGTCTAATGCGGGTTTTTCAGTAAATTCTAAGTATTTCAGTGCAACTCACTCATATACAATGTACTACACTGTGCATTTCGTCTAATGCGGGTTTTTCAGTAAATTCTAAGTTTTTCAGTGCAACTCACTCATATACAATGTACTACACTGTGCATTTCGTCTAATGCGGGTTTTTCAGTAAATTCTAAATTTTTCAGTGCAACTCACTCATATACAATGTACTACACTGTGCATTTCGTCTAATGCGGGTTTTTCAGTAAATTCTAAGTTTTTCAGTGCAACTCACTCATATACTATGTACTACACTGTGCATTTCGTCTAAGCGGGTTTTTCAGTAAATTCTAAGTTTTTCAGTGCAACTCACTCATATACTATGTACTACACTGTGCATTTCGTCTAATGCGGGTTTTTCAGTAAATTCTAATTTTTTCAGTGCAACTCACTCATATACAATGTACTACACTGTGCATTTCGTCTGATCGGGTTTTTCATTAAATTCTAAATTTTTCAGTGCAACTCACTCATATACAATGTACTACACTGTGCATTTCGTCTAATGCGGGTTTTTCAGTAAATTCTAAGTTTTTCAGTGCAACTCACTCATATACTATGTACTACACTGTGCATTTCGTCTAAGCGGGTTTTTCAGTAAATTCTAAGTTTTTCAGTGCAACTCACTCATATACAATGTACTACACTGTGCATTTCGTCTAATGCGGGTTTTTCAGTAAATTCTAAGTTTTTCAGTGCAACTCACTCATATACAATGTACTACACTGTGCATTTCGTCTAATGCGGGTTTTTCAGTAAATTCTAAGTATTTCAGTGCAACTCACTCATATACAATGTACTACAATGTGCATTTCGTCTAATGCGGGTTTTTCAGTAAATTCTAAGTTTTTCAGTGCAACTCACTCATATACAATGTACTACACTGTGCATTTCGTCTAATGCGGGTTTTTCAGTAAATTCTAAATTTTTCAGTGCAACTCACTCATATACAATGTACTACACTGTGCATTTCGTCTAATGCGGATTTTTCAGTAAATTCTAAGTTTTTCAGTGCAACTCACTCATATACTATGTACTACACTGTGCATTTCGTCTAATGCGGGTTTTTCAGTAAATTCTAAGTTTTTCAGTGCAACTCACTCATAAACTATGTACTACACTGTGCATTTCGTCTAATGCGGGTTTTTTCAGTAAATTCTAATTTTTTCAGTGCAACTCACTCATATACAATGTACTACACTGTGCATTTCGTCTGATCGGGTTTTTCAGTAAATTCTAAGTTTTTCAGTGCAACTCACTCATATACAATGTACTACACTGTGCATGTCGTCTAATGCGGGTTTTTCAGTAAATTCTAAGTTTTTCAGTGCAACTCACTCATATACAATGTACTACACTGTGCATTTCGTCTAATGCGGGTTTTTCAGTAAATTCTAAGTTTTTCAGTGCAATTCACTCATATACTATGTATTACACTGTGCATTTCGTCTAATGCGGGTTTTTCAGTAAATTCTAAGTTTTTCAGTGCAACTCACTCATATACAATGTACTACACTGTGCATTTCGTCTAATGCGGGTTTTTCAGTAAATTCTAAGTTTTTCAGTGCAACTCACTCATATACAATGTACTACACTGTGCATTACGTCTAATGCGGGTTTTTCAGTAAATTCTAAGTTTTTCACTGCAACTCACTCATATACAATGTACTACACTGTGCATTTCGTCTAATGCGGGTTTTTCAGTAAATTCTAAGTTTTTCAGTGCAACTCACTCATATACATGTACTACACTGTGCATTTCGTCTAATGCGGGTTTTTCAGTAAATTCTAAGTTTTTCAGTGCAAATCACTCATATACATGTACTACACTGTGCATTTCGTCTAATGCGGGTTTTTCAGTAAATTCTAAGTTTTTCAGTGCAATTCACTCATATACAATGTACTACACTGTGCATTTCGTCTAATGCGGGTTTTTCAGTAAATTCTAAGTATTTCAGTGCAACTCACTCATATACAATGTACTACACTGTGCATTTCGTCTAATGCGGGTTTTTCAGTAAATTCTAAGTTTTTCAGTGCAACTCACTCATATACATGTACTACACTGTGCATTTCGTCTAATGCGGGTTTTTCAGTAAATTCTAAGTTTTTCAGTGCAACTCACTCATATACATGTACTACACTGTGCATTTCGTCTAATGCGGGTTTTTCAGTAAATTCTAAATTTTTCAGTGCAAATCACTCATATACAATGTACTACACTGTGCATTTCGTCTAATGCGGGTTTTTCAGTAAATTCTAAGTTTTTCAGTGCAACTCACTCATATACTATGTACTACACTGAGCATTTCGTCTAATGCAGGTTTTTCAGTAAATTCTAAGTTTTTCAGTGCAACTCACTCATATAATATGTACTACACTGTACATTTCGTCTAATGCGGGTTTTTCAGTAAATTCTAAGTTTTTCAGTGCAACTCACTCATATACAATGTACTACACTGTGCATTTCGTCTAATGCGGGTTTTTCAGTAAATTCTAAGTTTTTCAGTGCAACTCACTCCTATACAATGTACTACACTGTGTATTTCGTCTAATGCGGGTTTTTCAGTAAATTCTAAGTATTTCAGTGCAACTCACTCATATACTATGTACTACACTGTGCATTTCGTCTAATGCGGGTTTTTCAGTAAATTCTAAGTTTTTCAGTGCAAGTCACTCATATACAATGTACTACACTGTGCATTTCGTCTAATGCGGGTTTTTCAGTAAATTCTAAGTTTTTCAGTGCAACTCACTCATATACAATGTACTACACTGTGCATTTCGTCTAATGCGGGTTTTTCAGTAAATTCTAAGTTTTTCAGTGCAACTCACTCATATACAATTTACTACACTGTGCATTTCGTCTAATGCGGGTTTTTCAGTAAATTCTAAGTATTTCAGTGCAACTCACTCATATACAATGTACTACACTGTGCATTTCGTCTAATGCGGGTTTTTCAGTAAATTCTAAGTTTTTCAATACAACTCACTCATATACAATGTACTACACTGTGCATTTCGTCTAAAGCGGGTTTTTCAGTAAATTCTACGTTTTTCAGTGCAACTCACTCATATACAATGTACTACACTGTTCATTTCGTCTAATGCTGGTTTTTCAGTAAATTCTAAGTTTTTCAGTGCAACTCACTCATATACAATGTACTACACTGTGCATTTCGTCTAATGCGGGTTTTTCAGTAAATTCTAAGTTTTTCAGTGCAACTCACTCATATACTATCTACTACACTGTGCATTTCGTCTAATGCGGGTTTTTCAGTAAATTCTAAGTCGTTCAGTGCAACTCACTCATATACAATGTACTACACTGTGCATTTCGTCTAATGCGGGTTTTTCAGTAAATTCTAAGTATTTCAGTGCAACTCACTCATATACAATGTACTACACTGTGCATTTCGTCTAATGCGGGTTTTTCAGTAAATTCTAAGTATTTCAGTGCAACTCACTCATATACAATGTACTACACTGTGCATTTCGTCTAATGCGGGTTTTTCAGTAAATTCTAAGTTTTTCAGTGCAACTCACTCATATACAATGTACTACACTGTGCATTTCGTCTAATGCGGGTTTTTCAGTAAATTCTAAGTTTTTCAGTGCAACTCACTCATATACATGTACTACACTGTGCATTTCGTCTAATGCGGGTTTTTCAGTAAATTCTAAGTTTTTCAGTGCAAATCACTCATATACATGTACTACACTGTGCATTTCGTCTAATGCGGGTTTTTCAGTAAATTCTAAGTTTTTCAGTGCAATTCACTCATATACAATGTACTACACTGTGCATTTCGTCTAATGCGGGTTTTTCAGTAAATTCTAAGTATTTCAGTGCAACTCACTCATATACAATGTACTACACTGTGCATTTCGTCTAATGCGGGTTTTTCAGTAAATTCTAAGTTTTTCAGTGCAACTCACTCATATACATGTACTACACTGTGCATTTCGTCTAATGCGGGTTTTTCAGTAAATTCTAAGTTTTTCAGTGCAACTCACTCATATACAATGTACTACACTGTGCATTTCGTCTAATGCGGGTTTTTCAGTAAATTCTAAGTTTTTCAGTGCAACTCACTCATATACATGTACTACACTGTGCATTTCGTCTAATGCGGGTTTTTCAGTAAATTCTAAATTTTTCAGTGCAAATCACTCATATACAATGTACTACACTGTGCATTTCGTCTAATGCGGGTTTTTCAGTAAATTCTAAGTTTTTCAGTGCAACTCACTCATATACTATGTACTACACTGAGCATTTCGTCTAATGCAGGTTTTTCAGTAAATTCTAAGTTTTTCAGTGCAACTCACTCATATAATATGTACTACACTGTACATTTCGTCTAATGCGGGTTTTTCAGTAAATTCTAAGTTTTTCAGTGCAACTCACTCATATACAATGTACTACACTGTGCATTTCGTCTAATGCGGGTTTTTCAGTAAATTCTAAGTTTTTCAGTGCAACTCACTCCTATACAATGTACTACACTGTGTATTTCGTCTAATGCGGGTTTTTCAGTAAATTCTAAGTATTTCAGTGCAACTCACTCATATACTATGTACTACACTGTGCATTTCGTCTAATGCGGGTTTTTCAGTAAATTCTAAGTTTTTCAGTGCAAGTCACTCATATACAATGTACTACACTGTGCATTTCGTCTAATGCGGGTTTTTCAGTAAATTCTAAGTTTTTCAGTGCAACTCACTCATATACAATGTACTACACTGTGCATTTCGTCTAATGCGGGTTTTTCAGTAAATTCTAAGTTTTTCAGTGCAACTCACTCATATACAATTTACTACACTGTGCATTTCGTCTAATGCGGGTTTTTCAGTAAATTCTAAGTATTTCAGTGCAACTCACTCATATACAATGTACTACACTGTGCATTTCGTCTAATGCGGGTTTTTCAGTAAATTCTAAGTTTTTCAATACAACTCACTCATATACAATGTACTACACTGTGCATTTCGTCTAAAGCGGGTTTTTCAGTAAATTCTACGTTTTTCAGTGCAACTCACTCATATACAATGTACTACACTGTTCATTTCGTCTAATGCTGGTTTTTCAGTAAATTCTAAGTTTTTCAGTGCAACTCACTCATATACAATGTACTACACTGTGCATTTCGTCTAATGCGGGTTTTTCAGTAAATTCTAAGTTTTTCAGTGCAACTCACTCATATACTATCTACTACACTGTGCATTTCGTCTAATGCGGGTTTTTCAGTAAATTCTAAGTCGTTCAGTGCAACTCACTCATATACAATGTACTACACTGTGCATTTCGTCTAATGCGGGTTTTTCAGTAAATTCTAAGTTTTTCAGTGCAACTCACTCATATACAATGTACTACACTGTGCATTTCGTCTAATGCGGGTTTTTCAGTAAATTCTAAGTATTTCAGTGCAACTCACTCATATACAATGTACTACAATGTGCATTTCGTCTAATGCGGGTTTTTCAGTAAATTCTAAGTTTTTCAGTGCAACTCACTCATATACAATGTACTACACTGTGCATTTCGTCTAATGCGGGTTTTTCAGTAAATTCTAAGTTTTTCAATACAACTCACTCAAATACAATGTACTACACTGTGCATTTCGTCTAAACCGGGTTTTTCAGTAAATTCTACGTATTTCAGTGCAACTCACTCATATACAATGTACTACACTGTTCATTTCCTCTAATGCGGGTTTTTCAGTAAATTCTAAATTTTTCAGTGCAACTCACTCATATACAATGTACTACACTGTGCATTTCGTCTAATGCGGGTTTTTCAGTAAATCTAAGTTTTTCAGTGCAATTCACTCATATACTATGTACTACACTATGCATTTCGTCTAATGCGGGTTTTTCAGTAAATTCTAAGTTTTTCAGTGCAACTCACTCATATACAATGTACTACACTGTGCATTTCGTCTAATGCGGGTTTTTCAGTAAATTCTAAGTTTTTCAGTGCAACTCACTCATATACAATGTACTACACTGTGCATTTCGTCTAATGCGGGTTTTTCAGTAAATTCTAAGTTTTTCAGTGCAACTCACTCATATACATGTACTACACTGTGCATTTCGTCTAATGCGGGTTTTTCAGTGAATTCTAAGTTTTTCAGTGCAAATCACTCATATACAATGTACTACACTGTGCATTTCGTCTAATGAGGGTTTTTCAGTAAATTCTAAGTTTTTCAGTGCAACTCACTCATATACAATGTACTACACTGTGCATTTCGTCTAATGCGGGTTTTTCAGTAAATTCTAAGTTTTTCAATACAACTCACTCAAATAAAATGTACTACACTGTGCATTTCGTCTAAACCGGGTTTTTCAGTAAATTCTACGTTTTTCAGTGCAACTCACTCATATACAATGTACTACACTGTGCATTTCGTCTAATGCGGGTTTTTCAGTAAATTCTAAATTTTTCAGTGCAACTCACTCATATACAATGTACTACACTGTGCATTTCGTCTAATGCGGGTTTTTCAGTAAATTCTAAGTTTTTCAGTGCAATTCACTCATATACTATGTACTACACTGTGCATTTCGTCTAATGCGGGTTTTTCAGTAAATTCTAAGTTTTTCAGTGCAACTCACTCATATACAATGTACTACACTGTGCATTTCGTCTAATGCGGGTTTTTCAGTAAATTCTAAATTTTTCAGTGCAAATCACTCATATACAATGTACTACACTGTGCATTTCGTCTAATGCGGGTTTTTCAGTAAATTCTAAGTTTTTCAGTGCAACTCACTCATATACAATGTACTACACTGTGCATTTCGTCTAATGCGGGTTTTTCAGTAAATTCTAAGTTTTTCAGTGCAATTCACTCATATACTATGTACTACACTGTGCATTTCGTCTAATGAGGGTTTTTCAGTAAATTCTAAGTTTTTCAGTGCAACTCACTCATATACAATGTACTACACTGTGCATTTCGTCTAATGCGGGTTTTTCAGTAAATTCTAAGTTTTTCAGTGCAACTCACTCATATACAATGTACTACACTGTGCATTTCGTCTAATGCGGGTTTTTCAGTAAATTCTAAGTTTTTCATTGCAACTCACTCATATACAATGTACTACACTGTGCATTTCGTCTAATGCGGGTTTTTCACTAAATTCTAAGGTTTTCAGTGCAACTCACTCATATACAATGTACTACACTGTGCATTTCGTCTAATGCGGGTTTTTCAGTAAATTCTAAGTTTTTCATTGCAACTCTCTCATATACAATGTACTACACTGTGAATTTCGTCTAATGCGGGTTTTTCAGTAAATTCTAAGTTTTTCAGTGCAACTCACTCATATACGATGTACTACACTGTTCATTTCGTCTAATGCGGGTTTTTCAGTAAATTCTAAGTTTTTCAGTGCAACTCACTCATATACGATGTACTACACTGTGCATTTCGTCTAATGCGGGTTTTTCAGTAAATTCTAAGTTTTTCAGTGCAACTCACTCATATACTATGTACTACACTGTGCATTTCGTCTAATGCAGGTTTTTCAGTAAATTCTAAGTTTTTCAGTGCAACTCACTCATATACAATGTACTACACTGTGCATTTCGTCTAATGCGGGTTTTTCAGTAAATTCTAAGTTTTTCAGTGCAACTCACTCATATACAATGTACTACACTGTGCATTTCGTCTAATGCGGGTTTTTCAGTAAATTCTAAATTTTTCAGTGCAACTCACTCATATACAATGTACTACACTGTGCATTTCGTCTAATGCGGGTTTTTCAGTAAATTCTAAGTTTTTCAGTGCAACTCACTCATATACTATGTACTACACTGTGCATTTCGTCTAAGCGGGTTTTTCAGTAAATTCTAAGTTTTTCAGTGCAACTCACTCATATACAATGTACTACACTGTGCATTTCGTCTAATGCGGGTTTTTCAGTAAATTCTAATTTTTTCAGTGCAACTCACTCATATACAATGTACTACACTGTGCATTTCGTCTGATCGGGTTTTTCATTAAATTCTAAATTTTTCAGTGCAACTCACTCATATACAATGTACTACACTGTGCATTTCGTCTAATGCGGGTTTTTCAGTAAATTCTAAGTTTTTCAGTGCAACTCACTCATATACATGTACTACACTGTGCATTTCGTCTAATGCGGGTTTTTCAGTAAATTCTAAGTTTTTCATTGCAACTCACTCATATACAATGTACTACACTGTGAATTTCGTCTAATGCGGGTTTTTCAGTAAATTCTAAGTTTTTCAGTGCAACTCACTCATATACGATGTACTACACTGTTCATTTCGTCTAATGCGGGTTTTTCAGTAAATTCTAAGTATTTCAGTGCAACTCACTCATATACAATGTACTACAATGTGCATTTCGTCTAATGCGGGTTTTTCAGTAAATTCTAAGTTTTTCAGTGCAACTCACTCATAAACTATGTACTACACTGTGCATTTCGTCTAATGCGGGTTTTTTCAGTAAATTCTAATTTTTTCAGTGCAACTCACTCATATACAATGTACTACACTGTGCATTTCGTCTGATCGGGTTTTTCAGTAAATTCTAAGTTTTTCAGTGCAACTCACTCATATACAATGTACTACACTGTGCATTTCGTCTAATGCGGGTTTTTCAGTAAATTCTAAATTTTTCAGTGCAACTCACTCATATACAATGTATTACACTGTGCATTTCGTCTAATGCGGGTTTTTCAGTAAATTCTAAGTTTTTCAGTGCAACTCACTCATATACAATGTACTACACTGTGCATTTCGTCTAATGCGGGTTTTTCAGTAAATTCTAAGTTTTTCAGTGCAACTCACTCATATACTATGTACTACACTGTGCATTTCGTCTAATGCGGGTTTTTCAGTAAATTCTAATTTTTTCAGTGCAACTCACTCATATACAATGTACTACACTGTGCATTTCGTCTGATCGGGTTTTTCATTAAATTCTAAATTTTTCAGTGCAACTCACTCATATACATGTACTACACTGTGCATTTCGTCTAATGCGGGTTTTTCAGTAAGTTCTAAATTTTTCAGTGCAACTCACTCATATACAATGTACTACACTGTGCATTTCGTCTAAGCGGGTTTTTCAGTAAATTCTAAGTTTTTCAGTGCAACTCACTCATATACAATGTACTACACTGTGCATTTCGTCTAATGCGGGTTTTTCAGTAAATTCTAAGTTTTTCAGTGCAACTCACTCATATACAATGTACTACACTGTGCATTTCGTCTAATGCTGGTTTTTCAGTAAATTCTAAGTATTTCAGTGCAACTCACTCATATACAATGTACTACAATGTGCATTTCGTCTAATGCGGGTTTTTCAGTAAATTCTAAGTTTTTCAGTGCAACTCACTCATAAACTATGTACTACACTGTGCATTTCGTCTAATGCGGGTTTTTTCAGTAAATTCTAATTTTTTCAGTGCAACTCACTCATATACAATGTACTACACTGTGCATTTCGTCTGATCGGGTTTTTCAGTAAATTCTAAGTTTTTCAGTGCAACTCACTCATATACAATGTACTACACTGTGCATTTCGTCTAATGCGGGTTTTTCAGTAAATTCTAAGTTTTTCAGTGCAACTCACTCATATACAATGTACTACACTGTGTATTTCGTCTAATGCGGGTTTTTCAGTAAATTCTAAGTATTTCAGTGCAACTCACTCATATACTATGTACTACACTGTGCATTTCGTCTAATGCGGGTTTTTCAGTAAATTCTAAGTTTTTCAGTGCAAGTCACTCATATACAATGTACTACACTGTGCATTTCGTCTAAAGCGGGTTTTTCAGTAAATTCTACGTTTTTCAGTGCAACTCACTCATATACAATGTACTACACTGTTCATTTCGTCTAATGCTGGTTTTTCAGTAAATTCTAAGTTTTTCAGTGCAACTCACTCATATACAATGTACTACACTGTGCATTTCGTCTAATGCGGGTTTTTCAGTAAATTCTAAGTTTTTCAGTGCAACTCACTCATATACTATCTACTACACTGTGCATTTCGTCTAATGCGGGTTTTTCAGTAAATTCTAAGTCGTTCAGTGCAACTCACTCATATACAATGTACTACACTGTGCATTTCGTCTAATTCGGGTTTTTCAGTAAATTCTAAGTTTTTCAGTGCAACTCACTCATATACAATGTACTACACTGTGCATTTCGTCTAATGCGGGTTTTTCAGTAAATTCTAAGTTTTTCAGTGCAACTCACTCATATACTATGTACTCCACTGTGCATTTCGTCTAATGCAGGTTTTTCAGTAAATTCTACGTTTTTTAGTGCAACTCACTCATATACTATGTACTACACTGTACATTTCGTCTAATGCGGGTTTTTCAGTAAATTCTAAGTTTTTCAGTGCAACTCACTCATATACAATGTACTACACTGTGCATTTCGTCTAATGCGGGTTTTTCAGTAAATTCTAAGTTTTTCAGTGCAACTCACTCATATACATGTACTACACTGTGCATTTCGTCTAATGCGGGTTTTTCAGTAAATTCTAAATTTTTCAGTGCAAATCACTCATATACAATGTACTACACTGTGCATTTCGTCTAATGCGGGTTTTTCAGTAAATTCTAAGTTTTTCAGTGCAACTCACTCATATACTATGTACTACACTGTGCATTTCGTCTAATGCGGGTTTTTCAGTAAATTCTAAGTTTTTCAATACAACTCACTCATATACAATGTACTACACTGTGCATTTCGTCTAATGCGGGTTTTTCAGTAAATTCTAAGTTTTTCAGTGCAACTCACTCATATACAATGTACTACACTGTGTATTTCGTCTAATGCGGGTTTTTCAGTAAATTCTAAGTATTTCAGTGCAACTCACTCATATACTATGTACTACACTGTGCATTTCGTCTAATGCGGGTTTTTCAGTAAATTCTAAGTTTTTCAGTGCAAGTCACTCATATACAATGTACTACACTGTGCATTTCGTCTAAAGCGGGTTTTTCAGTAAATTCTACGTTTTTCAGTGCAACTCACTCATATACAATGTACTACACTGTTCATTTCGTCTAATGCTGGTTTTTCAGTAAATTCTAAGTTTTTCAGTGCAACTCACTCATATACAATGTACTACACTGTGCATTTCGTCTAATGCGGGTTTTTCAGTAAATTCTAAGTTTTTCAGTGCAACTCACTCATATACTATCTACTACACTGTGCATTTCGTCTAATGCGGGTTTTTCAGTAAATTCTAAGTCGTTCAGTGCAACTCACTCATATACAATGTACTACACTGTGCATTTCGTCTAATTCGGGTTTTTCAGTAAATTCTAAGTATTTCAGTGCAACTCACTCATATACAATATACTACACTGTGCATTTCGTCTAATGCGGGTTTTTCAGTAAATTCTAAGTATTTCAGTGCAACTCACTCATATACAATGTACTACAATGTGCATTTCGTCTAATGCGGGTTTTTCAGTAAATTCTAAGTTTTTCAGTGCAACTCACTCATATACAATGTACTACACTGTGCATTTCGTCTAATGCGGGTTTTTCGGTAAATTCTAAGTTTTTCAATACAACTCACTCAAATACAATGTACTACACTGTGCATTTCGTCTAAACCGGGTTTTTCAGTAAATTCTACGTATTTCAGTGCAACTCACTCATATACAATGTACTACACTGTTCATTTCCTCTAATGCGGGTTTTTCAGTAAATTCTAAATTTTTCAGTGCAACTCACTCATATACAATGTACTACACTGTGCATTTCGTCTAATGCGGGTTTTTCAGTAAATTCTAAGTATTTCAGTGCAACTCACTCATATACAATGTACTACACTGTGCATTTCGTCTAATGCGGGTTTTTCAGTAAATTCTAAGTATTTCAGTGCAACTCACTCATATACAATGTACTACAATGTGCATTTCGTCTAATGCGGGTTTTTCAGTAAATTCTAAGTTTTTCAGTGCAACTCACTCATATACTATGTACTACACTGTGCATTTCGTCTAATGCGGGATTTTCAGTAAATTCTAAGTTTTTCAGTGCAACTCACTCATTTACTATGTACTACACTGTACATTTCGTCTAATGCGGGTTTTTCTGTAAATTCTAAGTTTTTCAGTGCAACTCACTCATATACAATGTACTACACTGTGCATTTCGTCTAATGCGGGTTTTTCAGTAAATTCTAAGTTTTTCAGTGCAATTCACTCATATACTATGTACTACACTGTGCATTTCGTCTAATGCGGGTTTTTCAGTAAATTCTAAGTTTTTCAGTGCAACTCACTCATATACAATGTACTACACTGTGCATTTCGTCTAATGCGGATTTTCCAGTAAATTCTAAGTTTTTCAGTGCAACTCACTCATATACAATGTACTACACTGTGCATTTCGTCTAATGCGGGTTTTTCAGTAAATTCTAAGTTTTTCAGTGCAACTCACTCATATACATGTACTACACTGTGCATTTCGTCTAATGCGGGTTTTTCAGTAAATTCTAAGTTTTTCAGTGCAACTCACTCATATACAATGTACTACACTGTGCATTTCGTCTAATGCGGGTTTTTCAGTAAATTCTAAGTTTTTCAGTGCAACTCACTCATATACAATGTACTACACTGTGCATTTCGTCTAATGCGGGTTTTTCAGTAAATTCTAAGTTTTTCATTGCAACTGTATCATATACAATGTACTACACTGTGCATTTCGTCTAATGCGGGTTTTTCACTAAATTCTAAGGTTTTCAGTGCAACTCACTCATATACATGTACTACACTGTGCATTTCGTCTAATGCGGGTTTTTCAGTAAATTCTAAGTTTTTCATTGCAACTCTCTCATATACAATGTACTACACTGTGAATTTCGTCTAATGCGGGTTTTTCAGTAAATTCTAAGTTTTTCAGTGCAACTCACTCATATACGATGTACTACACTGTTCATTTCGTCTAATGCGGGTTTTTCAGTAAATTCTAAGTTTTTCAGTGCAACTCACTCATATACGATGTACTACACTGTGCATTTCGTCTAATGCGGGTTTTTCAGTAAATTCTAAGTTTTTCAGTGCAACTCACTCATATACTATGTACTACACTGTGCATTTCGTCTAATGCAGGTTTTTCAGTAAATTCTAAGTTTTTCAGTGCAACTCACTCATATACTATGTACTACACTGTACATTTCGTCTAATGCGGGTTTTTCAGTAAATTCTAAGTTTTTCAGTGCAACTCACTCATATACAATGTACTACACTGTGCATTTCGTCTAATGCGGGTTTTTCAGTAAATTCTAAATTTTTCAGTGCAACTCACTCATATACAATGTACTACACTGTTCATTTCGTCTAATGCTGGTTTTTCAGTAAATTCTAAGTTTTTCAGTGCAACTCACTCATATACTATGTACTACACTGTGCATTTCGTCTAAGCGGGTTTTTCAGTAAATTCTAAGTTTTTCAGTGCAACTCACTCATATACTATGTACTACACTGTGCATTTCGTCTAATGCGGGTTTTTCAGTAAATTCTATTTTTTTCAGTGCAACTCACTCATATACAATGTACTACACTGTGCATTTCGTCTGATCGGGTTTTTCAGTAAATTCTAAATTTTTCAGTGCAACTCACTCATATACAATGTACTACACTGTGCATTTCGTCTAATGCGGGTTTTTCAGTAAATTCTAAGTTTTTCAGTGCAACTCACTCATATACTATGTACTACACTGTGCATTTCGTCTAAGCGGGTTTTTCAGTAAATTCTAAGTTTTTCAGTGCAACTCACTCATATACAATGTACTACACTGTGCATTTCGTCTAATGCGGGTTTTTCAGTAAATTCTAAGTTTTTCAGTGCAACTCACTCATATACAATGTACTACACTGTGCATTTCGTCTAATGCGGGTTTTTCAGTAAATTCTAAGTATTTCAGTGCAACTCACTCATATACAATGTACTACAATGTGCATTTCGTCTAATGCGGGTTTTTCAGTAAATTCTAAGTTTTTCAGTGCAACTCACTCATAAACTATGTACTACACTGTGCATTTCGTCTAATGCGGGTTTTTTCAGTAAATTCTAATTTTTTCAGTGCAACTCACTCATATACAATGTACTACACTGTGCATTTCGTCTGATCGGGTTTTTCAGTAAATTCTAAGTTTTTCAGTGCAACTCACTCATATACAATGTACTACACTGTGCATTTCGTCTAATGCGGGTTTTTCAGTAAATTCTAAGTTTTTCAGTGCAATTCACTCATATACTATGTATTACACTGTGCATTTCGTCTAATGCGGGTTTTTCAGTAAATTCTAAGTTTTTCAGTGCAACTCACTCATATACAATGTACTACACTGTGCATTTCGTCTAATGCGGGTTTTTCAGTAAATTCTAAGTTTTTCAGTGCAACTCACTCATATACAATGTACTACACTGTGTATTTCGTCTAATGCGGGTTTTTCAGTAAATTCTAAGTATTTCAGTGCAACTCACTCATATACTATGTACTACACTGTGCATTTCGTCTAATGCGGGTTTTTCAGTAAATTCTAAGTTTTTCAGTGCAACTCACTCATATACATGTACTACACTGTGCATTTCGTCTAATGCGGGTTTTTCAGTAAATTCTAAGTTTTTCAGTGCAAGTCACTCATATACAATGTACTACACTGTGCATTTCGTCTAATGCGGGTTTTTCAGTAAATTCTAAGTTTTTCAGTGCAACTCACTCATATACAATGTACTACACTGTGCATTTCGTCTAATGCGGGTTTTTCAGTAAATTCTAAGTTTTTCAGTGCAACTCACTCATATACAATTTACTACACTGTGCATTTCGTCTAATGCGGGTTTTTCAGTAAATTCTAAGTATTTCAGTGCAACTCACTCATATACAATGTACTACACTGTGCATTTCGTCTAATGCGGGTTTTTCAGTAAATTCTAAGTTTTTCAATACAACTCACTCATATACAATGTACTACACTGTGCATTTCGTCTAAAGCGGGTTTTTCAGTAAATTCTACGTTTTTCAGTGCAACTCACTCATATACAATGTACTACACTGTTGATTTCGTCTAATGCTGGTTTTTCAGTAAATTCTAAGTTTTTCAGTGCAACTCACTCATATACAATGTACTACACTGTGCATTTCGTCTAATGCGGGTTTTTCAGTAAATTCTAAGTTTTTCAGTGCAACTCACTCATATACTATCTACTACACTGTGCATTTCGTCTAATGCGGGTTTTTCAGTAAATTCTAAGTCGTTCAGTGCAACTCACTCATATACAATGTACTACACTGTGCATTTCGTCTAATGCGGGTTTTTCAGTAAATTCTAAGTATTTCAGTGCAACTCACTCATATACAATGTACTACACTGTGCATTTCGTCTAATGCGGGTTTTTCAGTAAATTCTAAGTATTTCAGTGCAACTCACTCATATACAATGTACTACAATGTGCATTTCGTCTAATGCGGGTTTTTCAGTAAATTCTAAGTTTTTCAGTGCAACTCATTCATATACAATGTACTACACTGTGCATTTCGTCTAATGCGGGTTTTTCAGTAAATTCTAAGTTTTTCAATACAACTCACTCAAATACAATGTACTACACTGTGCATTTCGTCTAAACCGGGTTTTTCAGTAAATTCTACGTATTTCAGTGCAACTCACTCATATACAATGTACTACACTGTTCATTTCCTCTAATGCGGGTTTTTCAGTAAATTCTAAATTTTTCAGTGCAACTCACTCATATACAATGTACTACACTGTGCATTTCGTCTAATGCGGGTTTTTCAGTAAATTCTAAGTTTTTCAGTGCAACTCACTCATATACTATGTACTACACTGTGCATTTCGTCTAATGCGGGATTTTCAGTAAATTCTAAGTTTTTCAGTGCAACTCACTCATTTACTATGTACTACACTGTACATTTCGTCTAATGCGGGTTTTTCTGTAAATTCTAAGTTTTTCAGTGCAACTCACTCATATACAATGTACTACACTGTGCATTTCGTCTAATGCGGGTTTTTCAGTAAATTCTAAGTTTTTCAGTGCAATTCACTCATATACTATGTACTACACTGTGCATTTCGTCTAATGCGGGTTTTTCAGTAAATTCTAAGTTTTTCAGTGCAACTCACTCATATACAATGTACTACACTGTGCATTTCGTCTAATGCGGATTTTCCAGTAAATTCTAAGTTTTTCAGTGCAACTCACTCATATACAATGTACTACACTGTGCATTTCGTCTAATGCGGGTTTTTCAGTAAATTCTAAGTTTTTCAGTGCAACTCACTCATATACATGTACTACACTGTGCATTTCGTCTAATGCGGGTTTTTCAGTAAATTCTAAGTTTTTCAGTGCAACTCACTCATATACAATGTACTACACTGTGCATTTCGTCTAATGCGGGTTTTTCAGTAAATTCTAAGTTTTTCAGTGCAACTCACTCATATACAATGTACTACACTGTGCATTTCGTCTAATGCGGGTTTTTCAGTAAATTCTAAGTTTTTCATTGCAACTGTATCATATACAATGTACTACACTGTGCATTTCGTCTAATGCGGGTTTTTCACTAAATTCTAAGGTTTTCAGTGCAACTCACTCATATACATGTACTACACTGTGCATTTCGTCTAATGCGGGTTTTTCAGTAAATTCTAAGTTTTTCATTGCAACTCTCTCATATACAATGTACTACACTGTGAATTTCGTCTAATGCGGGTTTTTCAGTAAATTCTAAGTTTTTCAGTGCAACTCACTCATATACGATGTACTACACTGTTCATTTCGTCTAATGCGGGTTTTTCAGTAAATTCTAAGTTTTTCAGTGCAACTCACTCATATACGATGTACTACACTGTGCATTTCGTCTAATGCGGGTTTTTCAGTAAATTCTAAGTTTTTCAGTGCAACTCACTCATATACTATGTACTACACTGTGCATTTCGTCTAATGCAGGTTTTTCAGAAAATTCTAAGTTTTTCAGTGCAACTCACTCATATACTATGTACTACACTGTACATTTCGTCTAATGCGGGTTTTTCAGTAAATTCTAAGTTTTTCAGTGCAACTCACTCATATACAATGTACTACACTGTGCATTTCGTCTAATGCGGGTTTTTCAGTAAATTCTAAATTTTTCAGTGCAACTCACTCATATACAATGTACTACACTGTTCATTTCGTCTAATGCTGGTTTTTCAGTAAATTCTAAGTTTTTCAGTGCAACTCACTCATATACTATGTACTACACTGTGCATTTCGTCTAAGCGGGTTTTTCAGTAAATTCTAAGTTTTTCAGTGCAACTCACTCATATACTATGTACTACACTGTGCATTTCGTCTAATGCGGGTTTTTCAGTAAATTCTAATTTTTTCAGTGCAACTCACTCATATACAATGTACTACACTGTGCATTTCGTCTGATCGGGTTTTTCAGTAAATTCTAAATTTTTCAGTGCAACTCACTCATATACAATGTACTACACTGTGCATTTCGTCTAATGCGGGTTTTTCAGTAAATTCTAAGTTTTTCAGTGCAACTCACTCATATACTATGTACTACACTGTGCATTTCGTCTAAGCGGGTTTTTCAGTAAATTCTAAGTTTTTCAGTGCAACTCACTCATATACAATGTACTACACTGTGCATTTCGTCTAATGCGGGTTTTTCAGTAAATTCTAAGTTTTTCAGTGCAACTCACTCATATACAATGTACTACACTGTGCATTTCGTCTAATGCGGGTTTTTCAGTAAATTCTAAGTATTTCAGTGCAACTCACTCATATACAATGTACTACAATGTGCATTTCGTCTAATGCGGGTTTTTCAGTAAATTCTAAGTTTTTCAGTGCAACTCACTCATAAACTATGTACTACACTGTGCATTTCGTCTAATGCGGGTTTTTTCAGTAAATTCTAATTTTTTCAGTGCAACTCACTCATATACAATGTACTACACTGTGCATTTCGTCTGATCGGGTTTTTCAGTAAATTCTAAGTTTTTCAGTGCAACTCACTCATATACAATGTACTACACTGTGCATTTCGTCTAATGCGGGTTTTTCAGTAAATTCTAAGTTTTTCAGTGCAATTCACTCATATACTATGTATTACACTGTGCATTTCGTCTAATGCGGGTTTTTCAGTAAATTCTAAGTTTTTCAGTGCAACTCACTCATATACAATGTACTACACTGTGCATTTCGTCTAATGCGGGTTTTTCAGTAAATTCTAAGTTTTTCAGTGCAACTCACTCATATACAATGTACTACACTGTGTATTTCGTCTAATGCGGGTTTTTCAGTAAATTCTAAGTATTTCAGTGCAACTCACTCATATACTATGTACTACACTGTGCATTTCGTCTAATGCGGGTTTTTCAGTAAATTCTAAGTTTTTCAGTGCAACTCACTCATATACATGTACTACACTGTGCATTTCGTCTAATGCGGGTTTTTCAGTAAATTCTAAGTTTTTCAGTGCAAGTCACTCATATACAATGTACTACACTGTGCATTTCGTCTAATGCGGGTTTTTCAGTAAATTCTAAGTTTTTCAGTGCAACTCACTCATATACAATGTACTACACTGTGCATTTCGTCTAATGCGGGTTTTTCAGTAAATTCTAAGTTTTTCAGTGCAACTCACTCATATACAATTTACTACACTGTGCATTTCGTCTAATGCGGGTTTTTCAGTAAATTCTAAGTATTTCAGTGCAACTCACTCATATACAATGTACTACACTGTGCATTTCGTCTAATGCGGGTTTTTCAGTAAATTCTAAGTTTTTCAATACAACTCACTCATATACAATGTACTACACTGTGCATTTCGTCTAAAGCGGGTTTTTCAGTAAATTCTACGTTTTTCAGTGCAACTCACTCATATACAATGTACTACACTGTTCATTTCGTCTAATGCTGGTTTTTCAGTAAATTCTAAGTTTTTCAGTGCAACTCACTCATATACAATGTACTACACTGTGCATTTCGTCTAATGCGGGTTTTTCAGTAAATTCTAAGTTTTTCAGTGCAACTCACTCATATACTATCTACTACACTGTGCATTTCGTCTAATGCGGGTTTTTCAGTAAATTCTAAGTCGTTCAGTGCAACTCACTCATATACAATGTACTACACTGTGCATTTCGTCTAATGCGGGTTTTTCAGTAAATTCTAAGTATTTCAGTGCAACTCACTCATATACAATGTACTACACTGTGCATTTCGTCTAATGCGGGTTTTTCAGTAAATTCTAAGTATTTCAGTGCAACTCACTCATATACAATGTACTACAATGTGCATTTCGTCTAATGCGGGTTTTTCAGTAAATTCTAAGTTTTTCAGTGCAACTCATTCATATACAATGTACTACACTGTGCATTTCGTCTAATGCGGGTTTTTCAGTAAATTCTAAGTTTTTCAATACAACTCACTCAAATACAATGTACTACACTGTGCATTTCGTCTAAACCGGGTTTTTCAGTAAATTCTACGTATTTCAGTGCAACTCACTCATATACAATGTACTACACTGTTCATTTCCTCTAATGCGGGTTTTTCAGTAAATTCTAAATTTTTCAGTGCAACTCACTCATATACAATGTACTACACTGTGCATTTCGTCTAATGCGGGTTTTTCAATAAATTCTAAGTTTTTCAGTGCAACTCACTCATATACTATGTACTACACTGTGCATTTCGTCTAATGCGGGATTTTCAGTAAATTCTAAGTTTTTCAGTGCAACTCACTCATTTACTATATACTACACTGTACATTTCGTCTAATGCGGGTTTTTCAGTAAATTCTAAGTTTTTCAGTGCAACTCACTCATATACAATGTACTACACTGTACATTTCGTCTAATGCGGGTTTTTCAGTAAATTCTAAGTTTTTCAGTGCAATTCACTCATATACTATGTACTACACTGTGCATTTCGTCTAATGCGGGTTTTTCAGTAAATTCTAAGTTTTTCAGTGCAACTCACTCATATACAATGTACTACACTGTGCATTTCGTCTAATGCGGGTTTTTCAGTAAATTCTAAGTATTTCAGTGCAACTCACTCATATACAATGTACTACAATGTGCATTTCGTCTAATGCGGGTTTTTCAGTAAATTCTAAGTATTTCAGTGCAACTCACTCATATACAATGTACTACACTGTGCATTTCGTCTAATGCGGGTTTTTCAGTAAATTCTAAGTTTTTCAATACAACTCACTCATATACAATGTACTACACTGTGCATTTCGTCTAAAGCGGGTTTTTCAGTAAATTCTACGTTTTTCAGTGCAACTCACTCATATACAATGTACTACACTGTTCATTTCGTCTAATGCTGGTTTTTCAGTAAATTCTAAGTTTTTCAGTGCAACTCACTCATATACAATGTACTACACTGTGCATTTCGTCTAATGCGGGTTTTTCAGTAAATTCTAAGTTTTTCAGTGCAACTCACTCATATACTATCTACTACACTGTGCATTTCGTCTAATGCGGGTTTTTCAGTAAATTCTAAGTCGTTCAGTGCAACTCACTCATATACAATGTACTACACTGTGCATTTCGTCTAATGCGGGTTTTTCAGTAAATTCTAAGTATTTCAGTGCAACTCACTCATATACAATGTACTACACTGTGCATTTCGTCTAATGCGGGTTTTTCAGTAAATTCTAAGTATTTCAGTGCAACTCACTCATATACAATGTACTACAATGTGCATTTCGTCTAATGCGGGTTTTTCAGTAAATTCTAAGTTTTTCAGTGCAACTCATTCATATACAATGTACTACACTGTGCATTTCGTCTAATGCGGGTTTTTCAGTAAATTCTAAGTTTTTCAATACAACTCACTCAAATACAATGTACTACACTGTGCATTTCGTCTAAACCGGGTTTTTCAGTAAATTCTACGTATTTCAGTGCAACTCACTCATATACAATGTACTACACTGTTCATTTCCTCTAATGCGGGTTTTTCAGTAAATTCTAAATTTTTCAGTGCAACTCACTCATATACAATGTACTACACTGTGCATTTCGTCTAATGCGGGTTTTTCAGTAAATTCTAAGTTTTTCAGTGCAACTCACTCATATACTATGTACTACACTGTGCATTTCGTCTAATGCGGGATTTTCAGTAAATTCTAAGTTTTTCAGTGCAACTCACTCATTTACTATGTACTACACTGTGCATTTCGTCTAATGCGGGTTTTTCAGTAAATTCTAAGTTTTTCAGTGCAACTCACTCATATACAATGTACTACACTGTGCATTTCGTCTAATGCGGATTTTCCAGTAAATTCTAAGTTTTTCAGTGCAACTCACTCATATACAATGTACTACACTGTGCATTTCGTCTAATGCGGGTTTTTCAGTAAATTCTAAGTTTTTCAGTGCAACTCACTCATATACATGTACTACACTGTGCATTTCGTCTAATGCGGGTTTTTCAGTAAATTCTAAGTTTTTCAGTGCAACTCACTCATATACAATGTACTACACTGTGCATTTCGTCTAATGCGGGTTTTTCAGTAAATTCTAAGTTTTTCAGTGCAACTCACTCATATACAATGTACTACACTGTGCATTTCGTCTAATGCGGGTTTTTCAGTAAATTCTAAGTTTTTCATTGCAACTGTATCATATACAATGTACTACACTGTGCATTTCGTCTAATGCGGGTTTTTCACTAAATTCTAAGGTTTTCAGTGCAACTCACTCATATACATGTACTACACTGTGCATTTCGTCTAATGCGGGTTTTTCAGTAAATTCTAAGTTTTTCATTGCAACTCTCTCATATACAATGTACTACACTGTGAATTTCGTCTAATGCGGGTTTTTCAGTAAATTCTAAGTTTTTCAGTGCAACTCACTCATATACGATGTACTACACTGTTCATTTCGTCTAATGCGGGTTTTTCAGTAAATTCTAAGTTTTTCAGTGCAACTCACTCATATACGATGTACTACACTGTGCATTTCGTCTAATGCGGGTTTTTCAGTAAATTCTAAGTTTTTCAGTGCAACTCACTCATATACTATGTACTACACTGTGCATTTCGTCTAATGCAGGTTTTTCAGAAAATTCTAAGTTTTTCAGTGCAACTCACTCATATACTATGTACTACACTGTACATTTCGTCTAATGCGGGTTTTTCAGTAAATTCTAAGTTTTTCAGTGCAACTCACTCATATACAATGTACTACACTGTGCATTTCGTCTAATGCGGGTTTTTCAGTAAATTCTAAATTTTTCAGTGCAACTCACTCATATACAATGTACTACACTGTTCATTTCGTCTAATGCTGGTTTTTCAGTAAATTCTAAGTTTTTCAGTGCAACTCACTCATATACTATGTACTACACTGTGCATTTCGTCTAAGCGGGTTTTTCAGTAAATTCTAAGTTTTTCAGTGCAACTCACTCATATACTATGTACTACACTGTGCATTTCGTCTAATGCGGGTTTTTCAGTAAATTCTAATTTTTTCAGTGCAACTCACTCATATACAATGTACTACACTGTGCATTTCGTCTGATCGGGTTTTTCAGTAAATTCTAAATTTTTCAGTGCAACTCACTCATATACAATGTACTACACTGTGCATTTCGTCTAATGCGGGTTTTTCAGTAAATTCTAAGTTTTTCAGTGCAACTCACTCATATACTATGTACTACACTGTGCATTTCGTCTAAGCGGGTTTTTCAGTAAATTCTAAGTTTTTCAGTGCAACTCACTCATATACAATGTACTACACTGTGCATTTCGTCTAATGCGGGTTTTTCAGTAAATTCTAAGTTTTTCAGTGCAACTCACTCATATACAATGTACTACACTGTGCATTTCGTCTAATGCGGGTTTTTCAGTAAATTCTAAGTATTTCAGTGCAACTCACTCATATACAATGTACTACAATGTGCATTTCGTCTAATGCGGGTTTTTCAGTAAATTCTAAGTTTTTCAGTGCAACTCACTCATAAACTATGTACTACACTGTGCATTTCGTCTAATGCGGGTTTTTTTCAGTAAATTCTAATTTTTTCAGTGCAACTCACTCATATACAATGTACTACACTGTGCATTTCGTCTGATCGGGTTTTTCAGTAAATTCTAAGTTTTTCAGTGCAACTCACTCATATACAATGTACTACACTGTGCATTTCGTCTACTGCGGGTTTTTCAGTAAATTCTAAGTTTTTCAGTGCAATTCACTCATATACTATGTATTACACTGTGCATTTCGTCTAATGCGGGTTTTTCAGTAAATTCTAAGTTTTTCAGTGCAACTCACTCATATACAATGTACTACACTGTGCATTTCGTCTAATGCGGGTTTTTCAGTAAATTCTAAGTTTTTCAGTGCAACTCACTCATATACAATGTACTACACTGTGTATTTCGTCTAATGCGGGTTTTTCAGTAAATTCTAAGTATTTCAGTGCAACTCACTCATATACTATGTACTACACTGTGCATTTCGTCTAATGCGGGTTTTTCAGTAAATTCTAAGTTTTTCAGTGCAACTCACTCATATACATGTACTACACTGTGCATTTCGTCTAATGCGGGTTTTTCAGTAAATTCTAAGTTTTTCAGTGCAAGTCACTCATATACAATGTACTACACTGTGCATTTCGTCTAATGCGGGTTTTTCAGTAAATTCTAAGTTTTTCAGTGCAACTCACTCATATACAATGTACTACACTGTGCATTTCGTCTAATGCGGGTTTTTCAGTAAATTCTAAGTTTTTCAGTGCAACTCACTCATATACAATGTACTACACTGTGCATTTCGTCTAATGCGGGTTTTTCAGTAAATTCTAAGTATTTCAGTGCAACTCACTCATATACAATGTACTACACTGTGCATTTCGTCTAATGCGGGTTTTTCAGTAAATTCTAAGTTTTTCAATACAACTCACTCATATACAATGTACTACACTGTGCATTTCGTCTAAAGCGGGTTTTTCAGTAAATTCTACGTTTTTCAGTGCAACTCACTCATATACAATGTACTACACTGTTCATTTCGTCTAATGCTGGTTTTTCAGTAAATTCTAAGTTTTTCAGTGCAACTCACTCATATACAATGTACTACACTGTGCATTTCGTCTAATGCGGGTTTTTCAGTAAATTCTAAGTTTTTCAGTGCAACTCACTCATATACTATCTACTACACTGTGCATTTCGTCTAATGCGGGTTTTTCAGTAAATTCTAAGTCGTTCAGTGCAACTCACTCATATACAATATACTACACTGTGCATTTCGTCTAATGCGGGTTTTTCAGTAAATTCTAAGTATTTCAGTGCAACTCACTCATATACAATGTACTACACTGTGCATTTCGTCTAATGCGGGTTTTTTCAGTAAATTCTAAGTATTTCAGTGCAACTCACTCATATACAATGTACTACAATGTGCATTTCGTCTAATGCGGGTTTTTCAGTAAATTCTAAGTTTTTCAGTGCAACTCACTCATATACTATGTACTACACTGTGCATTTCGTCTAATGCGGGTTTTTCAGTAAATTCTAAGTTTTTCAGTGCAACTCACTCATATACAATGTACTACAATGTGCATTTCGTCTAATGCGGGTTTTTCAGTAAATTCTAAGTTTTTCAGTGCAATTCACTCATATACTATGTACTACACTGTGCATTTCGTCTAATGCGGGTTTTTCAGTAAATTCTAAGTTTTTCAGTGCAACTCACTCATATACGATGTACTACACTGTTCATTTCGTCTAATGCGGGTTTTTCAGTAAATTCTAAGTTTTTCAGTGCAACTCACTCATATACGATGTACTACACTGTGCATTTCGTCTAATGCGGGTTTTTCAGTAAATTCTAAGTTTTTCAGTGCAACTCACTCATATACTATGTACTACACTGTGCATTTCGTCTAATGCAGGTTTTTCAGAAAATTCTAAGTTTTTCAGTGCAACTCACTCATATACTATGTACTACACTGTACATTTCGTCTAATGCGGGTTTTTCAGTAAATTCT
>NW_028227291.1:1504687-1539270 GCF_978045245.1 Mus caroli | reverse complement strand
TCACTCATATACAATGTACTACACTGTGCATTTCGTCTAATGCGGGTTTTTCAGTAAATTCTAAGTTTTTCAGTGCAATTCACTCATATACTATGTAACTACACTGTGCATTTCGTCTAATGCGGGTTTTTCAGTAAATTCTAAGTTTTTCAGTGCAACTCACTCATATACAATGTACTACACTGTGCATTTCGTCTAATGCGGGTTTTTCAGTAAATTCTAAGTTTTTCAGTGCAACTCACTCATATACAATGTACTACACTGTGCATTTCGTCTAATGCGGGTTTTTCAGTAAATTCTAAGTTTTTCATTGCAACTCTCTCATATACAATGTACTACACTGTGCATTTCGTCTAATGCGGGTTTTTCACTAAATTCTAAGGTTTTCAGTGCAACTCACTCATATACATGTACTACACTGTGCATTTCGTCTAATGCGGGTTTTTCAGTAAATTCTAATTTTTTCATTGCAACTCTGTCATATACAATGTACTACACTGTGAATTTCGTCTAATGCGGGTTTTTCAGTAAATTCTAAGTTTTTCAGTGCAACTCACTCATATACGATGTACTACACTGTTCATTTCGTCTAATGCGGGTTTTTCAGTAAATTCTAAGTTTTTCAGTGCAACTCACTCATATACGATGTACTACACTGTGCATTTCGTCTAATGCGGGTTTTTCAGTAAATTCTAAGTTTTTCAGTGCAACTCACTCATATACTATGTACTACACTGTGCATTTCGTCTAATGCAGGTTTTTCAGTAAATTCTAAGTTTTTCAGTGCAACTCACTCATATACTATGTACTACACTGTACATTTCGTCTAATGCGGGTTTTTCAGTAAATTCTAAGTTTTTCAGTGCAACTCACTCATATACAATGTACTACACTGTGCATTTCGTCTAATGCGGGTTTTTCAGTAAATTCTAAGTTTTTCAGTGCAACTCACTCATATACAATGTACTACACTGTGTATTTCGTCTAATGCGGGTTTTTCAGTAAATTCTAAGTTTTTCAGTGCAACTCACTCATATACAATGTACTACACTGTGCATTTCGTCTAACGCGGGTTTTTCAGTAAATTCTAAGTTTTTCAGTGCAACTCACTCATATACAATGTACTACACTGTGCATTTCGTCTAATGCGGGATTTTCAGTAAATTCTAAGTTTTTCAGTGCAACTCACTCATTTACTATGTACTACACTGTACATTTCGTCTAATGCGGGTTTTTCAGTAAATTCTAAGTTTTTCAGTGCAACTCACTCATATACAATGTACTACACTGTGCATTTCGTCTAATGCGGGTTTTTTCAGTAAATTCTAAGTTTTTCAGTGCAATTCACTCATATACTATGTACTACACTGTGCATTTCGTCTAATGCGGGTTTTTCAGTAAATTCTAAGTTTTTCAGTGCAACTCACTCATATACAATGTACTACAGTGTGCATTTCGTCTAATGCGGGTTTTTCAGTAAATTCTAAGTTTTTCAGTGCAACTCACTCATATACAATGTACTACACTGTGCATTTCGTCTAATGCGGGTTTTTCAGTAAATTCTAAGTTTTTCAGTGCAACTCACTCATATACATGTACTACACTGTGCATTTCGTCTAATGCGGGTTTTTCAGTGAATTCTAAGTTTTTCAGTGCAAATCACTCATATACAATGTACTACACTGTGCATTTCGTCTAATGAGGGTTTTTCAGTAAATTCTAAGTTTTTCAGTGCAACTCACTCATATACAATGTACTACACTGTGCATTTCGTCTAATGCGGGTTTTTCAGTAAATTCTAAGTTTTTCAGTGCAACTCACTCATATACAATGTACTACACTGTGCATTTCGTCTAATGCGGGTTTTTCAGTAAATTCTAAGTATTTCAGTGCAACTCACTCATATACAATGTACTACACTGTGCATTTCGTCTAATGCGGGTTTTTCAGTAAATTCTAAGTTTTTCAGTGCAACTCACTCATATACAATGTACTACACTGTGCATTTCGTCTAATGCGGGTTTTTCAGTAAATTCTAAGTTTTTCAATACAACTCACTCAAATAAAATGTACTACACTGTGCATTTCGTCTAAACCGGGTTTTTCAGTAAATTCTACGTTTTTCAGTGCAACTCACTCATATACAATGTACTACACTGTGCATTTCGTCTAATGCGGGTTTTTCAGTAAATTCTAAATTTTTCAGTGCAACTCACTCATATACAATGTACTACACTGTGCATTTCATCTAATGCGGGTTTTTCAGTAAATTCTAAGTTTTTCAGTGCAACTCACTCATATACTATGTACTACACTGTGCATTTCGTCTAATGCGGGTTTTTCAGTAAATTCTAAGTTTTTCAGTGCAACTCACTCATATACAATGTACTACACTGTGCATTTCGTCTAATGCGGGTTTTTCAGTAAATTCTAAATTTTTCAGTGCAAATCACTCATTATACAATGTACTACACTGTGCATTTCGTCTAATGCGGGTTTTTCAGTAAATTCTAAGTTTTTCAGTGCAACTCACTCATATACAATGTACTACACTGTGCATTTCGTCTAATGCGGGTTTTTCAGTAAATTCTAAGTTTTTCAGTGCAATTCACTCATATACTATGTACTACACTGTGCATTTCGTCTAATGCGGGTTTTTCAGTAAATTCTAAGTTTTTCAGTGCAACTCACTCATATACAATGTACTACACTGTGCATTTCGTCTAATGCGGGTTTTTCAGTAAATTCTAAGTTTTTCAGTGCAACTCACTCATATACAATGTACTACACTGTGCATTTCGTCTAATGCGGGTTTTTCAGTAAATTCTAAGTTTTTCATTGCAACTCTCTCATATACAATGTACTACACTGTGCATTTCGTCTAATGCGGGTTTTTCACTAAATTCTAAGGTTTTCAGTGCAACTCACTCATATACATGTACTACACTGTGCATTTCGTCTAATGCGGGTTTTTCAGTAAATTCTAAGTTTTTCATTGCAACTCTCTCATATACAATGTACTACACTGTGCATTTCGTCTAATGCGGGTTTTTCAGTAAATTCTAAGTTTTTCAGTGCAACTCACTCATATACGATGTACTACACTGTTCATTTCGTCTAATGCGGGTTTTTCAGTAAATTCTAAGTTTTTCAGTGCAACTCACTCATATAAGATGTACTACACTGTGCATTTCGTCTAATGCGGGTTTTTCAGTAAATTCTAAGTTTTTCAGTGCAACTCACTCATATACTATGTACTACACTGTGCATTTCGTCTAATGCAGGTTTTTCAGTAAATTCTAAGTTTTTCAGTGCAACTCACTCATATACTATGTACTACACTGTACATTTCGTCTAATGCGGGTTTTTCAGTAAATTCTAAGTTTTTCAGTGCAACTCACTCATATACAATGTACTACACTGTGCATTTCGTCTAACGCGGGTTTTTCAGTAAATTCTAAGTTTTTCAGTGCAACTCACTCATATACAATGTACTACACTGTGCATTTCGTCTAATGCGGGTTTTTCAGTAAATTCTAAGTTTTTCAGTGCAACTCACTCATATACAATGTACTACACTGTGCATTTCGTCTAATGCGGGTTTTTCAGTAAATTGTAAGTTTTTCAGTGCAACTCACTTATATACAATGTACTACACTGTGCATTTCGTCTAATGCGGGTTTTTCAGTAAATTCTAAATTTTTCAGTGCAACTCACTCATATACAATGTACTACACTGTGCATTTCGTCTAATGCGGGTTTTTCAGTAAATTCTAAGTTTTTCAGTGCAACTCACTCATATACTATGTACTACACTGTGTATTTCGTCTAATGCGGGTTTTTCAGTAAATTCTAAGTTTTTCAGTGCAACTCACTCATATACTATGTACTACACTGTGCATTTCGTCTAATGCGGGTTTTTCAGTAAATTCTAATTTTTTCAGTGCAACTCACTCATATACAATATACTACACTGTGCATTTCGTCTGATGCGGGTTTTTCTGTAAATTCTAAGTTTTTCAGTGCAATTCACTCATATACTATGTACTACACTGTGCATTTCGTCTAATGCGGGTTTTTCAGTAAATTCTAAGTTTTTCAGTGCAACTCACTCATATACAATGTACTACACTGTGCATTTCGTCTAATGCGGGTTTTTCCAGTAAATTCTAAGTTTTTCAGTGCAACTCACTCATATACATGTACTACACTGTGCATTTCGTCTAATGCGGGTTTTTCAGTAAATTCTAAGTTTTTCAGTGCAAATCACTCATATACAATGTACTACACTGTGCATTTCGTCTAATGCGGGTTTTTCAGTAAATTCTAAGTTTTTCAGTGCAACTCACTCATATACAATGTACTACACTGTGCATTTCGTCTAATGCGGGTTTTTCAGTAAATTCTAAGTATTTCAGTGCAACTCACTCATATACAATGTACTACACTGTGCATTTCGTCTAATGCGGGTTTTTCAGTAAATTCTAAGTTTTTCAGTGCAACTCACTCATATACAATGTACTACACTGTGCATTTCGTCTAATGCGGGTTTTTCAGTAAATTCTAAGTTTTTCAATACAACTCACTCAAATACAATGTACTACACTGTGCATTTCGTCTAAACCGGGTTTTTCAGTAAATTCTACGTTTTTCAGTGCAACTCACTCATATACAATGTACTACACTGTGCATTTCGTCTAATGCGGGTTTTTCAGTAAATTCTAAATTTTTCAGTGCAACTCACTCATATACAATGTACTACACTGTGCATTTCGTCTAATGCGGGTTTTTCAGTAAATTCTAAGTTTTTCAGTGCAACTCACTCATATACTATGTACTACACTGTGCATTTCGTCTAATGCGGGTTTTTCAGTAAATTCTAAGTTTTTCAGTGCAACTCACTCATATACAATGTACTACACTGTGCATTTCGTCTAATGCGGGTTTTTCAGTAAATTCTAAATTTTTCAGTGCAACTCACTCATATACAATGTACTACACTGTGCATTTCGTCTAATGCGGGTTTTTCAGTAAATTCTAAGTTTTTCAGTGCAACTCACTCATATACAATGTACTACACTGTGCATTTCGTCTAATGCGGGTTTTTCAGTAAATTCTAAGTTTTTCAGTGCAATTCACTCATATACTATGTACTACACTGTGCATTTCGTCTAATGCGGGTTTTTCAGTAAATTCTAAGTTTTTCAGTGCAACTCACTCATATACAATGTACTACACTGTGCATTTCGTCTAATGCGGGTTTTTCAGTAAATTCTAAGTTTTTCAGTGCAACTCACTCATATACAATGTACTACACTGTGCATTTCGTCTAATGCGGGTTTTTCAGTAAATTCTAAGTTTTTCATTGCAACTCTCTCATATACAATGTACTACACTGTGCATTTCGTCTAATGCGGGTTTTTCACTAAATTCTAAGGTTTTCAGTGCAACTCACTCATATACATGTACTACACTGTGCATTTCGTCTAATGCGGGTTTTTCAGTAAATTCTAAGTTTTTCATTGCAACTCTCTCATATACAATGTACTACACTGTGAATTTCGTCTAATGCGGGTTTTTCAGTAAATTCTAAGTTTTTCAGTGCAACTCACTCATATACGATGTACTACACTGTTCATTTCGTCTAATGCGGGTTTTTCAGTAAATTCTAAGTTTTTCAGTGCAACTCACTCATATACGATGTACTACACTGTGCATTTCGTCTAATGCGGGTTTTTCAGTAAATTCTAAGTTTTTCAGTGCAACTCACTCATATACTATGTACTACACTGTGTATTTCGTCTAATGCGGGTTTTTCAGTAAATTCTAAGTTTTTCAGTGCAACTCACTCATATACTATGTACTACACTGTGCATTTCGTCTAATGCGGGTTTTTCAGTAAATTCTAATTTTTACAGTGCAACTCACTCATATACAATGTACTACACTGTGCATTTCGTCTGATGCGGGTTTTTCTGTAAATTCTAAGTTTTTCAGTGCAATTCACTCATATACTATGTACTACACTGTGCATTTCGTCTAATGCGGGTTTTTCAGTAAATTCTAAGTTTTTCAGTGCAACTCACTCATATACAATGTACTACACTGTGCATTTCGTCTAATGCGGGTTTTTCAGTAAATTCTAAGTTTTTCAGTGCAACTCACTCATATACATGTACTACACTGTGCATTTCGTCTAATGCGGGTTTTTCAGTAAATTCTAAGTTTTTCAGTGCAAATCACTCATATACAATGTACTACATTGTGCATTTCGTCTAATGAGGGTTTTTCAGTAAATTCTAAGTTTTTCAGTGCAACTCACTCATATACAATGTACTACACTGTGCATTTCGTCTAATGCGGGTTTTTCAGTAAATTCTAAGTTTTTCATTGCAACTCACTCATATACAATGTACTACACTGTGCATTTCGTCTAATGCGGGTTTTTCAGTAAATTCTAAGTATTTCAGTGCAACTCACTCATATACAATGTACTACACTGTGCATTTCGTCTAATGCGGGTTTTTCAGTAAATTCTAAGTTTTTCAGTGCAACTCACTCATATACAATGTACTACACTGTGCATTTCGTCTAATGCGGGTTTTTCAGTAAATTCTAAGTTTTTCAATACAACTCACTCAAATAAAATGTACTACACTGTGCATTTCGTCTAAACCGGGTTTTTCAGTAAATTCTACGTTTTTCAGTGCAACTCACTCATATACAATGTACTACACTGTGCATTTCGTCTAATGCGGGTTTTTCAGTAAATTCTAAATTTTTCAGTGCAACTCACTCATATACAATGTACTACACTGTGCATTTCGTCTAATGCGGGTTTTTCAGTAAATTCTAAGTTTTTCAGTGCAACTCACTCATATACTATGTACTACACTGTGCATTTCGTCTAATGCGGGTTTTTCAGTAAATTCTAAGTTTTTCAGTGCAACTCACTCATATACAATGTACTACACTGTGCATTTCGTCTAATGCGGGTTTTTCAGTAAATTCTAAATTTTTCAGTGCAACTCACTCATATACAATGTACTACACTGTGCATTTCGTCTAATGCGGGTTTTTCAGTAAATTCTAAGTTTTTCAGTGCAACTCACTCATATACAATGTACTACACTGTGCATTTCGTCTAATGCGGGTTTTTCAGTAAATTCTAAGTTTTTCAGTGCAATTCACTCATATACTATGTACTACACTGTGCATTTCGTCTAATGCGGGTTTTTCAGTAAATTCTAAGTTTTTCAGTGCAACTCACTCATATACAATGTACTACACTGTGCATTTCGTCTAATGCGGGTTTTTCAGTAAATTCTAAGTTTTTCAGTGCAACTCACTCATATACAATGTACTACACTGTGCATTTCGTCTAATGCGGGTTTTTCAGTAAATTCTAAGTTTTTCATTGCAACTCTCTCATATACAATGTACTACACTGTGCATTTCGTCTAATGCGGGTTTTTCACTAAATTCTAAGGTTTTCAGTGCAACTCACTCATATACATGTACTACACTGTGCATTTCGTCTAATGCGGGTTTTTCAGTAAATTCTAAGTTTTTCATTGCAACTCTGTCATATACAATGTACTACACTGTGAATTTCGTCTAATGCGGGTTTTTCAGTAAATTCTAAGTTTTTCAGTGCAACTCACTCATATACGATGTACTACACTGTTCATTTCGTCTAATGCGGGTTTTTCAGTAAATTCTAAGTTTTTCAGTGCAACTCACTCATATACGATGTACTACACTGTGCATTTCGTCTAATGCGGGTTTTTCAGTAAATTCTAAGTTTTTCAGTGCAACTCACTCATATACTATGTACTACACTGTGCATTTCGTCTAATGCAGGTTTTTCAGTAAATTCTAAGTTTTTCAGTGCAACTCACTCATATACTATGTACTACACTGTACATTTCGTCTAATGCGGGTTTTTCAGTAAATTCTAAGTTTTTCAGTGCAACTCACTCATATACAATGTACTACACTGTGCATTTCGTCTAATGCGGGTTTTTCAGTAAATTCTAAGTTTTTCAGTGCAACTCACTCATATACAATGTACTACACTGTGTATTTCGTCTAATGCGGGTTTTTCAGTAAATTCTAAGTTTTTCAGTGCAACTCACTCATATACAATGTACTACACTGTGCATTTCGTCTAACGCGGGTTTTTCAGTAAATTCTAAGTTTTTCAGTGCAACTCACTCATATACAATGTACTACACTGTGCATTTCGTCTAATGCGGGTTTTTCAGTAAATTCTAAGTTTTTCAGTGCAACTCACTCATATACAATGTACTACACTGTGCATTTCGTCTAATGCGGGTTTTTCAGTAAATTGTAAGTTTTTCAGTGCAACTCACTTATATACAATGTACTACACTGTGCATTTCGTCTAATGCGGGTTTTTCAGTAAATTCTAAATTTTTCAGTGCAACTCACTCATATACAATGTACTACACTGTGCATTTCGTCTAATGCGGGTTTTTCAGTAAATTCTAAGTTTTTCAGTGCAACTCACTCATATACTATATACTACACTGTGTATTTCGTCTAATGCGGGTTTTTCAGTAAATTCTAAGTTTTTCAGTGCAACTCACTCATATACTATGTACTACACTGTGCATTTCGTCTAATGCGGGTTTTTCAGTAAATTCTAATTTTTTCAGTGCAACTCACTCATATACAATGTACTACACTGTGCCTTTCGTCTGATGCGGGTTTTTCTGTAAATTCTAAGTTTTTCAGTTAACTCACTCATATACAATGTACTACACTGTGCATTTCGTCTAATGCGGGTTTTTCAGTAAATTCTAAGTTTTTCAGTTCAACTCACTCATATACAATGTACTACACTGTGCATTTCGTCTAAAGCGGGTTTTTCAGTAAATTCTACGTTTTTCAGTGCAACTCACTCATATACAATGTACTACACTGTTCATTTCGTCTAATGCGGGTTTTTCAGTAAATTCTAAGTTTTTCAGTGCAACTCCCTCATATACTATGTACTACACTATACATTTCGTCTAATGCGGGTTTTTCAGTAAATTCTAAGTTTTACAGTGCAACTCACTCATATACAATGTACTACACTGTGCATTTCGTCTAATGCGGGTTTTTCAGTAAATTCTAAGTTTTTCAGTGCAACTCACTCATATACAATGTACTACACTGTGCATTTCGTCTAATGCGGGTTTTTCAGTAAATTCTAAGTTTTTCAGTGCAACTCACTCATATACAATGTACTACACTGTGCATTTCGTCTAATGCGGGTTTTTCAGTAAATTCTAAGTTTTTCAGTGCAACTCACTCATATACTATGTACTACACTGTGCATTTCGTCTAATGCGGGTTTTTCAGTAAATTCTAAGTTTTTCAGTGCAACTCACTCATATACAATGTACTACACTGTGCATTTCGTCTAATGCGGGTTTTTCAGTAAATTCTAAGTTTTTCAGTGCAACTCACTCATATACAATGTACTACACTGTGCATTTCGTGAAATGCGGGTTTTTCAGTAAATTCTAAGTTTTTCAGTGCAACTCACTCATATACAATGTACTACACTGTGCATTTCGTCTAATGCGGGTTTTTCAGTAAATTCTAAGTTTTTCAATACAACTCACTCATATACAATGTACTACACTGTGCATTTCGTCTAAAGCGGGTTTTTCAGTAAATTCTACGTTTTTCAGTGCAACTCACTCATATACAATGTACTACACTGTGCATTTCGTCTAATGCGGGTTTTTCAGTAAATTCTAAGTTTTTCAGTGCAACTCACTCATATACAATGTACTACACTGTGCATTTCGTCTAATGCGGGTTTTTCAGTAAATTCTAAGTTTTTCAGTGCAACTCATATACTATGTACTACACTGTGCATTTCGTCTAATGCGGGTTTTTCATTAAATTCTAAGTTTTTCAGTGCAACTCACTCATATACAATGTACTACACTGTGCATTTCGTCTAATGCGGGTTTTTCAGTAAATTCTAAGTTTTTCAGTGCAACTCACTCATATACAATGTACTACACTGTGCATTTCGTCTAATGCGGGTTTTTCAGTAAATTCTAAGTTTTTCAGTGCAACTCACTCATATACAATGTACTACACTGTGCATTTCGTCTAATGCGGGTTTTTCAGTAAATTCTAAGTTTTTCATTGCAACTCTCTCATATACAATGTACTACACTGTGCATTTCGTCTAATGCGGGTTTTTCACTAAATTCTAAGGTTTTCAGTGCAACTCACTCATATACATGTACTACACTGTGCATTTCGTCTAATGCGGGTTTTTCAGTAAATTCTAAGTTTTTCATTGCAACTCTCTCATATACAATGTACTACACTGTGAATTTCGTCTAATGCGGGTTTTTCAGTAAATTCTAAGTTTTTCAGTGCAACTCACTCATATACGATGTACTACACTGTTCATTTCGTCTAATGCGGGTTTTTCAGTAAATTCTAAGTTTTTCAGTGCAACTCACTCATATACGATGTACTACACTGTGCATTTCGTCTAATGCGGGTTTTTCAGTAAATTCTAAGTTTTTCAGTGCAACTCACTCATATACTATGTACTACACTGTGCATTTCGTCTAATGCAGGTTTTTCAGTAAATTCTAAGTTTTTCAGTGCAACTCACTCATATACTATGTACTACACTGTACATTTCGTCTAATGCGGGTTTTTCAGTAAATTCTAAGTTTTTCAGTGCAACTCACTCATATACAATGTACTACACTGTGCATTTCGTCTAATGCGGGTTTTTCAGTAAATTCTAAGTTTTTCAGTGCAACTCACTCATATACAATGTACTACACTGTGTATTTCGTCTAATGCGGGTTTTTCAGTAAATTCTAAGTTTTTCAGTGCAACTCACTCATATACAATGTACTACACTGTGCATTTCGTCTAACGCGGGTTTTTCAGTAAATTCTAAGTTTTTCAGTGCAACTCACTCATATACAATGTACTACACTGTGCATTTCGTCTAATGCAGGTTTTTCAGTAAATTCTAAGTTTTTCAGTGCAACTCACTCATATACAATATACTACACTGTGCATTTCGTCTAATGCGGGTTTTTCAGTAAATTGTAAGTTTTTCAGTGCAACTCACTTATATACAATGTACTACACTGTGCATTTCGTCTAATGCGGGTTTTTCAGTAACTTCTAAATTTTTCAGTGCAACTCACTCATATACAATGTACTACACTGTGCATTTCGTCTAATGCGGGTTTTTCAGTAAATTCTAAGTTTTTCAGTGCAACTCACTCATATACTATGTACTACACTGTGTATTTCGTCTAATGCGGGTTTTTCAGTAAATTCTAAGTTTTTCAGTGCAACTCACTCATATACTATGTACTACACTGTGCATTTCGTCTAATGCGGGTTTTTCAGTAAATTCTAATTTTTTCAGTGCAACTCACTCATATACAATGTACTACACTGTGCATTTCGTCTGATGCGGGTTTTTCTGTAAATTCTAAGTTTTTCAGTTAACTCACTCATATACAATGTACTACACTGTGCATTTCGTCTAATGCGGGTTTTTCAGTAAATTCTAAGTTTTTCAGTTCAACTCACTCATATACAATGTACTACACTGTGCATTTCGTCTAAAGCGGGTTTTTCAGTAAATTCTACGTTTTTCAGTGCAACTCACTCATATACAATGTACTACACTGTTCATTTCGTCTAATGCGGGTTTTTCAGTAAATTCTAAGTTTTTCAGTGCAACTCACTCATATACTATGTACTACACTATACATTTCGTCTAATGCGGGTTTTTCAGTAAATTCTAAGTTTTACAGTGCAACTCACTCATATACAATGTACTACACTGTGCATTTCGTCTAATGCGGGTTTTTCAGTAAATTCTAAGTTTTTCAGTGCAACTCACTCATATACAATGTACTACACTGTGCATTTCGTCTAATGCGGGTTTTTCAGTAAATTCTAAGTTTTTCAGTGCAACTCACTCATATACAATGTACTACACTGTGCATTTCGTCTAATGCGGGTTTTTCAGTAAATTCTAAGTTTTTCAGTGCAACTCACTCATATACTATGTACTACACTGTGCATTTCGTCTAATGCGGGTTTTTCAGTAAATTCTAAGTTTTTCAGTGCAACTCACTCATATACAATGTACTACACTGTGCATTTCGTCTAATGCGGGTTTTTCAGTAAATTCTAAGTTTTTCAGTGCAACTCACTCATATACAATGTACTACACTGTGCATTTCGTGAAATGCGGGTTTTTCAGTAAATTCTAAGTTTTTCAGTGCAACTCACTCATATACAATGTACTACACTGTGCATTTCGTCTAATGCGGGTTTTTCAGTAAATTCTAAGTTTTTCAATACAACTCACTCATATACAATGTACTACACTGTGCATTTCGTCTAAAGCGGGTTTTTCAGTAAATTCTAAGTTTTTCAGTGCAACTCACTCATATACAATGTACTACACTGTGCATTTCGTCTAATGCGGGTTTTTCAGTAAATTCTAAGTTTTTCAGTGCAACTCATATACTATGTACTACACTGTGCATTTCGTCTAATGCGGGTTTTTCATTAAATTCTAAGTTTTTCAGTGCAACTCACTCATATACAATGTACTACACTGTGCATTTCGTCTAATGCGGGTTTTTCAGTAAATTCTAAGTTTTTCAGTGCAATTCACTCATATACTATGTACTACACTGTGCATTTCGTCTAATGCGGGTTTTTCAGTAAATTCTAAGTTTTTCAGTGCAACTCACTCATATACAATGTACTACACTGTGCATTTCGTCTAATGCGGGTTTTTCAGTAAATTCTAAGTTTTTCAGTGCAACTCACTCATATACAATGTACTACACTGTGCATTTCGTCTAATGCGGGTTTTTCAGTAAATTCTAAGTTTTTCATTGCAACTCTCTCATATACAATGTACTACACTGTGCATTTCGTCTAATGCGGGTTTTTCACTAAATTCTAAGGTTTTCAGTGCAACTCACTCATATACATGTACTACACTGTGCATTTCGTCTAATGCGGGTTTTTCAGTAAATTCTAAGTTTTTCATTGCAACTCTCTCATATACAATGTACTACACTGTGAATTTCGTCTAATGCGGGTTTTTCAGTAAATTCTAAGTTTTTCAGTGCAACTCACTCATATACGATGTACTACACTGTGCATTTCGTCTAATGCGGGTTTTTCAGTAAATTCTAAGTTTTTCAGTGCAACTCACTCATATACAATGTACTACACTGTGTATTTCGTCTAATGCGGGTTTTTCAGTAAATTCTAAGTTTTTCAGTGCAACTCACTCATATACTATGTACTACACTGTGCATTTCGTCTAATGCGGGTTTTTCAGTAAATTCTAATTTTTTCAGTGCAACTCACTCATATACAATGTACTACACTGTGCATTTCGTCTGATGCGGGTTTTTCTGTAAATTCTAAGTTTTTCAGTGCAATTCACTCATATACTATGTACTACACTGTGCATTTCGTCTAATGCGGGTTTTTCAGTAAATTCTAAGTTTTTCAGTGCAACTCACTCATATACATGTACTACACTGTGCATTTCGTCTAATGCGGGTTTTTCAGTAAATTCTAAGTTTTTCAGTGCAAATCACTCATATACAATGTACTACACTGTGCATTTCGTCTAATGAGGGTTTTTCAGTAAATTCTAAGTTTTTCAGTGCAACTCACTCATATACAATGTACTACGCTGTGCATTTCGTCTAATGCGGGTTTTTCAGTAAATTCTAAGTTTTTCAGTGCAACTCACTCATATACAATGTACTACACTGTGCATTTCGTCTAATGCGGGTTTTTCAGTAAATTCTAAGTATTTCAGTGCAACTCACTCATATACAATGTACTACACTGTGCATTTCGTCTAATGCGGGTTTTTCAGTAAATTCTAAGTTTTTCAGTGCAACTCACTCATATACAATGTACTACACTGTGCATTTCGTCTAATGCGGGTTTTTCAGTAAATTCTAAGTTTTTCAATACAACTCACTCAAATAAAATGTACTACACTGTGCATTTCGTCTAAACCGGGTTTTTCAGTAAATTCTACGTTTTTCAGTGCAACTCACTCATATACAATGTACTACACTGTGCATTTCGTCTAATGCGGGTTTTTCAGTAAATTCTAAATTTTTCAGTGCAACTCACTCATATACAATGTACTACACTGTGCATTTCGTCTAATGCGGGTTTTTCAGTAAATTCTAAGTTTTTCAGTGCAACTCACTCATATACTATGTACTACACTGTGCATTTCGTCTAATGCGGGTTTTTCAGTAAATTCTAAGTTTTTCAGTGCAACTCACTCATATACAATGTACTACACTGTGCATTTCGTCTAATGCGGGTTTTTCAGTAAATTCTAAATTTTTCAGTGCAACTCACTCATATACAATGTACTACACTGTGCATTTCGTCTAATGCGGGTTTTTCAGTAAATTCTAAGTTTTTCAGTGCAACTCACTCATATACAATGTACTACACTGTGCATTTCGTCTAATGCGGGTTTTTCAGTAAATTCTAAGTTTTTCAGTGCAATTCACTCATATACTATGTACTACACTGTGCATTTCGTCTAATGCGGGTTTTTCAGTAAATTCTAAGTTTTTCAGTGCAACTCACTCATATACAATGTACTACACTGTGCATTTCGTCTAATGCGGGTTTTTCAGTAAATTCTAAGTTTTTCAGTGCAACTCACTCATATACAATGTACTACACTGTGCATTTCGTCTAATGCGGGTTTTTCAGTAAATTCTAAGTTTTTCATTGCAACTCTCTCATATACAATGTACTACACTGTGCATTTCGTCTAATGCGGGTTTTTCACTAAATTCTAAGGTTTTCAGTGCAACTCACTCATATACATGTACTACACTGTGCATTTCGTCTAATGCGGGTTTTTCAGTAAATTCTAAGTTTTTCATTGCAACTCTCTCATATACAATGTACTACACTGTGAATTTCGTCTAATGCGGGTTTTTCAGTAAATTCTAAGTTTTTCAGTGCAAATCACTCATAAACGATGTACTACACTGTTCATTTCGTCTAATGCGGGTTTTTCAGTAAATTCTAAGTTTTTCAGTGCAACTCACTCATATACGATGTACTACACTGTGCATTTCGTCTAATGCGGGTTTTTCAGTAAATTCTAAGTTTTTCAGTGCAACTCACTCATATACTATGTACTACACTGTGCATTTCGTCTAATGCAGGTTTTTCAGTAAATTCTAATTTTTTCAGTGCAACTCACTCATATACTATGTACTACACTGTACATTTCGTCTAATGCGGGTTTTTCAGTAAATTCTAAGTTTTTCAGTGCAACTCACTCATATACAATGTACTACACTGTGCATTTCGTCTAATGCGGGTTTTTCAGTAAATTCTAAGTTTTTCAGTGCAACTCACTCATATACAATGTACTACACTGTGTATTTCGTCTAATGCGGGTTTTTCAGTAAATTCTAAGTTTTTCAGTGCAACTCACTCATATACAATGTAGTACACTGTGCATTTCGTCTAACGCGGGTTTTTCAGTAAATTCTAAGTTTTTCAGTGCAACTCACTCATATACAATGTACTACACTGTGCATTTCGTCTAATGCGGGTTTTTCAGTAAATTCTAAGTTTTTCAGTGCAACTCACTCATATACAATGTACTACACTGTGCATTTCGTCTAATGCGGGTTTTTCAGTAAATTGTAAGTTTTTCAGTGCAACTCACTTATATACAATGTACTACACTGTGCATTTCGTCTAATGCGGGTTTTTCAGTAAATTCTAAATTTTTCAGTGCAACTCACTCATATACAATGTACTACACTGTGCATTTCGTCTAATGCGGGTTTTTCAGTAAATTCTAAGTTTTTCAGTGCAACTCACTCATATACTATGTACTACACTGTGTATTTCGTCTAATGCGGGTTTTTCAGTAAATTCTAAGTTTTTCAGTGCAACTCACTCATATACTATGTACTACACTGTGCATTTCGTCTAATGCGGGTTTTTCAGTAAATTCTAATTTTTTCAGTGCAACTCACTCATATACAATGTACTACACTGTGCATTTCGTCTGATGCGGGTTTTTCTGTAAATTCTAAGTTTTTCAGTTAACTCACTCATATACAATGTACTACACTGTGCATTTCGTCTAATGCGGGTTTTTCAGTAAATTCTAAGTTTTTCAGTTCAACTCACTCATATACAATGTACTACACTGTGCATTTGGTCTAATGCGGGTTTTTCAGTAAATTCTACGTTTTTCAGTGCAACTCACTCATATACAATGTACTACACTGTTCATTTCGTCTAATGCGGGTTTTTCAGTAAATTCTAAGTTTTTCAGTGCAACTCACTCATATACTATGTACTACACTATACATTTCGTCTAATGCGGGTTTTTCAGTAAATTCTAAGTTTTTCAGTGCAACTCACTCATATACAATGTACTACACTGTGCATTTCGTCTAATGCGGGTTTTTCAGTAAATTCTAAGTTTTTCAGTGCAACTCACTCATATACAATGTACTACACTGTGCATTTCGTCTAATGCGGGTTTTTCAGTAAATTCTAAGTTTTTCAGTGCAACTCACTCATATACAATGTACTACACTGTGCATTTCGTCTAATGCGGGTTTTTCAGTAAATTCTAAGTTTTTCAGTGCAACTCACTCATATACAATGTACTACACTGTGCATTTCGTCTAATGCGGGTTTTTCAGTAAATTCTAAGTTTTTCAGTGCAACTCACTCATATACAATGTACTACACTGTGCATTTCGTGAAATGCGGGTTTTTCAGTAAATTCTAAGTTTTTCAGTGCAACTCACTCATATACAATGTACTACACTGTGCATTTCGTCTAATGCGGGTTTTTCAGTAAATTCTAAGTTTTTCAATACAACTCACTCATATACAATGTACTACACTGTGCATTTCGTCTAAAGCGGGTTTTTCAGTAAATTCTACGTTTTTCAGTGCAACTCACTCATATACAATGTACTACACTGTGCATTTCGTCTAATGCGGGTTTTTCAGTAAATTCTAAGTTTTTCAGTGCAACTCACTCATATACAATGTACTACACTGTGCATTTCGTCTAATGCGGGTTTTTCAGTAAATTCTAAGTTTTTCAGTGCAACTCATATACTATGTACTACACTGTGCATTTCGTCTAATGCGGGTTTTTCATTAAATTCTAAGTTTTTCAGTGCAACTCACTCATATACAATGTACTACACTGTGCATTTCGTCTAATGCGGGTTTTTCAGTAAATTCTAAGTTTTTCAGTGCAACTCACTCATATACAATGTACTACACTGTGCATTTCGTCTAATGCGGGTTTTTCAGTAAATTGTAAGTTTTTCAGTGCAACTCACTCATATACAATGTACTACACTGTGCATTTCGTCTAATGCGGGTTTTTCAGTAAATTCTAAATTTTTCAGTGCAACTCACTCATATACAATGTACTACACTGTGCATTTCGTCTAATGCGGGTTTTTCAGTAAATTCTAAGTTTTTCAGTGCAACTCACTCATATACTATGTACTACACTGTGTATTTCGTCTAATGCGGGTTTTTCAGTAAATTCTAAGTTTTTCAGTGCAACTCACTCATATACTATGTACTACACTGTGCATTTCGTCTAATGCGGGTTTTTCAGTAAATTCTAATTTTTTCAGTGCAACTCACTCATATACAATGTACTACACTGTGCATTTCGTCTGATGCGGGTTTTTCTGTAAATTCTAAGTTTTTCAGTTAACTCACTCATATACAATGTACTACACTGTGCATTTCGTCTAATGCGGGTTTTTCAGTAAATTCTAAGTTTTTCAGTGCAACTCACTCATATACAATGTACTACACTGTGCATTTCGTCTAAAGCGGGTTTTTCAGTAAATTCTACGTTTTTCAGTGCAACTCACTCATATACAATGTACTACACTGTTCATTTCGTCTAATGCGGGTTTTTCAGTAAATTCTAAGTTTTTCAGTGCAACTCACTCATATACAATGTACTACACTGTGCATTTCGTCTAATGCGGGTTTTTCAGTAAATTCTAAGTTTTTCAATGCAACTCACTCATATACTATGTACTACACTGTGCATTTCGTCTAATGCGGGTTTTTCAGTAAATTCTAAGTTTTTCAGTGCAACTCACTCATATACTATGTACTACACTGTACATTTCGTCTAATGCGGGTTTTTCAGTAAATTCTAAGTTTTTCAGTGCAACTCACTCATATACAATGTACTACACTGTGCATTTCGTCTAATGCGGGTTTTTCAGTAAATTCTAAGTTTTTCAGTGCAACTCACTCATATACAATGTACTACACTGTGCATTTCGTCTAATGCGGGTTTTTCAGTAAATTCTAAGTTTTTCAGTGCAACTCACTCATATACAATGTACTACACTGTGCATTTCGTCTAATGCGGGTTTTTCAGTAAATTCTAAGTTTTTCAGTGCAACTCACTCATATACTATGTACTACACTGTGCATTTCGTCTAATGCGGGTTTTTCAGTAAATTCTAAGTTTTTCAGTGCAACTCACTCATATACAATGTACTACACTGTGCATTTCGTCTAATGCGGGTTTTTCAGTAAATTCTAAGTTTTTCAGTGCAACTCACTCATATACAATGTACTACACTGTGCATTTCGTGAAATGCGGGTTTTTCAGTAAATTCTAAGTTTTTCAGTGCAACTCACTCATATACAATATACTACACTGTGCATTTCGTCTAATGCGGGTTTTTCAGTAAATTCTAAGTTTTTCAATACAACTCACTCATATACAATGTACTACACTGTGCATATCGTCTAAAGCGGGTTTTTCAGTAAATTCTACGTTTTTCAGTGCAACTCACTCATATACAATGTACTACACTGTTCATTTCGTCTAATGCGGGTTTTTCAGTAAATTCTAAGTTTTTCAGTGCAACTCACTCATATACAATGTACTACACTGTGCATTTCGTCTAATGCGGGTTTTTCAGTAAATTCTAAGTTTTTCAGTGCAAATCACTCATATACAATGTACTACACTGTGCATTTCGTCTAATGCGGGTTTTTCAGTAAATTCTAAGTTTTTCAGTGCAACTCACTCATATACAATGTACTACACTGTGCATTTCGTCTAATGCGGGTTTTTCAGTAAATTCTAAGTTTTTCTGTGCAACTCACTCATATACAATGTACTACACTGTGCATTTCGTCTAATGCGGGTTTTTCAGTAAATTCTAAGTTTTTCAGTGCAACTCACTCATATACTATGTACTACACTGTGCATTTCGTCTAATGCGGGTTTTTCAGTAAATTCTAAGTTTTTCAGTGCAACTCACTCATATACAATGTACTACACTGTGCATTTCGTCTAATGCTGGTTTTTCAGTAAATTCTAAGTTTTTCAGTGCAATTCACTCATATACTATGTACTACACTGTGCATTTCGTCTAATGCGGGTTTTTCAGTAAATTCTAAGTTTTTCAGTGCAACTCACTCATATACAATGTACTACACTGTGCATTTCGTCTAATGCGGGTTTTTCAGTAAATTCTAAGTTTTTCAGTGCAACTCACTCATATACAATGTACTACACTGTGCATTTCGTCTAATGCGGGTTTTTCAGTAAATTCTAAGTTTTTCATTGCAACTCTCTCATATACAATGTACTACACTGTGCATTTCGTCTAATGCGGGTTTTTCACTAAATTCTAAGGTTTTCAGTGCAACTCACTCATATACATGTACTACACTGTGCATTTCGTCTAATGCGGGTTTTTCAGTAAATTCTAAGTTTTTCATTGCAACTCTCTCATATACAATGTACTACACTGTGAATTTCGTCTAATGCGGGTTTTTCAGTAAATTCTAAGTTTTTCAGTGCAAATCACTCATAAACGATGTACTACACTGTTCATTTCGTCTAATGCGGGTTTTTCAGTAAATTCTAAGTTTTTCAGTGCAACTCACTCATATACGATGTACTACACTGTGCATTTCGTCTAATGCGGGTTTTTCAGTAAATTCTAAGTTTTTCAGTGCAACTCACTCATATACTATGTACTACACTGTGCATTTCGTCTAATGCAGGTTTTTCAGTAAATTCTAATTTTTTCAGTGCAACTCACTCATATACTATGTACTACACTGTACATTTCGTCTAATGCGGGTTTTTCAGTAAATTCTAAGTTTTTCAGTGCAACTCACTCATATACAATGTACTACACTGTGCATTTCGTCTAATGCGGGTTTTTCAGTAAATTCTAAGTTTTTCAGTGCAACTCACTCATATACAATGTACTACACTGTGTATTTCGTCTAATGCGGGTTTTTCAGTAAATTCTAAGTTTTTCAGTGCAACTCACTCATATACAATGTAGTACACTGTGCATTTCGTCTAACGCGGGTTTTTCAGTAAATTCTAAGTTTTTCAGTGCAACTCACTCATATACAATGTACTACACTGTGCATTTCGTCTAATGCGGGTTTTTCAGTAAATTCTAAGTTTTTCAGTGCAACTCACTCATATACAATGTACTACACTGTGCATTTCGTCTAATGCGGGTTTTTCAGTAAATTGTAAGTTTTTCAGTGCAACTCACTTATATACAATGTACTACACTGTGCATTTCGTCTAATGCGGGTTTTTCAGTAAATTCTAAATTTTTCAGTGCAACTCACTCATATACAATGTACTACACTGTGCATTTCGTCTAATGCGGGTTTTTCAGTAAATTCTAAGTTTTTCAGTGCAACTCACTCATATACTATGTACTACACTGTGTATTTCGTCTAATGCGGGTTTTTCAGTAAATTCTAAGTTTTTCAGTGCAACTCACTCATATACTATGTACTACACTGTGCATTTCGTCTAATGCGGGTTTTTCAGTAAATTCTAATTTTTTCAGTGCAACTCACTCATATACAATGTACTACACTGTGCATTTCGTCTGATGCGGGTTTTTCTGTAAATTCTAAGTTTTTCAGTTAACTCACTCATATACAATGTACTACACTGTGCATTTCGTCTAATGCGGGTTTTTCAGTAAATTCTAAGTTTTTCAGTTCAACTCACTCATATACAATGTACTACACTGTGCATTTGGTCTAATGCGGGTTTTTCAGTAAATTCTACGTTTTTCAGTGCAACTCACTCATATACAATGTACTACACTGTTCATTTCGTCTAATGCGGGTTTTTCAGTAAATTCTAAGTTTTTCAGTGCAACTCACTCATATACTATGTACTACACTATACATTTCGTCTAATGCGGGTTTTTCAGTAAATTCTAAGTTTTTCAGTGCAACTCACTCATATACAATGTACTACACTGTGCATTTCGTCTAATGCGGGTTTTTCAGTAAATTCTAAGTTTTTCAGTGCAACTCACTCATATACAATGTACTACACTGTGCATTTCGTCTAATGCGGGTTTTTCAGTAAATTCTAAGTTTTTCAGTGCAACTCACTCATATACAATGTACTACACTGTGCATTTCGTCTAATGCGGGTTTTTCAGTAAATTCTAAGTTTTTCAGTGCAACTCACTCATATACAATGTACTACACTGTGCATTTCGTCTAATGCGGGTTTTTCAGTAAATTCTAAGTTTTTCAGTGCAACTCACTCATATACAATGTACTACACTGTGCATTTCGTGAAATGCGGATTTTTCAGTAAATTCTAAGTTTTTCAGTGCAACTCACTCATATACAATGTACTACACTGTGCATTTCGTCTAATGCGGGTTTTTCAGTAAATTCTAAGTTTTTCAATACAACTCACTCATATACAATGTACTACACTGTGCATTTCGTCTAAAGCGGGTTTTTCAGTAAATTCTACGTTTTTCAGTGCAACTCACTCATATACAATGTACTACACTGTGCATTTCGTCTAATGCGGGTTTTTCAGTAAATTCTAAGTTTTTCAGTGCAACTCACTCATATACAATGTACTACACTGTGCATTTCGTCTAATGCGGGTTTTTCAGTAAATTCTAAGTTTTTCAGTGCAACTCATATACTATGTACTACACTGTGCATTTCGTCTAATGCGGGTTTTTCATTAAATTCTAAGTTTTTCAGTGCAACTCACTCATATACAATGTACTACACTGTGCATTTCGTCTAATGCGGGTTTTTCAGTAAATTCTAAGTTTTTCAGTGCAACTCACTCATATACAATGTACTACACTGTGCATTTCGTCTAATGCGGGTTTTTCAGTAAATTGTAAGTTTTTCAGTGCAACTCACTCATATACAATGTACTACACTGTGCATTTCGTCTAATGCGGGTTTTTCAGTAAATTCTAAATTTTTCAGTGCAACTCACTCATATACAATGTACTACACTGTGCATTTCGTCTAATGCGGGTTTTTCAGTAAATTCTAAGTTTTTCAGTGCAACTCACTCATATACTATGTACTACACTGTGTATTTCGTCTAATGCGGGTTTTTCAGTAAATTCTAAGTTTTTCAGTGCAACTCACTCATATACTATGTACTACACTGTGCATTTCGTCTAATGCGGGTTTTTTCAGTAAATTCTAATTTTTTCAGTGCAACTCACTCATATACAATGTACTACACTGTGCATTTCGTCTGATGCGGGTTTTTCTGTAAATTCTAAGTTTTTCAGTTAACTCACTCATATACAATGTACTACACTGTGCATTTCGTCTAATGCGGGTTTTTCAGTAAATTCTAAGTTTTTCAGTGCAACTCACTCATATACAATGTACTACACTGTGCATTTCGTCTAAAGCGGGTTTTTCAGTAAATTCTACGTTTTTCAGTGCAACTCACTCATATACAATGTACTACACTGTTCATTTCGTCTAATGCGGGTTTTTCAGTAAATTCTAAGTTTTTCAGTGCAACTCACTCATATACAATGTACTACACTGTGCATTTCGTCTAATGCGGGTTTTTCAGTAAATTCTAAGTTTTTCAATGCAACTCACTCATATACTATGTACTACACTGTGCATTTCGTCTAATGCGGGTTTTTCAGTAAATTCTAAGTTTTTCAGTGCAACTCACTCATATACTATGTACTACACTGTACATTTCGTCTAATGCGGGTTTTTCAGTAAATTCTAAGTTTTTCAGTGCAACTCACTCATATACAATGTACTACACTGTGCATTTCGTCTAATGCGGGTTTTTCAGTAAATTCTAAGTTTTTCAGTGCAACTCACTCATATACAATGTACTACACTGTGCATTTCGTCTAATGCGGGTTTTTCAGTAAATTCTAAGTTTTTCAGTGCAACTCACTCATATACAATGTACTACACTGTGCATTTCGTCTAATGCGGGTTTTTCAGTAAATTCTAAGTTTTTCAGTGCAACTCACTCATATACTATGTACTACACTGTGCATTTCGTCTAATGCGGGTTTTTCAGTAAATTCTAAGTTTTTCAGTGCAACTCACTCATATACAATATACTACACTGTGCATTTCGTCTAATGCGGGTTTTTCAGTAAATTCTAAGTTTTTCAATACAACTCACTCATATACAATGTACTACACTGTGCATATCGTCTAAAGCGGGTTTTTCAGTAAATTCTACGTTTTTCAGTGCAACTCACTCATATACAATGTACTACACTGTTCATTTCGTCTAATGCGGGTTTTTCAGTAAATTCTAAGTTTTTCAGTGCAACTCACTCATATACAATGTACTACACTGTGCATTTCGTCTAATGCGGGTTTTTCAGTAAATTCTAAGTTTTTCAGTGCAAATCACTCATATACAATGTACTACACTGTGCATTTCGTCTAATGCGGGTTTTTCAGTAAATTCTAAGTTTTTCAGTGCAACTCACTCATATATACAATGTACTACACTGTGCATTTCGTCTAATGCGGGTTTTTCAGTAAATTCTAAGTTTTTCTGTGCAACTCACTCATATACAATGTACTACACTGTGCATTTCGTCTAATGCGGGTTTTTCAGTAAATTCTAAGTTTTTCAGTGCAACTCACTCATATACTATGTACTACACTGTGCATTTCGTCTAATGCGGGTTTTTCAGTAAATTCTAAGTTTTTCAGTGCAACTCACTCATATACAATGTACTACACTGTGCATTTCGTCTAATGCGGGTTTTTCAGTAAATTCTAAGTTTTTCAGTGCAACTCACTCATATACAATGTACTACACTGTGCATTTCGTCTAATGCGGGTTTTTCAGTAAATTCTAAGTTTTTCAGTGCAACTCATATACTATGTACTACACTGTGCATTTCGTCTAATGCGGGTTTTTCATTAAATTCTAAGTTTTTCAGTGCAACTCACTCATATACAATGTACTACACTGTGCATTTCGTCTAATGCGGGTTTTTCAGTAAATTCTAAGTTTTTCAGTGCAACTCACTCATATACAATGTACTACACTGTGCATTTCGTCTAATGCGGGTTTTTCAGTAAATTCTAAGTTTTTCAGTGCAACTCACTCATATACAATGTACTACACTGTGCATTTCGTCTAATGCGGGTTTTTCAGTAAATTCTAAGTTTTTCAGTGCAACTCACTCATATACAATGTACTACACTGTGCATTTCTTCTAATGCGGGTTTTTCAGTAAATTCTAAGTTTTTCAGTGCAACTCACTCATATACAATGTACTACACTGTGCATTTCGTCTAATGCGGGTTTTTCAGTAAATTCTAAGTTTTTCAGTGCAACTCACTCATATACAATGTACTACACTGTGCATTTCGTCTAATGCGGGTTTTTCAGTAAATTCTAAGTTTTTCAGTGCAACTCACTCATATACAATGTACTACACTGTGCATTTCGTCTAATGCGGGTTTTTCAGTAAATTCTAAGTTTTTCAGTGCAACTCACTCATATACTATGTACTACACTGTGCATTTCGTCTAATGCGGGTTTTTCAGTAAATTCTAAGTTTTTCAGTGCAACTCACTCATATACAATGTACTACACTGTGCATTTCGTCTAATGCGGGTTTTTCAGTAAATTCTAAGTTTTTTCAGTGCAACTCACTCATATACAATGTACTACACTGTGCATTTCGTCTAATGCGGGTTTTTCAGTAAATTCTAAGTTTTTCAGTGCAACTCACTCATATACAATGTACTACACTGTGCATTTCGTCTAATGCGGGTTTTTCAGTAAATTCTAAGTTTTTCAATACAACTCACTCATATACAATGTACTACACTGTGCATTTGGTCTAAAGCGGGTTTTTCAGTAAATTCTACGTTTTTCAGTGCAACTCACTCATATACAATGTACTACACTGTTCATTTCGTCTAATGCGGGTTTTTCAGTAAACTCTAAGTTTTTCAGTGCAACTCACTCATATACAATGTACTACACTCTGCATTTCGTCTAATGCGGGTTTTTCATTAAATTCTAAGTTTTTCAATGCAACTCACTCATATACTATGTACTACACTGTTCATTTCGTCTAATGCGGGTTTTTCAGTAAATTCTAAGTTTTTCAGTGCAACTCACTCATATACTATGTACTACACTGTACATTTCGTCTAATGCGGGTTTTTCAGTAAATTCTAAGTTTTTCAGTGCAACTCACTCATATACAATGTACTACACTGTGCATTTCGTCTAATGCGGGTTTTTCAGTAAATTCTAAGTTTTTCAGTGCAACTCACTCATATACAATGTACTACACTGTGCATTTCGTCTAATGCGGGTTTTTCAGTAAATTCTAAGTTTTTCAGTGCAACTCACTCATATACAATGTACTACACTGTGCATTTCGTCTAATGCGGGTTTTTCAGTAAATTCTAAGTTTTTCAGTGCAACTCACTCATATACAATGTACTACACTGTGCATTTCGTCTAATGCGGGTTTTTCAGTAAATTCTAAGTTTTTCAGTGCAACTCATATACTATGTACTACACTGTGCATTTCGTCTAATGCGGGTTTTTCATTAAATTCTAAGTTTTTCAGTGCAACTCACTCATATACAATGACTACACTGTGCATTTCGTCTAATGCGGGTTTTTCAGTAAATTCTAAGTTTTTCAGTGCAACTCACTCATATACAATGTACTACACTGTGCATTTCGTCTAATGCGGGTTTTTCAGTAAATTCTAAGTTTTTCAGTGCAACTCACTCATATACAATGTACTACACTGTGCATTTCGTCTAATGCGGGTTTTTCAGTAAATTCTAAGTTTTTCAGTGCAACTCACTCATATACAATGTACTACACTGTGCATTTCTTCTAATGCGGGTTTTTCAGTAAATTCTAAGTTTTTCAGTGCAACTCACTCATATACAATGTACTACACTGTGCATTTCGTCTAATGCGGGTTTTTCAGTAAATTCTAAGTTTTTCAGTGCAACTCACTCATATACAATGTACTACACTGTGCATTTCGTCTAATGCGGGTGTTCCGTAAATTCTAAGTTTTTCAGTGCAACTCACTCATATACAATGTACTACACTGTGCATTTCGTCTAATGCGGGTTTTTCAGTAAATTCTAAGTTTTTCAGTGCAACTCACTCATATCCAATGTACTACACTGTGCATTTCGTCTAATGCGGTTTTTTCAGTAAATTCTAAGTTTTTCAGTGCAACTCACTCATATACAATGTACTACACTGTGCATTTCGTCTAATGCGGGTTTTTCAGTAAATTCTAAGTTTTTCAGTGCAACTCACTCATATACTATGTACTACACTGTGCATTTCGTCTAATGCGGGTTTTTCAGTAAATTCTAAGTTTTTCAGTGCAACTCACTCATACACAATGTACTACACTGTGCATTTCGTCTAATGCGGGTTTTTCAGTAAATTCTAAGTTTTTCAGTGCAACTCACTCATATACAATGTACTACACTGTGCATTTCGTCTAATGCGGGTTTTTCAGTAAATTCTAAGTTTTTCAGTGCAACTCACTCATATACAATGTACTACACTGTGCATTTCGTCTAATGCGGGTTTTTCAGTAAATTCTAAGTTTTTCAATACAACTCACTCATATACAATGTACTACACTGTGCATTTGGTCTAAAGCGGGTTTTTCAGTAAATTCTACGTTTTTCAGTGCAACTCACTCATATACAATGTACTACACTGTTCATTTCGTCTAATGCGGGTTTTTCAGTAAATTCTAAGTTTTTCAATGCAACTCACTCATATACTATGTACTACACTGTACACTTCGTCTAATGCGGGTTTTCAGTAAATTCTAAGTTTTTCAGTGCAACTCACTCATATACAATGTACTACACTGTGCATTTCGTCTAATGCGGGTTTTTCAGTAAATTCTAAGTTTTTCAGTGCAACTCACTCATATACAATGTACTACACTGTGCATTTCGTCTAATGCGGGTTTTTCAGTAAATTCTAAGTTTTTCAGTGCAACTCACTCATATACAATGTACTACACTGTGCATTTCGTCTAATGCGGGTTTTTCAGTAAATTCTAAGTTTTTCAGTGCAACTCACTCATATACTATGTACTACACTGTGCATTTCGTCTAATGCGGGTTTTTCAGTAAATTCTAAGTTTTTCAGTGCAACTCATATACTATGTACTACACTGTGCATTTCGTCTAATGCGGGTTTTTCAGTAAATTCTAAGTTTTTCAGTGCAACTCACTCATATACAATGTACTACACTGTGCATTTCGTCTAATGCGGGTTTTTTCAGTAAATTCTAAGTTTTTCAGTGCAACTCACTCATATACAATGTACTACACTGTGCATTTCGTCTAATGCGGGTTTTTCAGTAAATTCTAAGTTTTTCAGTGCAACTCACTCATATACAATGTACTACACTGTGCATTTCGTCTAATGCGGGTTTTTCAGTAAATTCTAAGTTTTTCAGTGCAACTCACTCATATACAATGTACTACACTGTGCATTTCGTCTAATGCGGGTTTTTCAATAAATTCTAAGTTTTTCAGTGCAACTCACTCATATACAATGTACTACACTGTTCATTTCGTCTAATGCGGGTTTTTCAGTAAATTCTAAGTTTTTCAGTGCAACTCACTCATAAACTATGTACTACACTGTACATTTCGTCTAATGCGGGTTTTTCAGTAAATTCTAAGTTTTTCAGTGCAACTCACCTCATATACAATGTACTACACTGTGCATTTCGTCTAATGCGGGTTTTTCAGTAAATTCTAAGTTTTTCAGTGCAACTCACTCATATACAATGTACTACACTGTGCATTTCGTCTAATGCGGGTTTTTCAGTAAATTCTAAGTTTTTCAGTGCAACTCACTCATATACAATGTACTACACTGTGCATTTCGTCTAATGCGGGTTTTCCGGTAAATTCTAAGTTTTTCAATACAACTCACTCATATACAATGTACTACACTGTGCATTTCGACTAAAGCGGGTTTTTCAGTAAATTCTACGTTTTTCAGTGCAACTCACTCATATACAATGTACTACACTGTTCATTTCGTCTAATGCGGGTTTTTCAGTAAATTCTAAGTTTTTCAGTGCAACTCACTCATATACAATGTACTACACTGTGCATTTCGTCTAATGCGGGTTTTTCAGTAAATTCTAAGTTTTTCAATGCAACTAACTCATATACTATGTACTACACTGTTCATTTCGTCTAATGCGGGTTTTTCAGTAAATTCTAAGTTTTTCAGTGCAACTCACTCATATACTATGTACTACACTGTACATTTCGTCTAATGCGGGTTTTTCAGTAAATTCTAAGTTTTTCAGTGCAACTCACTCATATACTATGTACTACACTGTGCATTTCGTCTAATGCGGGTTTATCAGTAAATTCTAAGTTTTTCAGTGCAACTCACTCATATACAATGTACTACACTGTGCATTTCGTCTAATGCGGGTTTTTCAGTAAATTCTAAGTTTTTCAGTGCAACTCACTCATATACAATTTACTACACTGTGCATTCCGTCTAATGCATGTTTTTCAGTAAATTCTAAGTTTTTCAGTGCAACTCACTCATATACAATGTACTACACTGTTCATTTCGTCTAATTCGGGTTTTTCAGTAAATTCTAAGTTTTTCAGTGCAACTCATATACTATGTACTACCCTGTGCATTTCGTCTAATGCGGGTTTTTCAGTAAATTCTAAGTTTTTCAGTTCAACTCACTCATATACAATGTACTACACTGTGCATTTCGTCTAATGCGGGTTTTTCAGTAAATTCTAAGTTTTTCAGTGCAACTCATATACTATGTACTACACTGTGCATTTCGTCTAATGCGGGTTTTTCAGTAAATTCTAAGTTTTTCAGTGCAACTCACTCATATACAATGTACTACACTGTGCATTTCGTCTAATGCGGGTTTTTCAGTAAATTCTAAGTTTTTCAGTGCAACTCACTCATATACAATGTACTACACTGTGCATTTCGTCTAATGCGGGTTTTTCAGTAAATTCTAAGTTTTTCAGTGCAACTCACTCATATACAATGTACTACACTGTGCATTTCGTCTAATGCGGGTTTTTCAGTAAATTCTAAGTTTTTTCAGTGCAACTCACTCATATACAATGTACTACACTGTGCATTTCGTCTAATGCGGGTTTTTCAGTAAATTCTAAGTTTTTCAGTGCAACTCACTCATATACAATGTACTACACTGTGCATTTCGTCTAATGCGGGTTTTTCAGTAAATTCTAAGTTTTTCAGTGCAACTCACTCATATACAATGTACTACACTGTGCATTTCGTCTAATGCGGGTTTTTCAATAAATTCTAAGTTTTTCAGTGCAACTCACTCATATACAATGTACTACACTGTTCATTTCGTCTAATGCGGGTTTTTCAGTAAATTCTAAGTTTTTCAGTGCAACTCACTCATAAACTATGTACTTACACTGTACATTTCGTCTAATGCGGGTTTTTCAGTAAATTCTAAGTTTTTCAGTGCAAATCACTCATATACAATGTACTACACTGTGCATTTCGTCTAATGCGGGTTTTTCAGTAAATTCTAAGTTTTTCAGTGCAACTCACTCATATACAATGTACTACACTGTGCATTTCGTCTAATGCGGGTTTTTCAGTAAATTCTAAGTTTTTCTGTGCAACTCACTCATATACAATGTACTACACTGTGCATTTCGTCTAATGCGGGTTTTTTCAGTAAATTCTAAGTTTTTCAGTGCAACTCACTCATATACTATGTACTACACTGTGCATTTCGTCTAATGAGGGTTTTTCAGTAAATTCTAAGTTTTTCAGTGCAACTCACTCATATACAATGTACTACACTGTGCATTTCGTCTAATGCGGGTTTTTCAGTAAATTCTAAGTTTTTCAGTGCAACTCACTCATATACAATGTACTACACTGTGCATTTCGTCTAATGCGGGTTTTTCAGTAAATTCTAAGTTTTTCAGTGCAACTCACTCATATACTATGTACTACACTGTGCATTTCGTCTAATGCGGGTTTTTCATTAAATTCTAAGTTTTTCAGTGCAACTCACTCATATACAATGTACTACACTGTGCATTTCGTCTAATGCGGGTTTTTCAGTAAATTCTAAGTTTTTCAGTGCAACTCACTCATATACAATGTACTACACTGTGCATTTCGTCTAATGCGGGTTTTTCAGTAAATTCTAAGTTTTTCAGTGCAACTCACTCATATACAATGTACTACACTGTGCATTTCGTCTAATGCGGGTTTTTCAGTAAATTCTAAGTTTTTCAGTGCAACTCACTCATATACAATGTACTACACTGTGCATTTCGTCTAATGCGGGTTTTTCAGTAAATTCTAAGTTTTTCAGTGCAACTCACTCATATACAATGTACTACACTGTGCATTTCGTCTAATGCGGGTTTTTCAGTAAATTCTAAGTTTTTCAGTGCAACTCACTCATATACAATGTACTACACTGTGCATTTCGTCTAATGCGGGTTTTTCAGTAAATTCTAAGTTTTTCAGTGCAACTCACTCATATACAATGTACTACACTGTGCATTTCGTCTAATGCGGGTTTTTCAGTAAATTCTAAGTTTTTCAGTGCAACTCACTCATATACAATGTACTACACTGTGCATTTCGTCTAATGCGGGTTTTTCAGTAAATTCTAAGTTTTTCAGTGCAACTCACTCATATACAATGTACTACACTGTGCATTTCGTCTAATGCGGGTTTTTCAGTAAATTCTAAGTTTTTCAGTGCAACTCACTCATATACAATGTACTACACTGTGCATTTCGTCTAATGCGGGTTTTTCAGTAAATTCTAAGTTTTTTCAGTGCAACTCACTCATATACAATGTACTACACTGTGCATTTCGTCTAATGCGGGTTTTTCAGTAAATTCTAAGTTTTTCAGTGCAACTCACTCATATACAATGTACTACACTGTGCATTTCGTCTAATGCGGGTTTTTCAGTAAATTCTAAGTTTTTCAGTGCAACTCACTCATATACAATGTATACACTGTGCATTTCGTCTAATGCGGGTTTTTCAGTAAATTCTAAGTTTTTCAATACAACTCACTCATATACAATGTACTACACTGTGCATTTGGTCTAAAGCGGGTTTTTCAGTAAATTCTACGTTTTTCAGTGCAACTCACTCATATACAATGTACTACACTGTTCATTTCGTCTAATGCGGGTTTTTCAGTAAACTCTAAGTTTTTCAGTGCAACTCACTCATATACAATGTACTACACTGTGCATTTCGTCTAATGCGGGTTTTTTCAGTAAATTCTAAGTTTTTCAATGCAACTCACTCATATACTATGTACTACACTGTTCATTTCGTCTAATGCGGGTTTTTCAGTAAATTCTAAGTTTTTCAGTGCAACTCACTCATATACTATGTACTACACTGTACATTTCGTCTAATGCGGGTTTTTCAGTAAATTCTAAGTTTTTCAGTGCAACTCACTCATATACAATGTACTACACTGTGCATTTCGTCTAATGCGGGTTTTTCAGTAAATTCTAAGTTTTTCAATGCAACTCACTCATATACAATGTACTACACTGTGCATTTCGTCTAATGCGGGTTTTTCAGTAAATTCTAAGTTTTTCAGTGCAACTCACTCATATACAATGTACTACACTGTGCATTTCGTCTAATGCGGGTTTTTCAGTAAATTCTAAGTTTTTCAGTGCAACTCACTCATATACAATGTACTACACTGTGCATTTCGTCTAATGCGGGTTTTTCAGTAAATTCTAAGTTTTTCAGTGCAACTCATATACTATGTACTACACTGTGCATTTCGTCTAATGCGGGTTTTTCAGTAAATTCTAAGTTTTTCAGTGCAACTCACTCATATACAATGTACTACACTGTGGCATTTCGTCTAATGCGGGTTTTCAGTAAATTCTAAGTTTTTCAGTGCAAACTCACTCATATACAATGTACTACACTGTGCATTTCGTCTAATGCGGGTTTTTCAGTAAATTCTAAGTTTTTCAGTGCAACTCACTCATATACAATGTACTACACTGTGCATTTCGTCTAATGCGGGTTTTTCAGTAAATTCTAAGTTTTTCAGTGCAACTCACTCATATACAATGTACTACACTGTGCATTTCTTCTAATGCGGGTTTTTTCAGTAAATTCTAAGTTTTTCAGTGCAACTCACTCATATACAATGTACTACACTGTGCATTTCGTCTAATGCGGGTTTTTCAGTAAATTCTAAGTTTTTCAGTGCAACTCACTCATATACAATGTACTACACTGTTGCATTTCGTCTAATGCGGGTTTTTCCGTAAATTCTAAGTTTTTCAGTGCAACTCACTCATATACAATGTACTACACTGTGCATTTCGTCTAATGCGGGTTTTTCAGTAAATTCTAAGTTTTTCAGTGCAACTCACTCATATCCAATGTACTACACTGTGCATTTCGTCTAATGCGGTTTTTTCAGTAAATTCTAAGTTTTTCAGTGCAACTCACTCATATACAATGTACTACACTGTGCATTTCGTCTAATGCGGGTTTTTCAGTAAATTCTAAGTTTTTCAGTGCAACCTCACTCATATACTATGTACTACACTGTGCATTTCGTCTAATGCGGGTTTTTCAGTAAATTCTAAGTTTTTCAGTGCAACTCACTCATACACAATGTACTACACTGTGCATTTCGTCTAATGCGGGTTTTTCAGTAAATTCTAAGTTTTTCAGTGCAACTCACTCATATACAATGTACTACACTGTGCATTTCGTCTAATGCGGGTTTTTCAGTAAATTCTAAGTTTTTCAGTGCAACTCACTCATATACAATGTACTACACTGTGCATTTCGTCTAATGCGGGTTTTTCAGTAAATTCTAAATTTTTCAATACAACTCACTCATATACAATGTACTACACTGTGCATTTGGTCTAAAGCGGGTTTTTCAGTAAATTCTACGTTTTTCAGTGCAACTCACTCATATACAATGTACTACACTGTTCATTTCGTCTAATGCGGGTTTTTCAGTAAAACTCTAAGTTTTTCAGTGCAACTCACTCATATACAATGTACTACACTGTGCATTTCGTCTAATGCGGGTTTTTCAGTAAATTCTAAGTTTTTCAATGCAACTCACTCATATACTATGTACTACACTGTACACTTCGTCTAATGCGGGTTTTTCAGTAAATTCTAAGTTTTTCAGTGCAACTCACTCATATACAATGTACTACACTGTGCATTTCTTCTAATGCGGGTTTTTCAGTAAATTCTAAGTTTTCAGTGCAACTCACTCATATACAATGTACTACACTGTGCATTTCGTCTAATGCGGGTTTTTCAGTAAATTCTAAGTTTTTCAGTGCAACTCACTCATATACAATGTACTACACTGTGCATTTCGTCTAATGCGGGTTTTTCAGTAAATTCTAAGTTTTTCAGTGCAACTCACTCATATACTATGTACTACACTGTGCATTTCGTCTAATGCGGGTGTTTCAGTAAATTCTAAGTTTTTCAGTGCAACTCATATACTATGTACTACACTGTGCATTTCGTCTAATGCGGGTTTTTCAGTAAATTCTAAGTTTTTCAGTGCAACTCACTCATATACAATGTACTACACTGTGCATTTCGTCTAATGCGGGTTTTTCGGTAAATTCTAAGTTTTTCAGTGCAACTCACTCATATACAATGTACTACACTGTGCATTTCGTCTAATGCGGGTTTTTCAGTAAATTCTAAGTTTTTCAGTGCAACTCACTCATATACAATGTACTACACTGTGCATTTCGTCTAATGCGGGTTTTTCAGTAAATTCTAAGTTTTTCAGTGCAACTCACTCATATACAATGTACTACACTGTGCATTTCGTCTAATGCGGGTTTTTCAATAAATTCTAAGTTTTTCAGTGCAACTCACTCATATACAATGTACTACACTGTTCATTTCGTCTAATGCGGGTTTTTCAGTAAATTCTAAGTTTTTCAGTGCAACTCACTCATGAACTATGTACTACACTGTGCATTTCGTCTAATGCGGGTTTTTCAGTAAATTCTAAGTTTTTCAGTGCAACTCACTCATATACAATGTACTACACTGTG
>NW_028227291.1:1423566-1504587 GCF_978045245.1 Mus caroli | reverse complement strand
TTTTTCAGTAAATTCTAAGTTTTTCAGTGCAACTCACTCATATACAATGTACTACACTGTGCATTTCGTCTAATGCGGGTTTTTCAGTAAATTCTAAGTTTTTCAGTGCAAATCACTCATATACAATGTACTACACTGTGCATTTCGTCTAATGCGGGTTATTCAGTAAATTCTAATTTTTTCAGTGCAACTCACTCATATACAATGTACTACACTGTGCATTTCGTCTAATGCGGGTTTTTCAGTAAATTCTAAGTTTTTCTGTGCAACTCACTCATATACAATGTACTACACTGTGCATTTCGTCTAATGCGGGTTTTTCAGTAAATTCTAAGTTTTTCAGTGCAACTCACTCATATACTATGTACTACACTGTGCATTTCGTCTAATGCGGGTTTTTCAGTAAATTCTAAGTTTTTCAGTGCAACTCACTCATATACAATGTACTACACTGTGCATTTCGTCTAATGCGGGTTTTTCAGTAAATTCTAAGTTTTTCAGTGCAACTCACTCATATACAATGTACTACACTGTGCATTTCGTCTAATGCGGGTTTTTCAGTAAATTCTAAGTTTTTCAGTGCAACTCATATACTATGTACTACACTGTGCATTTCGTCTAATGCGGGTTTTTCATTAAATTCTAAGTTTTTCAGTGCAACTCACTCATATACAATGTACTACACTGTGCATTTCGTCTAATGCGGGTTTTTCAGTAAATTCTACGTTTTTCAGTGCAACTCACTCATATACAATGTACTACACTGTTCATTTCGTCTAATGCGGGTTTTTCAGTAAATTCTAAGTTTTTCAGTGCAACTCACTCATATACAATGTACTACACTGTGCATTTCGTCTAATGCGGGTTTTTCAGTAAATTCTAAGTTTTTCAGTGCAAATCACTCATATACAATGTACTACACTGTGCATTTCGTCTAATGCGGGTTATTCAGTAAATTCTAATTTTTTCAGTGCAACTCACTCATATACAATGTACTACACTGTGCATTTCGTCTAATGCGGGTTTTTCAGTAAATTCTAAGTTTTTCTGTGCAACTCACTCATATACAATGTACTACACTGTGCATTTCGTCTAATGCGGGTTTTTCAGTAAATTCTAAGTTTTTCAGTGCAACTCACTCATATACTATGTACTGCACTGTGCATTTCGTCTAATGCGGGTTTTTCAGTAAATTCTAAGTTTTTCAGTGCAACTCACTCATATACAATGTACTACACTGTGCATTTCGTCTAATGCGGGTTTTTCAGTAAATTCTAAGTTTTTCAGTGCAACTCACTCATATACAATGTACTACACTGTGCATTTCGTCTAATGCGGGTTTTTCAGTAAATTCTAAGTTTTTCAGTGCAACTCATATACTATGTACTACACTGTGCATTTCGTCTAATGCGGGTTTTTCATTAAATTCTAAGTTTTTCAGTGCAACTCACTCATATACAATGTACTACACTGTGCATTTCGTCTGATGCGGGTTTTTCTGTAAATTCTAAGTTTATCAGTTAACTCACTCATATACAATGTACTACACTGTGCATTTCGTCTAATGCGGGTTTTTCAGTAAATTCTAAGTTTTTCAGTGCAACTCACTCATATACAATGTACTACACTGTGCATTTCGTCTAAAGCGGGTTTTTCAGTAAATTCTACGTTTTTCAGTGCAACTCACTCATATACAATGTACTACACTGTTCATTTCGTCTAATGCGGGTTTTTCAGTAAATTCTAAGTTTTTCAGTGCAACTCACTCATATACAATGTACTACACTGTGCATTTCGTCTAATGCGGGTTTTTCAGTAAATTCTAAGTTTTTCAATGCAACTCACTCATATACTATGTACTACACTGTGCATTTCGTCTAATGCGGGTTTTTCAGTAAATTCTAAGTTTTTCAGTGCAACTCACTCATATACTATGTACTACACTGTACATTTCGTCTAATGCGGGTTTTTCAGTAAATTCTAAGTTTTTCAGTGCAACTCACTCATATACAATGTACTACACTGTGCATTTCGTCTAATGCGGGTTTTTCAGTAAATTCTAAGTTTTTCAGTGCAACTCACTCATATACAATGTACTACACTGTGCATTTCGTCTAATGCGGGTTTTTCAGTAAATTCTAAGTTTTTCAGTGCAACTCACTCATATACAATGTACTACACTGTGCATTTCGTCTAATGCGGGTTTTTCAGTAAATTCTAAGTTTTTCAGTGCAACTCACTCATATACAATGTACTACACTGTGCATTTCGTCTAATGCGGGTTTTTCAGTAAATTCTAAGTTTTTCAGTGCAACTCACTCATATACAATGTACTACACTGTGCATTTCGTGAAATGCGGGTTTTTCAGTAAATTCTAAGTTTTTCAGTGCAACTCACTCATATACAATATACTACACTGTGCATTTCGTCTAATGCGGGTTTTTCAGTAAATTCTAAGTTTTTCAATACAACTCACTCATATACAATGTACTACACTGTGCATTTCGTCTAAAGCGGGTTTTTCAGTAAATTCTACGTTTTTCAGTGCAACTCACTCATATACAATGTACTACACTGTTCATTTCGTCTAATGCGGGTTTTTCAGTAAATTCTAAGTTTTTCAGTGCAACTCACTCATATACAATGTACTACACTGTGCATTTCGTCTAATGCGGGTTTTTCAGTAAATTCTAAGTTTTTCAGTGCAAATCACTCATATACAATGTACTACACTGTGCATTTCGTCTAATGCGGGTTATTCAGTAAATTCTAATTTTTTCAGTGCAACTCACTCATATACAATGTACTACACTGTGCATTTCGTCTAATGCGGGTTTTTCAGTAAATTCTAAGTTTTTCTGTGCAACTCACTCATATACAATGTACTACACTGTGCATTTCGTCTAATGCGGGTTTTTCAGTAAATTCTAAGTTTTTCAGTGCAACTCACTCATATACTATGTACTACACTGTGCATTTCGTCTAATGCGGGTTTTTCAGTAAATTCTAAGTTTTTCAGTGCAACTCACTCATATACAATGTACTACACTGTGCATTTCGTCTAATGCGGGTTTTTCAGTAAATTCTAAGTTTTTCAGTGCAACTCACTCATATACAATGTACTACACTGTGCATTTCGTCTAATGCGGGTTTTTCAGTAAATTCTAAGTTTTTCAGTGCAACTCATATACTATGTACTACACTGTGCATTTCGTCTAATGCGGGTTTTTCATTAAATTCTAAGTTTTTCAGTGCAACTCACTCATATACAATGTACTACACTGTGCATTTCGTCTAATGCGGGTTTTTCAGTAAATTCTAAGTTTTTCAGTGCAACTCACTCATATACAATGTACTACACTGTGCATTTCGTCTAATGCGGGTTTTTCAGTAAATTCTAAGTTTTTCAGTGCAACTCACTCATATACAATGTACTACACTGTGCATTTCTTCTAATGCGGGTTTTTCAGTAAATTCTAAGTTTTTCAGTGCAACTCACTCATATACAATGTACTACACTGTGCATTTCGTCTAATGCGGGTTTTTCAGTAAATTCTAAGTTTTTCAGTGCAACTCACTCATATACTATGTACTACACTGTGCATTTCGTCTAATGCGGGTTTTTCAGTAAATTCTAAGTTTTTCAGTGCAACTCACTCATATACAATGTACTACACTGTGCATTTCGTCTAATGCGGGTTTTTCAGTAAATTCTAAGTTTTTCAGTGCAACTCACTCATATCCAATGTACTACACTGTGCATTTCGTCTAATGCGGGTTTTTCAGTAAATTCTAAGTTTTTCAGTGCAACTCACTCATATACAATGTACTACACTGTGCATTTCGTCTAATGCGGGTTTTTCAGTAAATTCTAAGTTTTTCAGTGCAACTCACTCATATACAATGTACTACACTGTGCATTTCGTCTAATGCGGGTTTTTCAGTAAATTCTAAGTTTTTCAGTGCAACTCACTCATATACAATGTACTACACTGTGCATTTCGTCTAATTCGGGTTTTTCAGTAAATTCTAAGTTTTTCAGTGCAACTCACTCATATACAATGTACTACACTGTGCATTTCGTCTAATGCGGGTTTTTCAGTAAATTCTAAGTTTTTCAATACAACTCACTCATATACAATGTACTACACTGTGCATTTGGTCTAAAGCGGGTTTTTCAGTAAATTCTACGTTTTTCAGTGCAACTCACTCATATACAATGTACTACACTGTTCATTTCGTCTAATGCGGGTTTTTCAGTAAATTCTAAGTTTTTCAGTGCAACTCACTCATATACAATGTACTACACTGTTCATTTCGTCTAATGCGGGTTTTTCAGTAAATTCTAAGTTTTTCAGTGCAACTCACTCATATACTATGTACTACACTGTGCATTTCGTCTAATGCGGGTTTTTCAGTAAATTCTAAGTTTTTCAGTGCAACTCACTCATATACAATGTACTACACTGTGCATTTCGTCTAATGCGGGTTTTTCAGTAAATTCTAAGTTTTTCAGTGCAACTCACTCATATCCAATGTACTACACTGTGCATTTCGTCTAATGCGGGTTTTTCAGTAAATTCTAAGTTTTTCAGTGCAACTCACTCATATACAATGTACTACACTGTGCATTTCGTCTAATGCGGGTTTTTCAGTAAATTCTAAGTTTTTCAGTGCAACTCACTCATATACAATGTACTACACTGTGCATTTCGTCTAATGCGGGTTTTTCAGTAAATTCTAAGTTTTTCAGTGCAACTCACTCATATACAATGTACTACACTGTGCATTTCGTCTAATTCGGGTTTTTCAGTAAATTCTAAGTTTTTCAGTGCAACTCACTCATATACAATGTACTACACTGTGCATTTCGTCTAATGCGGGTTTTTCAGTAAATTCTAAGTTTTTCAGTGCAACTCACTCATATACAATGTACTACACTGTGCATTTCGTCTAATTCGGGTTTTTCAGTAAATTCTAAGTTTTTCAGTGCAACTCACTCATATACAATGTACTACACTGTGCATTTCGTCTAATGCGGGTTTTTCAGTAAATTCTAAGTTTTTCAATACAACTCACTCATATACAATGTACTACACTGTGCATTTGGTCTAAAGCGGGTTTTTCAGTAAATTCTACGTTTTTCAGTGCAACTCACTCATATACAATGTACTACACTGTTCATTTCGTCTAATGCGGGTTTTTCAGTAAATTCTAAGTTTTTCAGTGCAACTCACTCATATACAATGTACTACACTGTGCATTTCGTCTAATGCGGGTTTTTCAGTAAATTCTAAGTTTTTCAGTGCAAATCACTCATATACAATGTACTACACTGTGCATTTCGTCTAATGCGGGTTATTCAGTAAATTCTAATTTTTTCAGTGCAACTCACTCATATACAATGTACTACACTGTGCATTTCGTCTAATGCGGGTTTTTCAGTAAATTCTTAGTTTTTCTGTGCAACTCACTCATATACAATGTACTACACTGTGCATTTCGTCTAATGCGGGTTTTTCAGTAAATTCTAAGTTTTTCAGTGCAACTCACTCATATACTATGTACTACACTGTGCATTTCGTCTAATGCGGGTTTTTCAGTAAATTCTAAGTTTTTCAGTGCAACTCACTCATATACAATGTACTACACTGTGCATTTCGTCTAATGCGGGTTTTTCAGTAAATTCTAAGTTTTTCAGTGCAACTCACTCATATACAATGTACTACACTGTGCATTTCGTCTAATGCGGGTTTTTCAGTAAATTCTAAGTTTTTCAGTGCAACTCATATACTATGTACTACACTGTGCATTTCGTCTAATGCGGGTTTTTCATTAAATTCTAAGTTTTTCAGTGCAACTCACTCATATACAATGTACTACACTGTGCATTTCGTCTAATGCGGGTTTTTCAGTAAATTCTACGTTTTTCAGTGCAACTCACTCATATACAATGTACTACACTGTTCATTTCGTCTAATGCGGGTTTTTCAGTAAATTCTAAGTTTTTCAGTGCAACTCACTCATATACAATGTACTACACTGTGCATTTCGTCTAATGCGGGTTTTTCAGTAAATTCTAAGTTTTTCAGTGCAAATCACTCATATACAATGTACTACACTGTGCATTTCGTCTAATGCGGGTTATTCAGTAAATTCTAATTTTTTCAGTGCAACTCACTCATATACAATGTACTACACTGTGCATTTCGTCTAATGCGGGTTTTTCAGTAAATTCTAAGTTTTTCTGTGCAACTCACTCATATACAATGTACTACACTGTGCATTTCGTCTAATGCGGGTTTTTCAGTAAATTCTAAGTTTTTCAGTGCAACTCACTCATATACTATGTACTGCACTGTGCATTTCGTCTAATGCGGGTTTTTCAGTAAATTCTAAGTTTTTCAGTGCAACTCACTCATATACAATGTACTACACTGTGCATTTCGTCTAATGCGGGTTTTTCAGTAAATTCTAAGTTTTTCAGTGCAACTCACTCATATACAATGTACTACACTGTGCATTTCGTCTAATGCGGGTTTTTCAGTAAATTCTAAGTTTTTCAGTGCAACTCATATACTATGTACTACACTGTGCATTTCGTCTAATGCGGGTTTTTCATTAAATTCTAAGTTTTTCAGTGCAACTCACTCATATACAATGTACTACACTGTGCATTTCGTCTGATGCGGGTTTTTCTGTAAATTCTAAGTTTTTCACTTAACTCACTCATATACAATGTACTACACTGTGCATTTCGTCTAATGCGGGTTTTTCAGTAAATTCTAAGTTTTTCAGTGCAACTCACTCATATACAATGTACTACACTGTGCATTTCGTCTGAAGCGGGTTTTTCAGTAAATTCTACGTTTTTCAGTGCAACTCACTCATATACAATGTACTACACTGTTCATTTCGTCTAATGCGGGTTTTTCAGTAAATTCTAAGTTTTTCAGTGCAACTCACTCATATACAATGTACTACACTGTGCATTTCGTCTAATGCGGGTTTTTCAGTAAATTCTAAGTTTTTCAATGCAACTCACTCATATACTATGTACTACACTGTGCATTTCGTCTAATGCGGGTTTTTCAGTAAATTCTAAGTTTTTCAGTGCAACTCACTCATATACTATGTACTACACTGTACATTTCGTCTAATGCGGGTTTTTCAGTAAATTCTAAGTTTTTCAGTGCAACTCACTCATATACAATGTACTACACTGTGCATTTCGTCTAATGCGGGTTTTTCAGTAAATTCTAAGTTTTTCAGTGCAACTCACTCATATACAATGTACTACACTGTGCATTTCGTCTAATGCGGGTTTTTCAGTAAATTCTAAGTTTTTCAGTGCAACTCACTCATATACAATGTACTACACTGTGCATTTCGTCTAATGCGGGTTTTTCAGTAAATTCTAAGTTTTTCAGTGCAACTCACTCATATACAATGTACTACACTGTGCATTTCGTCTAATGCGGGTTTTTCAGTAAATTCTAAGTTTTTCAGTGCAACTCACTCATATACAATGTACTACACTGTGCATTTCGTGAAATGCGGGTTTTTCAGTAAATTCTAAGTTTTTCAGTGCAACTCACTCATATACAATATACTACACTGTGCATTTCGTCTAATGCGGGTTTTTCAGTAAATTCTAAGTTTTTCAATACAACTCACTCATATACAATGTACTACACTGTGCATTTCGTCTAAAGCGGGTTTTTCAGTAAATTCTACGTTTTTCAGTGCAACTCACTCATATACAATGTACTACACTGTTCATTTCGTCTAATGCGGGTTTTTCAGTAAATTCTAAGTTTTTCAGTGCAACTCACTCATATACAATGTACTACACTGTGCATTTCGTCTAATGCGGGTTTTTCAGTAAATTCTAAGTTTTTCAGTGCAAATCACTCATATACAATGTACTACACTGTGCATTTCGTCTAATGCGGGTTATTCAGTAAATTCTAATTTTTTCAGTGCAACTCACTCATATACAATGTACTACACTGTGCATTTCGTCTAATGCGGGTTTTTCAGTAAATTCTAATTTTTTCTGTGCAACTCACTCATATACAATGTACTACACTGTGCATTTCGTCTAATGCGGGTTTTTCAGTAAATTCTAAGTTTTTCAGTGCAACTCACTCATATACTATGTACTACACTGTGCATTTCGTCTAATGCGGGTTTTTCAGTAAATTCTAAGTTTTTCAGTGCAACTCACTCATATACAATGTACTACACTGTGCATTTCGTCTAATGCGGGTTTTTCAGTAAATTCTAAGTTTTTCAGTGCAACTCACTCATATACAATGTACTACACTGTGCATTTCGTCTAATGCGGGTTTTTCAGTAAATTCTAAGTTTTTCAGTGCAACTCATATACTATGTACTACACTGTGCATTTCGTCTAATGCGGGTTTTTCATTAAATTCTAAGTTTTTCAGTGCAACTCACTCATATACAATGTACTACACTGTGCATTTCGTCTAATGCGGGTTTTTCAGTAAATTCTAAGTTTTTCAGTGCAACTCACTCATATACAATGTACTACACTGTGCATTTCGTCTAATGCGGGTTTTTCAGTAAATTCTAAGTTTTTCAGTGCAACTCACTCATATACAATGTACTACACTGTGCATTTCGTCTAATGCGGGTTTTTCAGTAAATTCTAAGTTTTTCAGTGCAACTCACTCATATACAATGTACTACACTGTGCATTTCTTCTAATGCGGGTTTTTCAGTAAATTCTAAGTTTTTCAGTGCAACTCACTCATATACAATGTACTACACTGTGCATTTCGTCTAATGCGGGTTTTTCAGTAAATTCTAAGTTTTTCAGTGCAACTCACTCATATACAATGTACTACACTGTGCATTTCGTCTAATGCGGGTTTTTCAGTAAATTCTAAGTTTTTCAGTGCAACTCACTCATATACAATGTACTACACTGTGCATTTCGTCTAATGCGGGTTTTTCAGTAAATTCTAAGTTTTTCAGTGCAACTCACTCATATCCAATGTACTACACTGTGCATTTCGTCTAATGCGGGTTTTTCAGTAAATTCTAAGTTTTTCAGTGCAACTCACTCATATACAATGTACTACACTGTGCATTTCGTCTAATGCGGGTTTTTCAGTAAATTCTAAGTTTTTCAGTGCAACTCACTCATATACAATGTACTACACTGTGCATTTCGTCTAATGCGGGTTTTTCAGTAAATTCTAAGTTTTTCAGTGCAACTCACTCATATACAATGTACTACACTGTGCATTTCGTCTAATGCGGGTTTTTCAGTAAATTCTAAGTTTTTCAGTGCAACTCACTCATATACAATGTACTACACTGTGCATTTCGTCTAATGCGGGTTTTTCAGTAAATTCTAAGTTTTTCAATACAACTCACTCATATACAATGTACTACACTGTGCATTTGGTCTAAAGCGGGTTTTTCAGTAAATTCTACGTTTTTCAGTGCAACTCACTCATATACAATGTACTACACTGTTCATTTCGTCTAATGCGGGTTTTTCAGTAAACTCTAAGTTTTTCAGTGCAACTCACTCATATACAATGTACTACACTGTGCATTTCGTCTAATGCGGGTTTTTCAGTAAATTCTAAGTTTTTCAATGCAACTCACTCATATACTATGTACTACACTGTTCATTTCGTCTAATGCGGGTTTTTCAGTAAATTCTAAGTTTTTCAGTGCAACTCACTCATATACTATGTACTACACTGTACATTTCGTCTAATGCGGGTTTTTCAGTAAATTCTAAGTTTTTCAGTGCAACTCACTCATATACAATGTACTACACTGTGCATTTCGTCTAATGCGGGTTTTTCAGTAAATTCTAAGTTTTTCAGTGCAACTCACTCATATACAATGTACTACACTGTGCATTTCGTCTAATGCGGGTTTTTCAGTAAATTCTAAGTTTTTCAGTGCAACTCACTCATATACAATGTACTACACTGTGCATTTCGTCTAATGCGGGTTTTTCAGTAAATTCTAAGTTTTTCAGTGCAACTCACTCATATACAATGTACTACACTGTGCATTTCGTCTAATGCGGGTTTTTCAGTAAATTCTAAGTTTTTCAGTGCAACTCATGTACTATGTACTACACTGTGCATTTCGTCTAATGCGGGTTTTTCAGTAAATTCTAAGTTTTTCAGTGCAACTCACTCATATACAATGTACTACACTGTGCATTTCGTCTAATGCGGGTTTTTCAGTAAATTCTAAGTTTTTCAGTGCAACTCACTCATATACAATGTACTACACTGTGCATTTCGTCTAATGCGGGTTTTTCAGTAAATTCTAAGTTTTTCAGTGCAACTCACTCATATACAATGTACTACACTGTGCATTTCGTCTAATGCAGGTTTTTCAGTAAATTCTAAGTTTTTCAGTGCAACTCACTCATATACAATGTACTACACTGTGCATTTCTTCTAATGCGGGTTTTTCAGTAAATTCTAAGTTTTTCAGTGCAAATCACTCATATACAATGTACTACACTGTGCATTTCGTCTAATGCGGGTTATTCAGTAAATTCTAATTTTTTCAGTGCAACTCACTCATATACAATGTACTACACTGTGCATTTCGTCTAATGCGGGTTTTTCAGTAAATTCTAAGTTTTTCTGTGCAACTCACTCATATACAATGTACTACACTGTGCATTTCGTCTAATGCGGGTTTTTCAGTAAATTCTAAGTTTTTCAGTGCAACTCACTCATATACTATGTACTACACTGTGCATTTCGTCTAATGCGGGTTTTTCAGTAAATTCTAAGTTTTTCAGTGCAACTCACTCATATACAATGTACTACACTGTGCATTTCGTCTAATGCGGGTTTTTCAGTAAATTCTAAGTTTTTCAGTGCAACTCACTCATATACAATGTACTACACTGTGCATTTCGTCTAATGCGGGTTTTTCAGTAAATTCTAAGTTTTTCAGTGCAACTTATATACTATGTACTACACTGTGCATTTCGTCTAATGCGGGTTTTTCATTAAATTCTAAGTTTTTCAGTGCAACTCACTCATATACAATGTACTACACTGTGCATTTCGTCTAATGCGGGTTTTTCAGTAAATTCTAAGTTTTTCAGTGCAACTCACTCATATACAATGTACTACACTGTGCATTTCGTCTAATGCGGGTTTTTCAGTAAATTCTAAGTTTTTCAGTGCAACTCACTCATATACAATGTACTACACTGTGCATTTCGTCTAATGCGGGTTTTTCAGTAAATTCTAAGTTTTTCAGTGCAACTCACTCATATACAATGTACTACACTGTGCATTTCTTCTAATGCGGGTTTTTCAGTAAATTCTAAGTTTTTCAGTGCAACTCACTCATATACAATGTACTACACTGTGCATTTCGTCTAATGCGGGTTTTTCAGTAAATTCTAAGTTTTTCAGTGCAACTCACTCATATACAATGTACTACACTGTGCATTTCGTCTAATGCGGGTTTTTCAGTAAATTCTAAGTTTTTCAGTGCAACTCACTCATATACAATGTACTACACTGTGCATTTCGTCTAATGCGGGTTTTTCAGTAAATTCTAAGTTTTTCAGTGCAACTCACTCATATACAATGTACTACACTGTGCATTTCGTCTAATGCGGGTTTTTCAGTAAATTCTAAGTTTTTCAGTGCAACTCATGTACTATGTACTACACTGTGCATTTCGTCTAATGCGGGTTTTTCAGTAAATTCTAAGTTTTTCAGTGCAACTCACTCATATACAATGTACTACACTGTGCATTTCGTCTAATGCGGGTTTTTCAGTAAATTCTAAGTTTTTCAGTGCAACTCACTCATATACAATGTACTACACTGTGCATTTCGTCTAATGCGGGTTTTTCAGTAAATTCTAAGTTTTTCAGTGCAACTCACTCATATACAATGTACTACACTGTGCATTTCGTCTAATGCAGGTTTTTCAGTAAATTCTAAGTTTTTCAGTGCAACTCACTCATATACAATGTACTACACTGTGCATTTCTTCTAATGCGGGTTTTTCAGTAAATTCTAAGTTTTTCAGTGCAAATCACTCATATACAATGTACTACACTGTGCATTTCGTCTAATGCGGGTTATTCAGTAAATTCTAATTTTTTCAGTGCAACTCACTCATATACAATGTACTACACTGTGCATTTCGTCTAATGCGGGTTTTTCAGTAAATTCTAAGTTTTTCTGTGCAACTCACTCATATACAATGTACTACACTGTGCATTTCGTCTAATGCGGGTTTTTCAGTAAATTCTAAGTTTTTCAGTGCAACTCACTCATATACTATGTACTACACTGTGCATTTCGTCTAATGCGGGTTTTTCAGTAAATTCTAAGTTTTTCAGTGCAACTCACTCATATACAATGTACTACACTGTGCATTTCGTCTAATGCGGGTTTTTCAGTAAATTCTAAGTTTTTCAGTGCAACTCACTCATATACAATGTACTACACTGTGCATTTCGTCTAATGCGGGTTTTTCAGTAAATTCTAAGTTTTTCAGTGCAACTTATATACTATGTACTACACTGTGCATTTCGTCTAATGCGGGTTTTTCATTAAATTCTAAGTTTTTCAGTGCAACTCACTCATATACAATGTACTACACTGTGCATTTCGTCTAATGCGGGTTTTTCAGTAAATTCTAAGTTTTTCAGTGCAACTCACTCATATACAATGTACTACACTGTGCATTTCGTCTAATGCGGGTTTTTCAGTAAATTCTAAGTTTTTCAGTGCAACTCACTCATATACAATGTACTACACTGTGCATTTCGTCTAATGCGGGTTTTTCAGTAAATTCTAAGTTTTTCAGTGCAACTCACTCATATACAATGTACTACACTGTGCATTTCTTCTAATGCGGGTTTTTCAGTAAATTCTAAGTTTTTCAGTGCAACTCACTCATATACAATGTACTACACTGTGCATTTCGTCTAATGCGGGTTTTTCAGTAAATTCTAAGTTTTTCAGTGCAACTCACTCATATACAATGTACTACACTGTGCATTTCGTCTAATGCGGGTTTTTCAGTAAATTCTAAGTTTTTCAGTGCAACTCACTCATATACAATGTACTACACTGTGCATTTCGTCTAATGCGGGTTTTTCAGTAAATTCTAAGTTTTTCAGTGCAACTCACTCATATACAATGTACTACACTGTGCATTTCGTCTAATGCGGGTTTTTCAGTAAATTCTAAGTTTTTCAGTGCAACTCACTCATATACAATGTACTACACTGTGCATTTCGTCTAATGCGGGTTTTTCAGTAAATTCTAAGTTTTTCAATACAACTCACTCATATACAATGTACTACACTGTGCATTTGGTCTAAAGCGGGTTTTTCAGTAAATTCTACGTTTTTCAGTGCAACTCACTCATATACAATGTACTACACTGTTCATTTCGTCTAATGCGGGTTTTTCAGTAAACTCTAAGTTTTTCAGTGCAACTCACTCATATACAATGTACTACACTGTGCATTTCGTCTAATGCGGGTTTTTCAGTAAATTCTAAGTTTTTCAATGCAACTCACTCATATACTATGTACTACACTGTTCATTTCGTCTAATGCGGGTTTTTCAGTAAATTCTAAGTTTTTCAGTGCAACTCACTCATATACTATGTACTACACTGTACATTTCGTCTAATGCGGGTTTTTCAGTAAATTCTAAGTTTTTCAGTGCAACTCACTCATATACAATGTACTACACTGTGCATTTCGTCTAATGCGGGTTTTTCAGTAAATTCTAAGTTTTTCAGTGCAACTCACTCATATACAATGTACTACACTGTGCATTTCGTCTAATGCGGGTTTTTCAGTAAATTCTAAGTTTTTCAGTGCAACTCACTCATATACAATGTACTACACTGTGCATTTCGTCTAATGCGGGTTTTTCAGTAAATTCTAAGTTTTTCAGTGCAACTCACTCATATACAATGTACTACACTGTGCATTTCGTCTAATGCGGGTTTTTCAGTAAATTCTAAGTTTTTCAGTGCAACTCATGTACTATGTACTACACTGTGCATTTCGTCTAATGCGGGTTTTTCAGTAAATTCTAAGTTTTTCAGTGCAACTCACTCATATACAATGTACTACACTGTGCATTTCGTCTAATGCGGGTTTTTCAGTAAATTCTAAGTTTTTCAGTGCAACTCACTCATATACAATGTACTACACTGTGCATTTCGTCTAATGCGGGTTTTTCAGTAAATTCTAAGTTTTTCAGTGCAACTCACTCATATACAATGTACTACACTGTGCATTTCGTCTAATGCAGGTTTTTCAGTAAATTCTAAGTTTTTCAGTGCAACTCACTCATATACAATGTACTACACTGTGCATTTCTTCTAATGCGGGTTTTTCAGTAAATTCTAAGTTTTTCAGTGCAAATCACTCATATACAATGTACTACACTGTGCATTTCGTCTAATGCGGGTTATTCAGTAAATTCTAATTTTTTCAGTGCAACTCACTCATATACAATGTACTACACTGTGCATTTCGTCTAATGCGGGTTTTTCAGTAAATTCTAAGTTTTTCTGTGCAACTCACTCATATACAATGTACTACACTGTGCATTTCGTCTAATGCGGGTTTTTCAGTAAATTCTAAGTTTTTCAGTGCAACTCACTCATATACTATGTACTACACTGTGCATTTCGTCTAATGCGGGTTTTTCAGTAAATTCTAAGTTTTTCAGTGCAACTCACTCATATACAATGTACTACACTGTGCATTTCGTCTAATGCGGGTTTTTCAGTAAATTCTAAGTTTTTCAGTGCAACTCACTCATATACAATGTACTACACTGTGCATTTCGTCTAATGCGGGTTTTTCAGTAAATTCTAAGTTTTTCAGTGCAACTTATATACTATGTACTACACTGTGCATTTCGTCTAATGCGGGTTTTTCATTAAATTCTAAGTTTTTCAGTGCAACTCACTCATATACAATGTACTACACTGTGCATTTCGTCTAATGCGGGTTTTTCAGTAAATTCTAAGTTTTTCAGTGCAACTCACTCATATACAATGTACTACACTGTGCATTTCGTCTAATGCGGGTTTTTCAGTAAATTCTAAGTTTTTCAGTGCAACTCACTCATATACAATGTACTACACTGTGCATTTCGTCTAATGCGGGTTTTTCAGTAAATTCTAAGTTTTTCAGTGCAACTCACTCATATACAATGTACTACACTGTGCATTTCTTCTAATGCGGGTTTTTCAGTAAATTCTAAGTTTTTCAGTGCAACTCACTCATATACAATGTACTACACTGTGCATTTCGTCTAATGCGGGTTTTTCAGTAAATTCTAAGTTTTTCAGTGCAACTCACTCATATACAATGTACTACACTGTGCATTTCGTCTAATGCGGGTTTTTCAGTAAATTCTAAGTTTTTCAGTGCAACTCACTCATATACAATGTACTACACTGTGCATTTCGTCTAATGCGGGTTTTTCAGTAAATTCTAAGTTTTTCAGTGCAACTCACTCATATACAATGTACTACACTGTGCATTTCGTCTAATGCGGGTTTTTCAGTAAATTCTAAGTTTTTCAGTGCAACTCATGTACTATGTACTACACTGTGCATTTCGTCTAATGCGGGTTTTTCAGTAAATTCTAAGTTTTTCAGTGCAACTCACTCATATACAATGTACTACACTGTGCATTTCGTCTAATGCGGGTTTTTCAGTAAATTCTAAGTTTTTCAGTGCAACTCACTCATATACAATGTACTACACTGTGCATTTCGTCTAATGCGGGTTTTTCAGTAAATTCTAAGTTTTTCAGTGCAACTCACTCATATACAATGTACTACACTGTGCATTTCGTCTAATGCAGGTTTTTCAGTAAATTCTAAGTTTTTCAGTGCAACTCACTCATATACAATGTACTACACTGTGCATTTCTTCTAATGCGGGTTTTTCAGTAAATTCTAAGTTTTTCAGTGCAAATCACTCATATACAATGTACTACACTGTGCATTTCGTCTAATGCGGGTTATTCAGTAAATTCTAATTTTTTCAGTGCAACTCACTCATATACAATGTACTACACTGTGCATTTCGTCTAATGCGGGTTTTTCAGTAAATTCTAAGTTTTTCTGTGCAACTCACTCATATACAATGTACTACACTGTGCATTTCGTCTAATGCGGGTTTTTCAGTAAATTCTAAGTTTTTCAGTGCAACTCACTCATATACTATGTACTACACTGTGCATTTCGTCTAATGCGGGTTTTTCAGTAAATTCTAAGTTTTTCAGTGCAACTCACTCATATACAATGTACTACACTGTGCATTTCGTCTAATGCGGGTTTTTCAGTAAATTCTAAGTTTTTCAGTGCAACTCACTCATATACAATGTACTACACTGTGCATTTCGTCTAATGCGGGTTTTTCAGTAAATTCTAAGTTTTTCAGTGCAACTTATATACTATGTACTACACTGTGCATTTCGTCTAATGCGGGTTTTTCATTAAATTCTAAGTTTTTCAGTGCAACTCACTCATATACAATGTACTACACTGTGCATTTCGTCTAATGCGGGTTTTTCAGTAAATTCTAAGTTTTTCAGTGCAACTCACTCATATACAATGTACTACACTGTGCATTTCGTCTAATGCGGGTTTTTCAGTAAATTCTAAGTTTTTCAGTGCAACTCACTCATATACAATGTACTACACTGTGCATTTCGTCTAATGCGGGTTTTTCAGTAAATTCTAAGTTTTTCAGTGCAACTCACTCATATACAATGTACTACACTGTGCATTTCTTCTAATGCGGGTTTTTCAGTAAATTCTAAGTTTTTCAGTGCAACTCACTCATATACAATGTACTACACTGTGCATTTCGTCTAATGCGGGTTTTTCAGTAAATTCTAAGTTTTTCAGTGCAACTCACTCATATACAATGTACTACACTGTGCATTTCGTCTAATGCGGGTTTTTCAGTAAATTCTAAGTTTTTCAGTGCAACTCACTCATATACAATGTACTACACTGTGCATTTCGTCTAATGCGGGTTTTTCAGTAAATTCTAAGTTTTTCAGTGCAACTCACTCATATCCAATGTACTACACTGTGCATTTCGTCTAATGCGGGTTTTTCAGTAAATTCTAAGTTTTTCAGTGCAACTCACTCATATACAATGTACTACACTGTGCATTTCGTCTAATGCGGGTTTTTCAGTAAATTCTAAGTTTTTCAGTGCAACTCACTCATATACAATGTACTACACTGTGCATTTCGTCTAATGCGGGTTTTTCAGTAAATTCTAAGTTTTTCAGTGCAACTCACTCATATACAATGTACTACATTGTGCATTTCGTCTAATGCGGGTTTTTCAGTAAATTCTAAGTTTTTCAGTGCAACTCACTCATATACAATGTACTACACTGTGCATTTCGTCTAATGCGGGTTTTTCAGTAAATTCTAAGTTTTTCAATACAACTCACTCATATACAATGTACTACACTGTGCATTTGGTCTAAAGCGGGTTTTTCAGTAAATTCTACGTTTTTCAGTGCAACTCACTCATATACAATGTACTACACTGTTCATTTCGTCTAATGCGGGTTTTTCAGTAAACTCTAAGTTTTTCAGTGCAACTCACTCATATACAATGTACTACACTGTGCATTTCGTCTAATGCGGGTTTTTCAGTAAATTCTAAGTTTTTCAATGCAACTCACTCATATACTATGTACTACACTGTTCATTTCGTCTAATGCGGGTTTTTCAGTAAATTCTAAGTTTTTCAGTGCAACTCACTCATATACTATGTACTACACTGTACATTTCGTCTAATGCGGGTTTTTCAGTAAATTCTAAGTTTTTCAGTGCAACTCACTCATATACAATGTACTACACTGTGCATTTCGTCTAATGCGGGTTTTTCAGTAAATTCTAAGTTTTTCAGTGCAACTCACTCATATACAATGTACTACACTGTGCATTTCGTCTAATGCGGGTTTTTCAGTAAATTCTAAGTTTTTCAGTGCAACTCACTCATATACAATGTACTACACTGTGCATTTCGTCTAATGCGGGTTTTTCAGTAAATTCTAAGTTTTTCAGTGCAACTCACTCATATACAATGTACTACACTGTGCATTTCGTCTAATGCGGGTTTTTCAGTAAATTCTAAGTTTTTCAGTGCAACTCATATACTATGTACTACACTGTGCATTTCGTCTAATGCGGGTTTTTCAGTAAATTCTAAGTTTTTCAGTGCAACTCACTCATATACAATGTACTACACTGTGCATTTCGTCTAATGCGGGTTTTTCAGTAAATTCTAAGTTTTTCAGTGCAACTCACTCATATACAATGTACTACACTGTGCATTTCGTCTAATGCGGGTTTTTCAGTAAATTCTAAGTTTTTCAGTGCAACTCACTCATATACAATGTACTACACTGTGCATTTCGTCTAATGCGGGTTTTTCAGTAAATTCTAAGTTTTTCAGTGCAACTCACTCATATACAATGTACTACACTGTGCATTTCTTCTAATGCGGGTTTTTCAGTAAATTCTAAGTTTTTCAGTGCAACTCACTCATATACAATGTACTACACTGTGCATTTCGTCTAATGCGGGTTTTTCCGTAAATTCTAAGTTTTTCAGTGCAACTCACTCATATACAATGTACTACACTGTGCATTTCGTCTAATGCGGGTTTTTCAGTAAATTCTAAGTTTTTCAGTGCAACTCACTCATATCCAATGTACTACACTGTGCATTTCGTCTAATGCGGTTTTTTCAGTAAATTCTAAGTTTTTCAGTGCAACTCACTCATATACAATGTACTACACTGTGCATTTCGTCTAATGCGGGTTTTTCAGTAAATTCTAAGTTTTTCAGTGCAACTCACTCATATACTATGTACTACACTGTGCATTTCGTCTAATGCGGGTTTTTCAGTAAATTCTAAGTTTTTCAGTGCAACTCACTCATACACAATGTACTACACTGTGCATTTCGTCTAATGCGGGTTTTTCAGTAAATTCTAAGTTTTTCAGTGCAACTCACTCATATACAATGTACTACACTGTGCATTTCGTCTAATGCGGGTTTTTCAGTAAATTCTAAGTTTTTCAGTGCAACTCACTCATATACAATGTACTACACTGTGCATTTCGTCTAATGCGGGTTTTTCAGTAAATTCTAAGTTTTTCAATACAATTCACTCATATACAATGTACTACACTGTGCATTTGGTCTAAAGCGGGTTTTTCAGTAAATTCTACGTTTTTCAGTGCAACTCACTCATATACAATGTACTACACTGTTCATTTCGTCTAATGCGGGTTTTTCAGTAAACTCTAAGTTTTTCAGTGCAACTCACTCATATACAATGTACTACACTGTGCATTTCGTCTAATGCGGGTTTTTCAGTAAATTCTAAGTTTTTCAATGCAACTCACTCATATACTATGTACTACACTGTTCATTTCGTCTAATGCGGGTTTTTCAGTAAATTCTAAGTTTTTCAGTGCAACTCACTCATATACTATGTACTACACTGTACACTTCGTCTAATGCGGGTTTTTCAGTAAATTCTAAGTTTTTCAGTGCAACTCACTCATATACAATGTACTACACTGTGCATTTCGTCTAATGCGGGTTTTTCAGTAAATTCTAAGTTTTTCAGTGCAACTCACTCATATACAATGTACTACACTGTGCATTTCGTCTAATGCGGGTTTTTCAGTAAATTCTAAGTTTTTCAGTGCAACTCACTCATATACTATGTACTACACTGTGCATTTCGTCTAATGCGGGTTTTTCAGTAAATTCTAAGTTTTTCAGTGCAACTCATATACTATGTACTACACTGTGCATTTCGTCTAATGCGGGTTTTTCAGTAAATTCTAAGTTTTTCAGTGCAACTCACTCATATACAATGTACTACACTGTGCATTTCGTCTAATGCGGGTTTTTCAGTAAATTCTAAGTTTTTCAGTGCAACTCACTCATATACAATGTACTACACTGTGCATTTCGTCTAATGCGGGTTTTTCAGTAAATTCTAAGTTTTTCAGTGCAACTCACTCATATACAATGTACTACACTGTGCATTTCGTCTAATGCGGGTTTTTCAGTAAATTCTAAGTTTTTCAGTGCAACTCACTCATATACAATGTACTACACTGTGCATTTAGTCTAATGCGGGTTTTTCAGTAAATTCTAAATTTTTCAGTGCAACTCACTCATATACAATGTACTACACTGTGCATTTCGTCTAATGCGGGTTTTTCAGTAAATTCTAAGTTTTTCAGTGCAACTTACTCATATACAATGTACTACACTGTGCATTTCGTCTAATGCGGGTTTTTCAGTAAATTCTAAGTTTTTCAGTGCAACTCACTCATATACAATGTACTACACTGTGCATTTCGTCTAATGCGGGTTTTTCAGTAAATTCTAAGTTTTTCAGTGCAACTCACTCATATCCAATGTACTACACTGTGCATTTCGTCTAATGCGGGTTTTTCAGTAAATTCTAAGTTTTTCAGTGCAACTCACTCATATACAATGTACTACACTGTGCATTTCGTCTAATGCGGGTTTTTCAGTAAATTCTAAGTTTTTCAGTGCAACTCACTCATATACAATGTACTACACTGTGCATTTCGTCTAATGCGGGTTTTTCAGTAAATTCTAAGTTTTTCAGTGCAACTCACTCATATACAATGTACTACACTGTGCATTTCGTCTAATGCGGGTTTTTCAGTAAATTCTAAGTTTTTCAGTGCAACTCACTCATATACAATGTACTACACTGTGCATTTCGTCTAATGCGGGTTTTTCAGTAAATTCTAAGTTTTTCAATACAACTCACTCATATACAATGTACTACACTGTGCATTTGGTCTAAAGCGGGTTTTTCAGTAAATTCTACGTTTTTCAGTGCAACTCACTCATATACAATGTACTACACTGTTCATTTCGTCTAATGCGGGTTTTTCAGTAAACACTAAGTTTTTCAGTGCAACTCACTCATATACAATGTACTACACTGTGCATTTCGTCTAATGCGGGTTTTTCAGTAAATTCTAAGTTTTTCAATGCAACTCACTCATATACTATGTACTACACTGTTCATTTCGTCTAATGCGGGTTTTTCAGTAAATTCTAAGTTTTTCAGTGCAACTCACTCATATACTATGTACTACACTGTACATTTCGTCTAATGCGGGTTTTTCAGTAAATTCTAAGTTTTTCAGTGCAACTCACTCATATACAATGTACTACACTGTGCATTTCGTCTAATGCGGGTTTTTCAGTAAATTCTAAGTTTTTCAGTGCAACTCACTCATATACAATGTACTACACTGTGCATTTCGTCTAATGCGGGTTTTTCAGTAAATTCTAAGTTTTTCAGTGCAACTCACTCATATACAATGTACTACACTGTGCATTTCGTCTAATGCGGGTTTTTCAGTAAATTCTAAGTTTTTCAGTGCAACTCACTCATATACAATGTACTACACTGTGCATTTCGTCTAATGCGGGTTTTTCAGTAAATTCTAAGTTTTTCAGTGCAACTCATGTACTATGTACTACACTGTGCATTTCGTCTAATGCGGGTTTTTCATTAAATTCTAAGTTTTTCAGTGCAACTCACTCATATACAATGTACTACACTGTGCATTTCGTCTAATGCGGGTTTTTCAGTAAATTCTAAGTTTTTCAGTGCAACTCACTCATATACAATGTACTACACTGTGCATTTCGTCTAATGCGGGTTTTTCAGTAAATTCTAAGTTTTTCAGTGCAACTCACTCATATACAATGTACTACACTGTGCATTTCGTCTAATGCGGGTTTTTCAGTAAATTCTAAGTTTTTCAGTGCAACTCACTCATATACAATGTACTACACTGTGCATTTCTTCTAATGCGGGTTTTTCAGTAAATTCTAAGTTTTTCAGTGCAAATCACTCATATACAATGTACTACACTGTGCATTTCGTCTAATGCGGGTTATTCAGTAAATTCTAATTTTTTCAGTGCAACTCACTCATATACAATGTACTACACTGTGCATTTCGTCTAATGCGGGTTTTTCAGTAAATTCTAAGTTTTTCTGTGCAACTCACTCATATACAATGTACTACACTGTGCATTTCGTCTAATGCGGGTTTTTCAGTAAATTCTAAGTTTTTCAGTGCAACTCACTCATATACTATGTACTACACTGTGCATTTCGTCTAATGCGGGTTTTTCAGTAAATTCTAAGTTTTTCAGTGCAACTCACTCATATACAATGTACTACACTGTGCATTTCGTCTAATGCGGGTTTTTCAGTAAATTCTAAGTTTTTCAGTGCAACTCACTCATATACAATGTACTACACTGTGCATTTCGTCTAATGCGGGTTTTTCAGTAAATTCTAAGTTTTTCAGTGCAACTCACTCATATACAATGTACTACACTGTGCATTTCGTCTAATGCGGGTTTTTCAGTAAATTCTAAGTTTTTCAGTGCAACTTATATACTATGTACTACACTGTGCATTTCGTCTAATGCGGGTTTTTCAGTAAATTCTAAGTTTTTCAGTGCAACTCACTCATATACAATGTACTACACTGTGCATTTCGTCTAATGCGGGTTTTTCAGTAAATTCTAAGTTTTTCAGTGCAACTCACTCATATACAATGTACTACACTGTGCATTTCGTCTAATGCGGGTTTTTCAGTAAATTCTAAGTTTTTCAGTGCAACTCACTCATATACAATGTACTACACTGTGCATTTCGTCTAATGCGGGTTTTTCAGTAAATTCTAAGTTTTTCAGTGCAACTCACTCATATACAATGTACTACACTGTGCATTTCTTCTAATGCGGGTTTTTCAGTAAATTCTAAGTTTTTCAGTGCAACTCACTCATATACAATGTACTACACTGTGCATTTCGTCTAATGCGGGTTTTTCAGTAAATTCTAAGTTTTTCAGTGCAACTCACTCATATACAATGTACTACACTGTGCATTTCGTCTAATGCGGGTTTTTCAGTAAATTCTAAGTTTTTCAGTGCAACTCACTCATATACAATGTACTACACTGTGCATTTCGTCTAATGCGGGTTTTTCAGTAAATTCTAAGTTTTTTAGTGCAACTCACTCATATCCAATGTACTACACTGTGCATTTCGTCTAATGCGGGTTTTTCAGTAAATTCTAAGTTTTTCAGTGCAACTCACTCATATACAATGTACTACACTGTGCATTTCGTCTAATGCGGGTTTTTCAGTAAATTCTAAGTTTTTCAGTGCAACTCACTCATATACAATGTACTACACTGTGCATTTCGTCTAATGCGGGTTTTTCAGTAAATTCTAAGTTTTTCAGTGCAACTCACTCATATACAATGTACTACATTGTGCATTTCGTCTAATGCGGGTTTTTCAGTAAATTCTAAGTTTTTCAGTGCAACTCACTCATATACAATGTACTACACTGTGCATTTCGTCTAATGCGGGTTTTTCAGTAAATTCTAAGTTTTTCAATACAACTCACTCATATACAATGTACTACACTGTGCATTTGGTCTAAAGCGGGTTTTTCAGTAAATTCTACGTTTTTCAGTGCAACTCACTCATATACAATGTACTACACTGTTCATTTCGTCTAATGCGGGTTTTTCAGTAAACTCTAAGTTTTTCAGTGCAACTCACTCATATACAATGTACTACACTGTGCATTTCGTCTAATGCGGGTTTTTCAGTAAATTCTAAGTTTTTCAATGCAACTCACTCATATACTATGTACTACACTGTTCATTTCGTCTAATGCGGGTTTTTCAGTAAATTCTAAGTTTTTCAGTGCAACTCACTCATATACTATGTACTACACTGTACATTTCGTCTAATGCGGGTTTTTCAGTAAATTCTAAGTTTTTCAGTGCAACTCACTCATATACAATGTACTACACTGTGCATTTCGTCTAATGCGGGTTTTTCAGTAAATTCTAAGTTTTTCAGTGCAACTCACTCATATACAATGTACTACACTGTGCATTTCGTCTAATGCGGGTTTTTCAGTAAATTCTAAGTTTTTCAGTGCAACTCACTCATATACAATGTACTACACTGTGCATTTCGTCTAATGCGGGTTTTTCAGTAAATTCTAAGTTTTTCAGTGCAACTCACTCATATACAATGTACTACACTGTGCATTTCGTCTAATGCGGGTTTTTCAGTAAATTCTAAGTTTTTCAGTGCAACTCATATACTATGTACTACACTGTGCATTTCGTCTAATGCGGGTTTTTCAGTAAATTCTAAGTTTTTCAGTGCAACTCACTCATATACAATGTACTACACTGTGCATTTCGTCTAATGCGGGTTTTTCAGTAAATTCTAAGTTTTTCAGTGCAACTCACTCATATACAATGTACTACACTGTGCATTTCGTCTAATGCGGGTTTTTCAGTAAATTCTAAGTTTTTCAGTGCAACTCACTCATATACAATGTACTACACTGTGCATTTCGTCTAATGCGGGTTTTTCAGTAAATTCTAAGTTTTTCAGTGCAACTCACTCATATACAATGTACTACACTGTGCATTTCTTCTAATGCGGGTTTTTCAGTAAATTCTAAGTTTTTCAGTGCAACTCACTCATATACAATGTACTACACTGTGCATTTCGTCTAATGCGGGTTTTTCAGTAAATTCTAAGTTTTTCAGTGCAACTCACTCATATACAATGTACTACACTGTGCATTTCGTCTAATGCGGGTTTTTCCGTAAATTCTAAGTTTTTCAGTGCAACTCACTCATATACAATGTACTACACTGTGCATTTCGTCTAATGCGGGTTTTTCAGTAAATTCTAAGTTTTTCAGTGCAACTCACTCATATCCAATGTACTACACTGTGCATTTCGTCTAATGCGGTTTTTTCAGTAAATTCTAAGTTTTTCAGTGCAACTCACTCATATACAATGTACTACACTGTGCATTTCGTCTAATGCGGGTTTTTCAGTAAATTCTAAGTTTTTCAGTGCAACTCACTCATATACTATGTACTACACTGTGCATTTCGTCTAATGCGGGTTTTTCAGTAAATTCTAAGTTTTTCAGTGCAACTCACTCATACACAATGTACTACACTGTGCATTTCGTCTAATGCGGGTTTTTCAGTAAATTCTAAGTTTTTCAGTGCAACTCACTCATATACAATGTACTACACTGTGCATTTCGTCTAATGCGGGTTTTTCAGTAAATTCTAAGTTTTTCAGTGCAACTCACTCATATACAATGTACTACACTGTGCATTTCGTCTAATGCGGGTTTTTCAGTAAATTCTAAGTTTTTCAATACAATTCACTCATATACAATGTACTACACTGTGCATTTGGTCTAAAGCGGGTTTTTCAGTAAATTCTACGTTTTTCAGTGCAACTCACTCATATACAATGTACTACACTGTTCATTTCGTCTAATGCGGGTTTTTCAGTAAACTCTAAGTTTTTCAGTGCAACTCACTCATATACAATGTACTACACTGTGCATTTCGTCTAATGCGGGTTTTTCAGTAAATTCTAAGTTTTTCAATGCAACTCACTCATATACTATGTACTACACTGTTCATTTCGTCTAATGCGGGTTTTTCAGTAAATTCTAAGTTTTTCAGTGCAACTCACTCATATACTATGTACTACACTGTACACTTCGTCTAATGCGGGTTTTTCAGTAAATTCTAAGTTTTTCAGTGCAACTCACTCATATACAATGTACTACACTGTGCATTTCGTCTAATGCGGGTTTTTCAGTAAATTCTAAGTTTTTCAGTGCAACTCACTCATATACAATGTACTACACTGTGCATTTCGTCTAATGCGGGTTTTTCAGTAAATTCTAAGTTTTTCAGTGCAACTCACTCATATACAATGTACTACACTGTGCATTTCGTCTAATGCGGGTTTTTCAGTAAATTCTAAGTTTTTCAGTGCAACTCACTCATATACTATGTACTACAGTGTGCATTTCGTCTAATGCGGGTTTTTCAGTAAATTCTAAGTTTTTCAGTGCAACTCATATACTATGTACTACACTGTGCATTTCGTCTAATGCGGGTTTTTCAGTAAATTCTAAGTTTTTCAGTGCAACTCACTCATATACAATGTACTACACTGTGCATTTCGTCTAATGCGGGTTTTTCAGTAAATTCTAAGTTTTTCAGTGCAACTCACTCATATACAATGTACTACACTGTGCATTTCGTCTAATGCGGGTTTTTCAGTAAATTCTAAGTTTTTCAGTGCAACTCACTCATATACAATGTACTACACTGTGCATTTCGTCTAATGCGGGTTTTTCAGTAAATTCTAAGTTTTTCAGTGCAACTCACTCATATACAATGTACTACACTGTGCATTTCGTCTAATGCGGGTTTTTCAATAAATTCTAAGTTTTTCAGTGCAACTCACTCATATACAATGGACTACACTGTTCATTTCGTCTAATGCGGGTTTTTCAGTAAATTCTAAGTTTTTCAGTGCAACTCACTCATAAACTATGTACTACACTGTACATTTCGTCTAATGCGGGTTTTTCAGTAAATTCTAAGTTTTTCAGTGCAACTCACTCATATACAATGTACTACACTGTGCATTTCGTCTAATGCGGGTTTTTCAGTAAATTCTAAGTTTTTCAGTGCAACTCACTCATATACAATGTACTACACTGTGCATTTCGTCTAATGCGGGTTTTTCAGTAAATTCTAAGTTTTTCAGTGCAACTCACTCATATACAATGTACTACACTGTGCATTTCGTCTAATGCGGGTTTTTCAGTAAATTCTAAGTTTTTCAATACAACTCACTCATATACAATGTACTACACTGTGCATTTCGTCTAAAGCGGGTTTTTCAGTAAATTCTACGTTTTTCAGTGCAACTCACTCATATACAATGTACTACACTGTTCATTTCGTCTAATGCGGGTTTTTCAGTAAATTCTAAGTTTTTCAGTGCAACTCACTCATATACTATGTACTACACTGTACATTTCGTCTAATGCGGGTTTTTCAGTAAATTCTAAGTTTTTCAGTGCAACTCACTCATATACTATGTACTACACTGTGCATTTCGTCTAATGCGGGTTTATCAGTAAATTCTAAGTTTTTCAGTGCAACTCACTCATATACAATGTACTACACTGTGCATTTCGTCTAATGCGGGTTTTTCAGTAAATTCTAAGTTTTTCAGTGCAACTCACTCATATACAATTTACTACACTGTGCATTTCGTCTAATGCAGGTTTTTCAGTAAATTCTAAGTTTTTCAGTGCAACTCACTCATATACAATGTACTACACTGTTCATTTCGTCTAATTCGGGTTTTTCAGTAAATTCTAAGTTTTTCAGTGCAACTCATATACTATGTACTACCCTGTGCATTTCGTCTAATGCGGGTTTTTCAGTAAATTCTAAGTTTTTCAGTGCAACTCACTCATATACAATGTACTACACTGTGCATTTCGTCTAATGCGGGTTTTTCAGTAAATTCTAAGTTTTTCAGTGCAACTCATATACTATGTACTACACTGTGCATTTCGTCTAATGCGGGTTTTTCAGTAAATTCTAAGTTTTTCAGTGCAACTCACTCATATACAATGTACTACACTGTGCATTTCGTCTAATGCGGGTTTTTCAGTAAATTCTAAGTTTTTCAGTGCAACTCACTCATATACAATGTACTACACTGTGCATTTCGTCTAATGCGGGTTTTTCAGTAAATTCTAAGTTTTTCAGTGCAACTCACTCATATACAATGTACTACACTGTGCATTTCGTCTAATGCGGGTTTTTCAGTAAATTCTAAGTTTTTCAGTGCAACTCACTCATATACAATGTACTACACTGTGCATTTCGTCTAATGCGGGTTTTTCAATAAATTCTAAGTTTTTCAGTGCAAGTCACTCATATACAATGTACTACATTGTTCATTTCGTCTAATGCGGGTTTTTCAGTAAATTCTAAGTTTTTCAGTGCAACTCACTCATAAACTATGTACTACACTGTACATTTCGTCTAATGCGTGTTTTTCAGTAAATTCTAAGTTTTTCAGTGCAACTCACTCATATACAATGTACTACACTGTGCATTTCGTCTAATGCGGGTTTTTCAGTAAATTCTAAGTTTTTCAGTGCAACTCACTCATATACAATGTACTACACTGTGCATTTCGTCTAATGCGGGTTTTTCAGTAAATTCTAAGTTTTTCAGTGCAACTCACTCATATACAATGTACTACACTGTGCATTTCGTCTAATGCGGGTTTTTCAGTAAATTCTAAGTTTTTCAGTGCAACTCACTCATATACAATGTACTACACTGTGCATTTCGTCTAATGCGGGTTTTTCAGTAAATTCTAAGTTTTTCAGTGCAACTCACTCATATACTATGTACTACACTGTGCATTTCGTCTAATGCGGGTTTTTCAGTAAATTCTAAGTTTTTCAGTGCAACTCACTCATACACAATGTACTACACTGTGCATTTCGTCTAATGCGGGTTTTTCAGTAAATTCTAAGTTTTTCAGTGCAACTCACTCATATACAATGTACTACACTGTGCATTTCGTCTAATGCGGGTTTTTCAGTAAATTCTAAGTTTTTCAGTGCAACTCACTCATATACAATGTACTACACTGTGCATTTCGTCTAATGCGGGTTTTTCAGTAAATTCTAAGTTTTTCAATACAATTCACTCATATACAATGTACTACACTGTGCATTTGGTCTAAAGCGGGTTTTTCAGTAAATTCTACGTTTTTCAGTGCAACTCACTCATATACAATGTACTACACTGTTCATTTCGTCTAATGCGGGTTTTTCAGTAAACTCTAAGTTTTTCAGTGCAACTCACTCATATACAATGTACTACACTGTGCATTTCGTCTAATGCGGGTTTTTCAGTAAATTCTAAGTTTTTCAATGCAACTCACTCATATACTATGTACTACACTGTTCATTTCGTCTAATGCGGGTTTTTCAGTAAATTCTAAGTTTTTCAGTGCAACTCACTCATATACTATGTACTACACTGTACACTTCGTCTAATGCGGGTTTTTCAGTAAATTCTAAGTTTTTCAGTGCAACTCACTCATATACAATGTACTACACTGTGCATTTCGTCTAATGCGGGTTTTTCAGTAAATTCTAAGTTTTTCAGTGCAACTCACTCATATACAATGTACTACACTGTGCATTTCGTCTAATGCGGGTTTTTCAGTAAATTCTAAGTTTTTCAGTGCAACTCACTCATATACAATGTACTACACTGTGCATTTCGTCTAATGCGGGTTTTTCAGTAAATTCTAAGTTTTTCAGTGCAACTCACTCATATACTATGTACTACACTGTGCATTTCGTCTAATGCGGGTTTTTCAGTAAATTCTAAGTTTTTCAGTGCAACTCATATACTATGTACTACACTGTGCATTTCGTCTAATGCGGGTTTTTCAGTAAATTCTAAGTTTTTCAGTGCAACTCACTCATATACAATGTACTACACTGTGCATTTCGTCTAATGCGGGTTTTTCAGTAAATTCTAAGTTTTTCAGTGCAACTCACTCATATACAATGTACTACACTGTGCATTTCGTCTAATGCGGGTTTTTCAGTAAATTCTAAGTTTTTCAGTGCAACTCACTCATATACAATGTACTACACTGTGCATTTCGTCTAATGCGGGTTTTTCAGTAAATTCTAAGTTTTTCAGTGCAACTCACTCATATACAATGTACTACACTGTGCATTTCGTCTAATGCGGGTTTTTCAATAAATTCTAAGTTTTTCAGTGCAACTCACTCATATACAATGGACTACACTGTTCATTTCGTCTAATGCGGGTTTTTCAGTAAATTCTAAGTTTTTCAGTGCAACTCACTCATAAACTATGTACTACACTGTACATTTCGTCTAATGCGGGTTTTTCAGTAAATTCTAAGTTTTTCAGTGCAACTCACTCATATACAATGTACTACACTGTGCATTTCGTCTAATGCGGGTTTTTCAGTAAATTCTAAGTTTTTCAGTGCAACTCACTCATATACAATGTACTACACTGTGCATTTCGTCTAATGCGTGTTTTTCAGTAAATTCTAAGTTTTTCAGTGCAACTCACTCATATACAATGTACTACACTGTGCATTTCGTCTAATGCGGGTTTTTCAGTAAATTCTAAGTTTTTCAATACAACTCACTCATATACAATGTACTACACTGTGCATTTCGTCTAAAGCGGGTTTTTCAGTAAATTCTACGTTTTTCAGTGCAACTCACTCATATACAATGTACTACACTGTTCATTTCGTCTAATGCGGGTTTTTCAGTAAATTCTAAGTTTTTCAGTGCAACTCACTCATATACTATGTACTACACTGTACATTTCGTCTAATGCGGGTTTTTCAGTAAATTCTAAGTTTTTCAGTGCAACTCACTCATATACTATGTACTACACTGTGCATTTCGTCTAATGCGGGTTTATCAGTAAATTCTAAGTTTTTCAGTGCAACTCACTCATATACAATGTACTACACTGTGCATTTCGTCTAATGCGGGTTTTTCAGTAAATTCTAAGTTTTTCAGTGCAACTCACTCATATACAATTTACTACACTGTGCATTTCGTCTAATGCGGGTTTTTCAGTAAATTCTAAGTTTTTCAGTGCAACTCACTCATATACAATGTACTACACTGTTCATTTCGTCTAATTCGGGTTTTTCAGTAAATTCTAAGTTTTTCAGTGCAACTCATATACTATGTACTACCCTGTGCATTTCGTCTAATGCGGGTTTTTCAGTAAATTCTAAGTTTTTCAGTGCAACTCACTCATATACAATGTACTACACTGTGCATTTCGTCTAATGCGGGTTTTTCAGTAAATTCTAAGTTTTTCAGTGCAACTCATATACTATGTACTACACTGTGCATTTCGTCTAATGCGGGTTTTTCAGTAAATTCTAAGTTTTTCAGTGCAACTCACTCATATACAATGTACTACACTGTGCATTTCGTCTAATGCGGGTTTTTCAGTAAATTCTAAGTTTTTCAGTGCAACTCACTCATATACAATGTACTACACTGTGCATTTCGTCTAATGCGGGTTTTTCAGTAAATTCTAAGTTTTTCAGTGCAACTCACTCATATACAATGTACTACACTGTGCATTTCGTCTAATGCGGGTTTTTCAGTAAATTCTAAGTTTTTCAGTGCAACTCACTCATATACAATGTACTACACTGTGCATTTCGTCTAATGCGGGTTTTTCAATAAATTCTAAGTTTTTCAGTGCAACTCACTCATATACAATGTACTACATTGTTCATTTCGTCTAATGCGGGTTTTTCAGTAAATTCTAAGTTTTTCAGTGCAACTCACTCATAAACTATGTACTACACTGTACATTTCGTCTAATGCGGGTTTTTCAGTAAATTCTAAGTTTTTCAGTGCAACTCACTCATATACAATGTACTACACTGTGCATTTCGTCTAATGCGGGTTTTTCAGTAAATTCTAAGTTTTTCAGTGCAACTCACTCATATACAATGTACTACACTGTGCATTTCGTCTAATGCGGGTTTTTCAGTAAATTCTAAGTTTTTCAGTGCAACTCACTCATATACAATGTACTACACTGTGCATTTCGTCTAATGCGGGTTTTTCAGTAAATTCTAAGTTTTTCAGTGCAACTCACTCATATACAATGTACTACACTGTGCATTTCGTCTAATGCGGGTTTTTCAGTAAATTCTAAGTTTTTCAGTGCAACTCACTCATATACAATGTACTACACTGTGCATTTCGTCTAATGCGGGTTTTTCAGTAAATTCTAAGTTTTTCAATGCAACTCACTCATATACAATGTACTACACTGTGCATTTCGTCTAAAGCGGGTTTTTCAGTAAATTCTAAGTTTTTCAGTGCAATTCACTCATATACAATGTACTACACTGTGCATTTCGTCTAATGCGGGTTTTTCAGTAAATTCTAAGTTTTTCAGTGCAACTCACTCATATACAATGTACTACACTGTGCATTTCGTCTAATGCGGGTTTTTCAGTAAATTCTAAGTTTTTCAGTGCAACTCACTCATATACAATGTACTACACTGTGCATTTCGTCTAATGCGGGTTTTTCAGTAAATTCTAAGTTTTTCAGTGCAACTCACTCATATACAATGTACTACACTGTGCATTTCGTCTAATGCGGGTTTTTCAGTTAATTTTAAATTTTTCAGTGCAACTCACTCATATACAATGTACTACACTGTGCATTTCGTCTAATGCGGGTTTTTCAGTAAATTCTAAGTTTTTCAATACAACTCACTCATATACAATGTAGTACACTGTGCATTTCGTCTAAAGCGGGTTTTTCAGTAAATTCTACGTTTTTCAGTGCAACTCACTCATATACAATGTACTACACTGTGCATTTCGTCTAATGCGGGTTTTTCAGTAAATTCTAAGTTTTTCAGTGCAACTCACTGATATACAATGTACTACACTGTGCATTTCGTCTAATGCGGGTTTTTCAGTAAATTCTAAGTTTTTCAGTGCAACTCACTCATATACAATGTACTACACTGTGCATTTCGTCTAATGGGGGTTTTTCAGTAAATTCTAAATTTTTCAGTGCAACTCACTCATATACAATGTACTACACTGTGCATTTCGTCTAATGCGGGTTTTTCAGTAAATTCTAAGTTTTTCAGTGCAACTCACTCATATACAATTTACTACACTGTGCCTTTCGTCTAATGCAGGTTTTTCAGTAAATTCTAAGTTTTTCAGTGCAACTCACTCATATACAATGTACTACACTGTTCATTTCGTCTAATTCGGGTTTTTCAGTAAATTCTAAGTTTTTCAGTGCAACTCATATACTATGTACTACCCTGTGCATTTCGTCTAATGCGGGTTTTTCAGTAAATTCTAAGTTTTTCAGTGCAACTCACTCATATACAATGTACTACACTGTGCATTTCGTCTAATGCGGGTTTTTCAGTAAATTCTAATTTTTTCAGTGCAACTCACTCATATACAATGTACTACACTGTGCATTTGGTCTAAAGCGGGTTTTTCAGTAAATTCTACGTTTTTCAGTGCAACTCACTCATATACAATGTACTACACTGTTCATTTCGTCTAATGCGGGTTTTTCAGTAAATTCTAAGTTTTTCAGTGCAACTCACTCATATACAATGTACTACACTGTGCATTTCGTCTAATGCGGGTTTTTCAGTAAATTCTAAGTTTTTCAGTGCAACTCACTCATATACAATGTACTACACTGTGCATTTCGTCTAATGTGGGTTTTTCAGTAAATTCTAAGTTTTTCAGTGCAACTCATATACTATGTACTACACTGTGCATTTCGTCTAATGCGGGTTTTTCAGTAAATTCTAAGTTTTTCAGTGCAACTCACTCATATACAATGTACTACACTGTGCATTTCGTCTAATGCGGGTTTTTCAGTAAATTCTAAGTTTTTCAGTGCAACTCACTCATATACAATGTACTACACTGTGCATTTCGTCTAATGCGGGTTTTTCAGTAAATTCTAAGTTTTTCAGTGCAACTCACTCATATACAATGTACTACACTGTGCATTTCGTCTACTGCGGGTTTTTCAGTAAATTCTAAGTTTTTCAGTGCAACTCACTCATATACAATGTACTACACTGTGCATTTCGTCTAATGCGGGTTTTTCAATAAATTCTAAGTTTTTCAGTGCAACTCACTCATATACAATGTACTACACTGTTCATTTCGTCTAATGCGGGTTTTTCAGTAAATTCTAAGTTTTTCAGTGCAACTCACTCATAAACTATGTACTACACTGTACATTTCGTCTAATGCGGGTTTTTCAGTAAATTCTAAGTTTTTCAGTGCAACTCACTCATATACAATGTACTACACTGTGCATTTCGTCTAATGCGGGTTTTTCAGTAAATTCTAAGTTTTTCAGTGCAACTCACTAATATACAATGTACTACACTGTGCATTTCGTCTAATGCGGGTTTTTCAGTAAATTCTAAGTTTTTCAGTGCAACTCACTCATATACAATGTACTACAATGTGCATTTCGTCTAATGCGGGTTTTTCAGTAAATTCTAACTTTTTCAGTGCAACTCACTCATATACAATGTACTACACTGTGCATTTCGTCTAATGCGGGTTTTTCAGTAAATTCTAATTTTTTCAGTGCAACTCACTCATATACAATGTAATACACTGTGCATTTGGTCTAAAGCGGGTTTTTCAGTAAATTCTACGTTTTTCAGTGCAACTCACTCATATACAATGTACTACACTGTTCATTTCGTCTAATGCGGGTTTTTCAGTAAATTCTAAGTTTTTCAGTGCAACTCACTCATATACAATGTACTACACTGTGCATTTCGTCTAATGCGGGTTTTTCAGTAAATTCTAAGTTTTTCAGTGCAACTCACTCATATACAATGTACTACACTGTGCATTTCGTCTAATGCGGGTTTTTCAGTAAATTCTAAGTTTTTCAGTGCAACTCATATACTATGTACTACACTGTGCATTTCGTCTAATGCGGGTTTTTCAGTAAATTCTAAGTTTTTCAGTGCAACTCACTCATATACAATGTACTACACTGTGCATTTCGTCTAATGCGGGTTTTTCAGTAAATTCTAAGTTTTTCAGTGCAACTCACTCATATACAATGTACTACACTGTGCATTTCGTCTAATGCGGGTTTTTCAGTAAATTCTAAGTTTTTCAGTGCAACTCACTCATATACAATGTACTACACTGTGCATTTCGTCTACTGCGGGTTTTTCAGTAAATTCTAACTTTTTCAGTGCAACTCACTCATATACAATGTACTACACTGTGCATTTCGTCTAATGCGGGTTTTTCAATAAATTCTAATTTTTTCAGTGCAACTCACTCATATACAATGTACTACACTGTGCATTTGGTCTAAAGCGGGTTTTTCAGTAAATTCTACGTTTTTCAGTGCAACTCACTCATATACAATGTACTACACTGTTCATTTCGTCTAATGCGGGTTTTTCAGTAAATTCTAAGTTTTTCAGTGCAACTCACTCATATACAATGTACTACACTGTGCATTTCGTCTAATGCGGGTTTTTCAGTAAATTCTAAGTTTTTCAATGCAACTCACTCATATACTATGTACTACACTGTTCATTTCGTCTAATGCGGGTTTTTCAGTAAATTCTAAGTTTTTCAGTGCAACTCACTCATATACTATGTACTACACTGTACATTTCGTCTAATGCGGGTTTTTCAGTAAATTCTAAGTTTTTCAGTGCAACTCACTCATATACAATGTACTACACTGTGCATTTCGTCTAATGCGGGTTTTTCAGTAAATTCTAAGTTTTTCAGTGCAACTCACTCATATACAATGTACTACACTGTGCATTTCGTCTAATGCGGGTTTTTCAGTAAATTCTAAGTTTTTCAGTGCAACTCACTCATATACAATGTACTACACTGTGCATTTCGTCTAATGCGGGTTTTTCAGTAAATTCTAAGTTTTTCAGTGCAACTCACTCATATACAATGTACTACACTGTGCATTTCGTCTAATGCGGGTTTTTCAATAAATTCTAAGTTTTTCAGTGCAACTCACTCATATACAATGTACTACACTGTTCATTTCGTCTAATGCGGGTTTTTCAGTAAATTCTAAGTTTTTCAGTGCAACTCACTCATAAACTATGTACTACACTGTGCATTTCGTCTAATGCGGGTTTTTCAGTAAATTCTAAGTTTTTCAGTGCAACTCACTCATATACAATGTACTACACTGTGCATTTCGTCTAATGCGGGTTTTTCAGTAAATTCTAAGTTTTTCAGTGCAACTCACTCATATACAATGTACTACACTGTGCATTTCGTCTAATGCGGGTTTTTCAGTAAATTCTAAGTTTTTCAGTGCAACTCACTCATATACAATGTACTACACTGTGCATTTCGTCTAATGCGGGTTTTTCAGTAAATTCTAAGTTTTTCAGTGCAACTCACTCATATACAATGTACTACACTGTGCATTTCGTCTAATGCGGGTTTTTCAATAAATTCTAATTTTTTCAGTGCAACTCACTCATATACAATGTACTACACTGTGCATTTGGTCTAAAGCGGGTTTTTCAGTAAATTCTACGTTTTTCAGTGCAACTCACTCATATACAATGTACTACACTGTTCATTTCGTCTAATGCGGGTTTTTCAGTAAATTCTAAGTTTTTCAGTGCAACTCACTCATATACAATGTACTACACTGTGCATTTCGTCTAATGCGGGTTTTTCAGTAAATTCTAAGTTTTTCAATGCAACTCACTCATATACTATGTACTACACTGTTCATTTCGTCTAATGCGGGTTTTTCAGTAAATTCTAAGTTTTTCAGTGCAACTCACTCATATACTATGTACTACACTGTACATTTCGTCTAATGCGGGTTTTTCAGTAAATTCTAAGTTTTTCAGTGCAACTCACTCATATACAATGTACTACACTGTGCATTTCGTCTAATGCGGGTTTTTCAGTAAATTCTAAGTTTTTCAGTGCAACTCACTCATATACAATGTACTACACTGTGCATTTCGTCTAATGCGGGTTTTTCAGTAAATTCTAAGTTTTTCAGTGCAACTCACTCATATACAATGTACTACACTGTGCATTTCGTCTAATGCGGGTTTTTCAGTAAATTCTAAGTTTTTCAGTGCAACTCACTCATATACAATGTACTACACTGTGCATTTCGTCTAATGCGGGTTTTTCAATAAATTCTAAGTTTTTCAGTGCAACTCACTCATATACAATGTACTACACTGTTCATTTCGTCTAATGCGGGTTTTTCAGTAAATTCTAAGTTTTTCAGTGCAACTCACTCATAAACTATGTACTACACTGTACATTTCGTCTAATGCGGGTTTTTCAGTAAATTCTAAGTTTTTCAGTGCAACTCACTCATATACAATGTACTACACTGTGCATTTCGTCTAATGCGGGTTTTTCAGTAAATTCTAAGTTTTTCAGTGCAACTCACTCATATACAATGTACTACACTGTGCATTTCGTCTAATGCGGGTTTTTCAGTAAATTCTAAGTTTTTCAATGCAACTCACTCATATACAATGTACTACACTGTGCATTTCGTCTAAAGCGGGTTTTTCAGTAAATTCTAAGTTTTTCAGTGCAATTCACTCATATACAATGTACTACACTGTGCATTTCGTCTAATGCGGGTTTTTCAGTAAATTCTAAGTTTTTCAGTGCAACTCACTCATATACAATGTACTACACAGTGCATTTCGTCTAATGCGGGTTTTTCAGTAAATTCTAAGTTTTTCAGTGCAACTCACTCATATACAATGTACTACACTGTGCATTTCGTCTAATGCGGGTTTTTCAGTAAATTCTAAGTTTTTCAGTGCAACTCACTCATATACAATTTACTACACTGTGCATTTCGTCTAATGCAGGTTTTTCAGTAAATTCTAAGTTTTTCAGTGCAACTCACTTATATACAATGTACTACACTGTTCATTTCGTCTAATTCGGGTTTTTCAGTAAATTCTAAGTTTTTCAGTGCAACTCATATACTATGTACTACCCTGTGCATTTCGTCTAATGCGGGTTTTTCAGTAAATTCTAAGTTTTTCAGTGCAACTCACTCATATACAATGTACTACACTGTGCATTTCGTCTAATGCGGGTTTTTCAGTAAATTCTAAGTTTTTCAGTGCAACTCACTCATATACAATGTACTACACTGTGCATTTCGTCTAATGCGGGTTTTTCAGTAAATTCTAAGTTTTTCAGTGCAACTCACTCATATACAATGTACTACACTGTGCATTTCGTCTAATGCGGGTTTTTCAATAAATTCTAAGTTTTTCAGTGCAACTCACTCATATACAATGTACTACACTGTGCATTTCGTCTAATGCGGGTTTTTCAGTAAATTCTAAGTTTTTCAATGCAACTCACTCATATACAATGTACTACACTGTGCATTTCGTCTAAAGCGGGTTTTTCAGTAAATTCTAAGTTTTTCAGTGCAATTCACTCATATACAATGTACTACACTGTGCATTTCGTCTAATGCGGGTTTTTCAGTAAATTCTAAGTTTTTCAGTGCAACTCACTCATATACAATGTACTACACTGTGCATTTCGTCTAATGCGGGTTTTTCAGTAAATTCTAAGTTTTTCAGTGCAACTCACTCATATACAATGTACTACACTGTGCATTTCGTCTAATGCGGGTTTTTCAGTAAATTCTAAGTTTTTCAGTGCAACTCACTCATATACAATGTACTACACTGTGCATTTCGTCTAATGCGGGTTTTTCAGTTAATTCTAAATTTTTCAGTGCAACTCACTCATATACAATGTACTACACTGTGCATTTCGTCTAATGCGGGTTTTTCAGTAAATTCTAAGTTTTTCAATACAACTCACTCATATACAATATACTACACTGTACATTTCGTCTAAAGCGGGTTTTTCAGTAAATTCTACGTTTTTCAGTGCAACTCACTCATATACAATGTACTACACTGTGCATTTCGTCTAATGCGGGTTTTTCAGTAAATTCTAAGTTTTTCAGTGCAACTCACTCATATACAATGTACTACACTGTGCATTTCGTCTAATGCGGGTTTTTCAGTAAATTCTAAGTTTTTCAGTGCAACTCACTCATATACAATGTACTACAGTGTGCATTTCGTCTAATGCGGGTTTTTCAGTAAATTCTAATTTTTTCAGTGCAACTCACTCATATACAATGTACTACACTGTGCATTTCGTCTAATGCGGGTTTTTCAGTAAATTCTAAGTTTTTCAGTGCAACTCACTCATATACAATTTACTACACTGTGCATTTCGTCTAATGCAGGTTTTTCAGTAAATTCTAAGTTTTTCAGTGCAACTCACTTATATACAATGTACTACACTGTTCATTTCGTCTAATTCGGGTTTTTCAGTAAATTCTAAGTTTTTCAGTGCAACTCATATACTATGTACTACCCTGTGCATTTCGTCTAATGCGGGTTTTTCAGTAAATTCTAAGTTTTTCAGTGCAACTCACTCATATACAATGTACTACACTGTGCATTTCGTCTAATGCGGGTTTTTCAGTAAATTCTAATTTTTTCAGTGCAACTCACTCATATACAATGTACTACACTGTGCATTTGGTCTAAAGCGGGTTTTTCAGTAAATTCTAAGTTTTTCAGTGCAACTCACTCATATACAATGTACTACACTGTGCATTTCGTCTAATGCGGGTTTTTCAGTAAATTCTAAGTTTTTCAGTGCAACTCACTCATATACAATGTACTACACTGTGCATTTCGTCTAATGCGGGTTTTTCAGTAAATTCTAAGTTTTTCAGTGCAACTCACTCATATACAATGTACTACACTGTGCATTTCGTCTAATGCGGGTTTTTCAGTAAATTCTAAGTTTTTCAGTGCAACTCACTCATATACAATATACTACACTGTGCATTTCGTCTAAAGCGGGTTTTTCAGTAAATTCTACGTTTTTCAGTGCAACTCACTCATATACAATGTACTACACTGTGCATTTCGTCTAATGCGGGTTTTTCAGTAAATTCTAAGTTTTTCAGTGCAACTCACTCATATACAATGTACTACACTGTGCATTTCGTCTAATGCGGGTTTTTCAGTAAATTCTAAGTTTTTCAGTGCAACTCACTCATATACAATGTACTACAGTGTGCATTTCGTCTAATGCGGGTTTTTCAGTAAATTCTAAGTTTTTCAGTGCAACTCACTCATATACAATGTACTACACTGTGCATTTCGTCTAATGCGGGTTTTTCAGTAAATTCTAAGTTTTTCAGTGCAACTCACTCATATACAATTTACTACACTGTGCATTTCGTCTAATGCAGGTTTTTCAGTAAATTCTAAGTTTTTCAGTGCAACTCACTTATATACAATGTACTACACTGTTCATTTCGTCTAATTCGGGTTTTTCAGTAAATTCTAAGTTTTTCAGTGCAACTCATATACTATGTACTACCCTGTGCATTTCGTCTAATGCGGGTTTTTCAGTAAATTCTAAGTTTTTCAGTGCAACTCACTCATATACAATGTACTACACTGTGCATTTCGTCTAATGCGGGTTTTTCAGTAAATTCTAATTTTTTCAGTGCAACTCACTCATATACAATGTACTACACTGTGCATTTGGTCTAAAGCGGGTTTTTCAGTAAATTCTAAGTTTTTCAGTGCAACTCACTCATATACAATGTACTACACTGTGCATTTCGTCTAATGCGGGTTTTTCAGTAAATTCTAAGTTTTTCAGTGCAACTCACTCATATACAATGTACTACACTGTGCATTTCGTCTAATGCGGGTTTTTCAGTAAATTCTAAGTTTTTCAGTGCAACTCACTCATATACAATGTACTACACTGTGCATTTCGTCTAATGCGGGTTTTTCAGTAAATTCTAAGTTTTTCAGTGCAACTCACTCATATACAATGTACTACACTGTGCATTTCGTCTAATGCGGGTTTTTCAATAAATTCTAAGTTTTTCAGTGCAACTCACTCATATACAATGTACTACACTGTTCATTTCGTCTAATGCGGGTTTTTCAGTAAATTCTAAGTTTTTCAGTGCAACTCACTCATAAACTATGTACTACACTGTACATTTCGTCTAATGCGGGTTTTTCAGTAAATTCTAAGTTTTTCAGTGCAACTCACTCATATACAATGTACTACACTGTGCATTTCGTCTAATGCGGGTTTTTCAGTAAATTCTAAGTTTTTCAGTGCAACTCACTCATATACAATGTACTACACTGTGTATTTCGTCTAATGCGGGTTTTTCAGTAAATTCTAAGTTTTTCAGTGCAACTCACTCATATGCAATGTACTACACTGTGCATTTCGTCTAATGCGGGTTTTTCAGTAAATTCTAAGTTTTTCAGTGCAACTCACTCATATACAATGTACTACACTGTGCATTTCGTCTAATGCGGGTTTTTCAGTAAATTCTAAGTTTTTCAGTGCAACTCACTCATATACAATGTACTACACTGTGCATTTCGTCTAATGCGGGTTTTTCAGTAAATTCTAAGTTTTTCAGTGCAACTCACTCATATACAATGTACTACACTGTGCATTTCGTCTAATGCGGGTTTTTCAGTAAATTCTAAGTTTTTCAGTGCAACTCACTCATATACAATGTACTACACTGTGCATTTCGTCTAATGCGGGTTTTTCAGTAAATTCTAAGTTTTTCAGTGCAACTCACTCATATACAATGTACTACACTGTGCATTTCGTCTAATGCGGGTTTTTCAGTAAATTCTAAGTTTTTCAGTGCAACTCACTCATATACAATGTACTACACTGTGCATTTCGTCTAATGCGGGTTTTTCAGTAAATTCTAAGTTTTTCAGTGCAATTCACTCATATACAATGTACTACACTGTGCATTTCGTCTAATGCGGGTTTTTCAGTAAATTCTAAGTTTTTCAATACAACTCACTCATATACAATGTACTACACTGTGCATTTCGTCTAAAGCGGGTTTTTCAGTAAATTCTACGTTTTTCAGTGCAACTCACTCATATACAATGTACTACACTGTTCATTTCGTCTAATGCGGGTTTTTCAGTAAATTCTAAGTTTTTCAGTGCAACTCACTCATATACAATGTACTACACTGTGCATTTCGTCTAATGCGGGTTTTTCAGTAAATTCTAAGTTTTTCAGTGCAACTCACTCATATACAATGTACTACACTGTGCATTTCGTCTAATGCGGGTTTTTCAGTAAATTCTAAGTTTTTCAGTGCAACTCACTCATATACTATGTACTACACTGTGCATTTCGTCTAATGCGGGTTTTTCAGTAAATTCTAAGTTTTTCTGTGCAACTCATATACTATGTACTACACTGTGCATTTCGTCTAATGCGGGTTTTTCAGTAAATTCTAAGTTTTTCAGTGCAACTCACTCATATACAATGTACTACACTGTGCATTTCGTCTAATGCGGGTTTTTCAGTAAATTCTAAGTTTTTCAGTGCAACTCACTCATATACAATGTACTACCCTGTGCATTTCGTCTAATGCGGGTTTTTCAGTAAATTCTAAGTTTTTCAGTGCAACTCACTCATTTACAATGTACTACACTGTGCATTTCGTCTAATGCGGGTTTTTCAGTAAATTCTAAGTTTTTCAGTGCAACTCACTCATATACAATGTACTACACTGTGCATTTCGTCTAATGCGGGTTTTTCAGTAAATTTTAAGTTTTTCAGTGCAACTCACTCATATACAATGTACTACACTGTGCATTTCGTCTAATGCGGGTTTTTCAGTAAATTCTAAGTTTTTCAGTGCAACTCACTCATATACAATGTACTACACTGTGCATTTCGTCTAATGCGGGTTTTTCAGTAAATTCTAAGTTTTTCAGTGCAACTCACTCATATACAATGTACTACACTGTGCATTTCGTCTAATGCGGGTTTTTCAGTAAATTCTAAGTTTTTCAGTGCAACTCACTCATATACAATGTACTACACTGTGCATTTCGTCTAATGCGGGTTTTTCAGTAAATTCTAAGTTTTTCAGTGCAACTCACTCATATACAATGTACTACACTGTGCATTTCGTCTAATGCGGGTTTTTCAGTAAATTCTAAGTTTTTCAGTGCACTCACTCATATACAATGTACTACACTGTGCATTTCGTCTAATGCGGGTTTTTCAGTAAATTCTAAGTTTTTCAGTGCAATTCACTCATATACAATGTACTACACTGTGCATTTCGTCTAATGCGGGTTTTTCAGTAAATTCTAAGTTTTTCAATTCAACTCACTCATATACAATGTACTACATGTGCATTTCGTCTAAAGCGGGTTTTTCAGTAAATTCTACGTTTTTCAGTGCAACTCACTCATATACAATGTACTACACTGTTCATTTCGTCTAATGCGGGTTTTTCAGTAAATTCTAAGTTTTTCAGTGCAACTCACTCATATACAATGTACTACACTGTGCATTTCGTCTAATGCGGGTTTTTCAGTAAATTCTAAGTTTTTCAGTGGAACTCACTCATATACAATGTACTACACTGTGCATTTCGTCTAATGCGGGTTTTTCAGTAAATTCTAAGTTTTTCAGTGCAACTCACTCATATACTATGTACTACACTGTGCATTTCGTCTAATGCGGGTTTTTCAGTAAATTCTAAGTTTTTCTGTGCAACTCATATACTATGTACTACACTGTGCATTTCGTCTAATGCGGGTTTTTCAGTAAATTCTAAGTTTTTCAGTGCAACTCACTCATATACAATGTACTACACTGTGCATTTCGTCTAATGCGGGTTTTTCAGTAAATTCTAAGTTTTTCAGTGCAACTCACTCATATACAATGTACTACACTGTGCATTTCGTCTAATGCGGGTTTTTCAGTAAATTCTAAGTTTTTCAGTGCAACTCACTCATATACAATGTACTACACTGTGCATTTCGTCTAATGCGGGTTTTTCAGTAAATTCTAAGTTTTTCAGTGCAACTCACTCATATACAATGTACTACACTGTGCATTTCGTCTAATGCGGGTTTTTCAGTAAATTCTAAGTTTTTCAGTGCAACTCACTCATATACAATGTACTACACTGTGCATTTCGTCTAATGCGGGTTTTTCAGTAAATTCTAAGTTTTTCAGTGCAACTCACTCATATACAATGTACTACACTGTGCATTTCGTCTAATGCGGGTTTTTCAGTAAATTTCTAAGATTTTCAGTGCAACTCACTCATATACAATGTACTACACTGTGCATTTCGTCTAATGCGGGTTTTTCAGTAAATTCTAATTTTTTCAGTGCAACTCACTCATATACAATGTACTACACTGTGCATTTCGTCTAATGCGGGTTTTTCAGTAAATTCTAAGTTTTTCAGTGCAACTCACTCATATACAATGTACTACACTGTGCATTTCGTCTAATGCGGGTTTTTCAGTAAATTCTAAGTTTTTCAGTGCAACTCACTCATATACAATGTACTACACTGTGCATTTCGTCTAATGCGGGTTTTTCAGTAAATTCTACGTTTTTCAGTGCAACTCACTCATATACAATGTACTACACTGTGCATTTCGTCTAATGCGGGTTTTTCAGTAAATTCTAAGTTTTTCAGTGCAACTCACTCATATACAATGTACTACACTGTGCATTTCGTCTAATGCGGGTTTTTCAGTAAATTCTAAGTTTTTCAGTGCAACTCACTCATATACTATGTACTACACTGTGCATTTCGTCTAATGCGGGTTTTTCAGTAAATTCTAAGTTTTTCAGTGCAACTCATATACTATGTACTACACTGTGCATTTCGTCTAATGCGGGTTTTTCAGTAAATTCTAAGTTTTTCAGTGCAACTCACTCATATACAATGTACTACACTGTGCATTTCGTCTAATGCGGGTTTTTCAGTAAATTCTAAGTTTTTCAGTGCAACTCACTCATATACAATGTACTACACTGTGCATTTCGTCTAATGCGGGTTTTTCAGTAAATTCTAAGTTTTTCAGTGCAACTCACTCATATACAATGTACTACACTGTACATTTCGTCTAATGCGGGTTTTTCAGTAAATTCTAAGTTTTTCAGTGCAACTCACTCATATACAATGTACTACACTGTGCATTTCGTCTAATGCGGGTTTTTCAGTAAATTCTAAGTTTTTCAGTGCAACTCACTCATATACAATGTACTACACTGTGCATTTCGTCTAATGCGGGTTTTTCAGTAAATTCTAAGTTTTTCAGTGCAACTCACTCATATACAATGTACTACACTGTGCATTTCGTCTAATGCGGGTTTTTCAGTAAATTCTAAGTTTTTCAGTGCAACTCACTCATATACAATGTACTACACTGTGCATTTCGTCTAATGCGGGTTTTTCAGTAAATTCTAAGTTTTTCAGTGCAACTCACTCATATACAATGTACTACACTGTGCATTTCGTCTAATGCGGGTTTTTCAGTAAATTCTAAGTTTTTCTGTGCAACTCACTCATATACAATGTACTACACTGTGCATTTCGTCTAATGCGGGTTTTTCAGTAAATTTCTAAGATTTTCAGTGCAACTCACTCATATACAATGTACTACACTGTGCATTTCGTCTAATGCGGGTTTTTCAGTAAATTCTAAGTTTTTCAGTGCAACTCACTCATATACAATGTACTACACTGTGCATTTCGTCTAATGCGGGTTTTTCAGTAAATTCTAAGTTTTTCAGTGCAACTCACTCATATACAATGTACTACACTGTGCATTTCGTCTAATGCGCGTTTTTCAGTAAATTCTAAGTTTTTCAGTGCAACTCACTCATATACAATGTACTACACTGTGCATTTCGTCTAATGCGGGTTTTTCAGTAAATTCTAAGTTTTTCAGTGCAACTCACTCATATACAATGTACTACACTGTGCATTTCGTCTAATGCGGGTTTTTCAATAAATTCTAAGTTTTTCAGTGCAACTCACTCATATACAATGTACTACACTGTTCATTTCGTCTAATGCGGGTTTTTCAGTAAATTCTAAGTTTTTCAGTGCAACTCACTCATAAACTATGTACTACACTGTACATTTCGTCTAATGCGGGTTTTTCAGTAAATTCTAATTTTTTCAGTGCAACTCACTCATATACAATGTACTACACTGTGCATTTCGTCTAATGCGGGTTTTTCAGTAAATTCTAAGTTTTTCAGTGCAACTCACTCATATACAATGTACTACACTGTGCATTTCGTCTAATGCGGGTTTTTCAGTAAATTCTAAGTTTTTCAGTGCAACTCACTCATATACAATGTACTACACTGTGCATTTCGTCTTATGCGGGTTTTTCAGTAAATTCTAAGTTTTTCAGTGCAACTCACTCATATACAATGTACTACACTGTGCATTTCGTCTAATGCGGGTGTTTCAGTAAATTCTAAGTTTTTCAGTGCAACTCATATACTATGTACTACACTGTGCATTTCGTCCAATGCGGGTTTTTCAGTAAATTCTAAGTTTTTCAGTGCAACTCACTCATATACAATGTACTACACTGTGCATTTCGTCTAATGCGGGTTTTTCAGTAAATTCTAAGTTTTTCAGTGCAACTCACTCATATACAATGTACTACACTGTGCATTTCGTCTAATGCGGGTTTTTCAGTAAATTCTAAGTTTTTCAGTGCAACTCACTCATATACAATGTACTACACTGTTCATTTCGTCTAATGCGGGTTTTTCAGTAAATTCTAAGTTTTTCAGTGCAACTCACTCATATACAATGTACTACACTGTGCATTTCGTCTAATGCGGGTTTTTCAGTAAATTCTAAGTTTTTCAGTGCAACTCACTCATATACAATGTACTACACTGTGCATTTCGTCTAATGCGGGTTTTTCAGTAAATTCTAAGTTTTTCAGTGCAACTCACTCATATACAATGTACTACACTGTGCATTTTGTCTAATGCGGGTTTTTCAGGAAATTCTAAGTTTTTCAATACAACTCACTCATATACAATGTACTACACTGTGCATTTCGTCTAAAGCGGGTTTTTCAATAAATTCTACATTTTTCAGTGCAACTCACTCATATACAATGTACTACACTGTGCATTTCGTCTAATGCGGGTTTTTCAGTAAATTCTAAGTTTTTCAGTGCAACTCACTCATATACAATGTACTACACTGTGCATTTCGTCTAATGCGGGTTTTTCAATAAATTCTAAGTTTTTCAGTGCAACTCACTCATATACAATGTACTACACTGTTCATTTCGTCTAATGCGGGTTTTTCAGTAAATTCTAAGTTTTTCAGTGCAACTCACTCATAAACTATGTACTACACTGTACATTTCGTCTAATGCGGGTTTTTCAGTAAATTCTAATTTTTTCAGTGCAACTCACTCATATACAATGTACTACACTGTGCATTTCGTCTAATGCGGGTTTTTCAGTAAATTCTAAGTTTTTCAGTGCAACTCACTCATATACAATGTACTACACTGTGCATTTCGTCTAATGCGGGTTTTTCAGTAAATTCTAAGTTTTTCAGTGCAACTCACTCATATACAATGTACTACACTGTGCATTTCGTCTTATGCGGGTTTTTCAGTAAATTCTAAGTTTTTCAGTGCAACTCACTCATATACAATGTACTACACTGTGCATTTCGTCTAATGCGGGTGTTTCAGTAAATTCTAAGTTTTTCAGTGCAACTCATATACTATGTACTACACTGTGCATTTCGTCTAATGCGGGTTTTTCAGTAAATTCTAAGTTTTTCAGTGCAACTCACTCATATACAATGTACTACACTGTGCATTTCGTCTAATGCGGGTTTTTCAGTAAATTCTAAGTTTTTCAGTGCAACTCACTCATATACAATGTACTACACTGTGCATTTCGTCTAATGCGGGTTTTTCAGTAAATTCTAAGTTTTTCAGTGCAACTCACTCATATACAATGTACTACACTGTTCATTTCGTCTAATGCGGGTTTTTCAGTAAATTCTAAGTTTTTCAGTGCAACTCACTCATATACAATGTACTACACTGTGCATTTCGTCTAATGCGGGTTTTTCAGTAAATTCTAAGTTTTTCAGTGCAACTCACTCATATACAATGTACTACACTGTGCATTTCGTCTAATGCGGGTTTTTCAGTAAATTCTAAGTTTTTCAGTGCAACTCACTCATATACAATGTACTACACTGTGCATTTTGTCTAATGCGGGTTTTTCAGGAAATTCTAAGTTTTTCAATACAACTCACTCATATACAATGTACTACACTGTGCATTTCGTCTAAAGCGGGTTTTTCAATAAATTCTACGTTTTTCAGTGCAACTCACTCATATACAATGTACTACACTGTTCATTTCGTCTAATGCGGGTTTTTCAGTAAATTCTAAGTTTTTCAGTGCAACTCACTCATATACAATGTACTACACTGTGCATTTCTTCTAATGCGGGTTTTTCAGTAAATTCTAAGTTTTTCAGTGCAACTCACTCATATACTATGTACTACACTGTGCATTTCGTCTAATGCGGGTTTTTCAGTAAATTCTAAGTTTTTCTGTGCAACTCATTCATATACTATGTACTACACTGTACATTTCGTCTAATGCGGGTTTTTCAGTAAATTCTAAGTTTTTCAGTGCAACTCACTCATATACAATGTACTACAGTGTGCATTTCGTCTAATGCGGGTTTTTCAGTAAATTCTAAGTTTTTCTGTGCAACTCACTCATATACAATGTACTACACTGTGCATTTCGTCTAATGCGGGTTTTTCAGTAAATTTCTAAGATTTTCAGTGCAACTCACTCATATACAATGTACTACACTGTGCATTTCGTCTAATGCGGGTTTTTCAGTAAATTCTAAGTTTTTCAGTGCAACTCACTCATATACAATGTACTACACTGTGCATTTCGTCTAAAGCGGGTTTTTCAGTAAATTCTACGTTTTTCAGTGCAACTCACTCATATACAATGTACTACACTGTGCATTTCGTCTAATGCGGGTTTTTCAGTAAATTCTAAGTTTTTCAGTGCAACTCACTCATATACAATGTACTACACTGTGCATTTCGTCTAATGCGGGTTTTTCAGTAAATTCTAAGTTTTTCAGTGCAACTCACTCATATACTATGTACTACACTGTGCATTTCATCTAATGCGGGTTTTTCAGTAAATTCTAAGTTTTTCAGTGCAACTCATATACTATGTACTACACTGTGCATTTCGTCTAATGCGGGTTTTTCAGTAAATTCTAAGTTTTTCAGTGCAACTCACTCATATACAATGTACTACACTGTGCATTTCGTCTAATGCGGGTTTTTCAGTAAATTCTAAGTTTTTCAGTGCAACTCACTCATATACAATGTACTACACTGTGCATTTCGTCTAATGCGGGTTTTTCAGTAAATTTTAAGTTTTTCAGTGCAACTCACTCATATACAATGTACTACACTGTGCATTTCGTCTAATGCGGGTTTTTCAGTAAATTCTAAGTTTTTCAGTGCAACTCACTCATATACAATGTACTACACTGTGCATTTCGTCTAATGCGGGTTTTTCAGTAAATTCTAAGTTTTTCAGTGCAACTCACTCATATACTATGTACTACACTGTGCATTTCGTCTAATGCGGGTTTTTCAGTAAATTCTAAGTTTTTCAGTGCAACTCACTCATATACTATGTACTACACTGTACATTTCGTCTAATGCGGGTTTTTCAGTAAATTCTAAGTTTTTCAGTGCAACTCACTCACATACAATGTACTACACTGTGCATTTCGTCTAATGCGGGTTTTTCAGTAAATTCTAAGTTTTTCAGTGCAACTCACTCATATACAATGTACTACACTGTGCATTTCGTCTAATGCGGGTTTTTCAGTAAATTCTAAGTTTTTCAGTGCAACTCACTCATATACAATGTACTACACTGTGCATTTCGTCTAATGCGGGTTTTTCAGTATATTCTAAGTTTTTCAGTGCAACTCACTCATATACAATGTACTACACTGTGCATTTCGTCTAATGCGGGTTTTTCAGTAAATTTCTAAGATTTTCAGTGCAACTCACTCATATACAATGTACTACACTGTGCATTTCGTCTAATGCGGGTTTTTCAGTAAATTCTAAGTTTTTCAGTGCAACTCACTCATATACAATGTACTACACTGTGCATTTCGTCTAATGCGGGTTTTTCAGTAAATTCTAAGTTTTTCAGTGCAACTCACTCATATACAATGTACTACACTGTGCATTTCGTCTAATGCGGGTTTTTCAGTTAATTCTAAGTTTTTCAGTGCAACTCACTCATATACAATGTACTACACTGTGCATTTCGTCTAATGCGGGTTTTTCAGTAAATTCTAAGTTTTTCAATACAACTCACTCATATACAATGTACTACACTGTGCATTTCGTCTAAAGCGGGTTTTTCAGTAAATTCTACGTTTTTCAGTGCAACTCACTCATATACAATGTACTACACTGTGCATTTCGTCTAATGCGGGTTTTTCAGTAAATTCTAAGTTTTTCAGTGCAACTCACTCATATACAATGTACTACACTGTGCATTTCGTCTAATGCGGGTTTTTCAGTAAATTCTAAGTTTTTCAGTGCAACTCACTCATATACAATGTACTACACTGTGCATTTCGTCTAATGCGGGTTTTTCAGTAAATTCTAAGTTTTTCAGTGCAACTCACTCATATACAATGTACTACACTGTGCATTTCGTCTAATGCGGGTTTTTCAGTAAATTCTAAGTTTTTCAGTGCAACTCACTCATATACTATGTACTACACTGTGCATTTCGTCTAATGCGGGTTTTTCAGTAAATTCTAAGTTTTTCAGTGCAACTCACTCATATACTATGTACTACACTGTACATTTCGTCTAATGCGGGTTTTTCAGTAAATTCTAAGTTTTTCAGTGCAACTCACTCATATACAATGTACTACACAGTGCATTTCGTCTAATGCGGGTTATTCAGTAAATTCTAAGTTTTTCAGTGCAACTCACTCATATACAATGTACTACACTGTGCATTTCGTCTAATGCGGGTTTTTCAGTAAATTCTAAGTTTTTCAGTGCAACTCACTCATATACAATGTACTACACTGTGCATTTCGTCTAATGCAGGTTTTTCAGTAAATTCTAAGTTTTTCAGTGCAACTCACTCATATACAATGTACTACACTGTGCATTTCGTCTAATGCGGGTTTTTCAGTAAATTCTAAGTTTTTCAGTGCAACTCACTCATATACTATGTACTACACTGTGCATTTCGTCTAATTCGGGTTTTTCAGTAAATTCTCAGTTTTTCAGTGCAACTCATATACTATGTACTACACTGTGCATTTCGTCTAATGCGGGTTTTTCAGTAAATTCTAAGTTTTTCAGTGCAACTCCCTCATATACAATGTACTACACTGTGCATTTCGTCTAATGCGGGTTTTTCAGTAAATTCTAAGTTTTTCAGTGCAACTCACTCATATACAATGTACTACACTGTGCATTTCGTCTAATGCGGGTTTTTCAGTAAATTCTAAGTTTTTCAGTGCAACTCACTCATATACAATGTACTACACTGTGCATTTCGTCTAATGCGGGTTTTTCAGTAAATTTCTAAGATTTTCAGTGCAACTCACTCATATACAATGTACTACACTGTGCATTTCGTCTAATGCGGGTTTTTCAGTAAATTCTAAGTTTTTCAGTGCAACTCACTCATATACAATGTACTACACTGTGCATTTCGTCTAATGCGGGTTTTTCAGTAAATTCTAAGTTTTTCAGTGCAACGCACTCATATTCAATGTACTACACTGTGCATTTCGTCTAATGCGGGTTTTTCAGTAAATAATAAGTTTTTCAGTGCAACTCACTCATATACAATGTACTACACTATGCATTTCGTCTAATGCGGGTTTTTCAGTAAATTCTAAGTTTTTCAGTGCAACTCACTCATATACAATGTACTACACTTTGCATTTCGTCTAATGCGGGTTTTTCAGTAAATTCTAAGTTTTTCAGTGCAACTCACTCATATACAATGTACTACACTGTTCATTTCGTCTAATGCGGGTTTTTCAGTAAATTCTAAGTTTTTCAGTGCAACTCACTCATATACAATGTACTACACTGTGCATTTCGTCTAATGCGGGTTTTTCAGTAAATTCTAAGTTTTTCAGTGCAACTCACTCATATACAATGTACTACACTGTGCATTTCGTCTAATGCGGGTTTTTCAGTAAATTCTAAGTTTTTCAGTGCAACTCACTCATATACAATGTACTACACTGTTCATTTCGTCTAATGCGGGTTTTTCAGTAAATTCTAAGTTTTTCAGTGCAACTCACTCATATACAATGTACTACACTGTGCATTTCGTCTAATGCGGGTTTTTCAGTAAATTCTAAGTTTTTCAGTGCAACTCACTCATATACAATGTACTACACTGTGCATTTCGTCTAATGCGGGTTTTTCAGTAAATTCTAAGTTTTTCAGTGCAACTCACTCATATACAATGTACTACACTGTGCATTTTGTCTAATGCGGGTTTTTCAGGAAATTCTAAGTTTTTCAATACAACTCACTCATATACAATGTACTACACTGTGCATTTCGTCTAAAGCGGGTTTTTCAATAAATTCTACTTTTTTCAGTGCAACTCACTCATATACAATGTACTACACTGTTCATTTCGTCTAATGCGGGTTTTTCAGTAAATTCTAAGTTTTTCAGTGCAACTCACTCATATACAATGTACTACACTGTGCATTTCTTCTAATGCGGGTTTTTCAGTAAATTCTAAGTTTTTCAGTGCAACTCACTCATATACAATGTACTACAGTGTGCATTTCGTCTAATGCGGGTTTTTCAGTAAATTCTAAGTTTTTCTGTGCAACTCACTCATATACAATGTACTACACTGTGCATTTCGTCTAATGCGGGTTTTTCAGTAAATTTCTAAGATTTTCAGTGCAACTCACTCATATACAATGTACTACACTGTGCATTTCGTCTAATGCGGGTTTTATCAGTAAATTCTAAGTTTTTCAGTGCAACTCACTCATATACAATGTACTACACTGTGCATTTCGTCTAAAGCGGGTTTTTCAGTAAATTCTACGTTTTTCAGTGCAACTCACTCATATACAATGTACTACACTGTGCATTTCGTCTAATGCGGGTTTTTCAGTAAATTCTAAGTTTTTCAGTGCAACTCACTCATATACAATGTACTACACTGTGCATTTCGTCTAATGCGGGTTTTTCAGTAAATTCTAAGTTTTTCAGTGCAACTCACTCATATACTATGTACTACACTGTGCATTTCATCTAATGCGGGTTTTTCAGTAAATTCTAAGTTTTTCAGTGCAACTCATATACTATGTACTACACTGTGCATTTCGTCTAATGCGGGTTTTTCAGTAAATTCTAAGTTTTTCAGTGCAACTCACTCATATACAATGTACTACACTGTGCATTTCGTCTAATGCGGGTTTTTCAGTAAATTCTAAGTTTTTCAGTGCAACTCACTCATATACAATGTACTACACTGTGCATTTCGTCTAATGCGGGTTTTTCAGTAAATTTTAAGTTTTTCAGTGCAACTCACTCATATACAATGTACTACACTGTGCATTTCGTCTAATGCGGGTTTTTCAGTAAATTCTAAGTTTTTCAGTGCAACTCACTCATATACAATGTACTACACTGTGCATTTCGTCTAATGCGGGTTTTTCAGTAAATTCTAAGTTTTTCAGTGCAACTCACTCATATACTATGTACTACACTGTGCATTTCGTCTAATGCGCGGGTTTTTCAGTAAATTCTAAGTTTTTCAGTGCAACTCACTCATATACTATGTACTACACTGTACATTTCGTCTAATGCGGGTTTTTCAGTAAATTCTAAGTTTTTCAGTGCAACTCACTCACATACAATGTACTACACTGTGCATTTCGTCTAATGCGGGTTTTTCAGTAAATTCTAAGTTTTTCAGTGCAACTCACTCATATACAATGTACTACACTGTGCATTTCGTCTAATGCGGGTTTTTCAGTATATTCTAAGTTTTTCAGTGCAACTCACTCATATACAATATACTACACTGTGCATTTCGTCTAATGCGGGTTTTTCAGTAAATTTCTAAGATTTTCAGTGCAACTCACTCATATACAATGTACTACACTGTGCATTTCGTCTAATGCGGGTTTTTCAGTAAATTCTAAGTTTTTCAGTGCAACTCACTCATATACAATGTACTACACTGTGCATTTCGTCTAATGCGGGTTTTTCAGAAAATTCTAAGTTTTTCAGTGCAACTCACTCATATACAATGTACTACACTGTGCATTTCGTCTAATGCGGGTTTTTCAGTTAATTCTAAGTTTTTCAGTGCAACTCACTCATATACAATGTACTACACTGTGCATTTCGTCTAATGCGGGTTTTTCAGTAAATTCTAAGTTTTTCAATACAACTCACTCATATACAATGTACTACACTGTGCATTTCGTCTAAAGCGGGTTTTTCAGTAAATTCTACGTTTTTCAGTGCAACTCACTCATATACAATGTACTACACTGTGCATTTCGTCTAATGCGGGTTTTTCAGTAAATTCTAAGTTTTTCAGTGCAACTCACTCATATACAATGTACTACACTGTGCATTTCGTCTAATGCGGGTTTTTCAGTAAATTTTAAGTTTTTCAGTGCAACTCACTCATATACAATGTACTACACTGTGCATTTCGTCTAATGCGGGTTTTTCAGTAAATTCTAAGTTTTTCAGTGCAACTCACTCATATACAATGTACTACACTGTGCATTTCGTCTAATGCGGGTTTTTCAGTAAATTCTAAGTTTTTCAGTGCAACTCACTCATATACTATGTACTACACTGTGCATTTCGTCTAATGCGGGTTTTTCAGTAAATTCTAAGTTTTTCAGTGCAACTCACTCATATACTATGTACTACACTGTACATTTCGTCTAATGCGGGTTTTTCAGTAAATTCTAAGTTTTTCAGTGCAACTCACTCATATACAATGTACTACACTGTGCATTTCGTCTAATGCGGGTTATTCAGTAAATTCTAAGTTTTTCAGTGCAACTCACTCATATACAATGTACTACACTGTGCATTTCGTCTAATGCGGGTTTTTCAGTAAATTCTAAGTTTTTCAGTGCAACTCACTCATATACAATGTACTACACTGTGCATTTCGTCTAATGCATGTTTTTCAGTAAATTCTAAGTTTTTCAGTGCAACTCACTCATATACTATGTACTACACTGTGCATTTCGTCTAATTCGGGTTTTTCAGTAAATTCTCAGTTTTTCAGTGCAACTCATATACTATGTACTACACTGTGCATTTCGTCTAATGCGGGTTTTTCAGTAAATTCTAAGTTTTTCAGTGCAACTCCCTCATATACAATGTACTACACTGTGCATTTCGTCTAATGCGGGTTTTTCAGTAAATTCTAAGTTTTTCAGTGAAACTCACTCATATACAATGTACTACACTGTGCATTTCGTCTAATGCGGGTTTTTCAGTAAATTCTAAGTTTTTCAGTGCAACTCACTCATATACAATGTACTACACTGTGCATTTCGTCTAATGCGGGTTTTTCAGTAAATTTCTAAGATTTTCAGTGCAACTCACTCATATACAATGTACTACACTGTGCATTTCGTCTAATGCGGGTTTTTCAGTAAATTCTAAGTTTTTCAGTGCAACTCACTCATATACAATGTACTACACTGTGCATTTCGTCTAATGCGGGTTTTTCAGTAAATTCTAAGTTTTTCAGTGCAACGCACTCATATTCAATGTACTACACTGTGCATTTCGTCTAATGCGGGTTTTTCAGTAAATAATAAGTTTTTCAGTGCAACTCACTCATATACAATGTACTACACTGTGCATTTCGTCTAATGCGGGTTTTTCAGTAAATTCTAAGTTTTTCAGTGCAACTCACTCATATACAATGTACTACACTGTGCATTTCGTCTAATGCGGGTTTTTCAATAAATTCTAATTTTTTCAGTGCAACTCACTCATATACAATGTACTACACTGTTCATTTCGTCTAATGCGGGTTTTTCAGTAAATTCTAAGTTTTTCAGTGCAACTCACTCATAAACTATGTACTACACTCTACATTTCGTCTAATGCGGGTTTTTCAGTAAATTCTAATTTTTTCAGTGCAACTCACTCATATACAATGTACTACACTGTGCATTTCGTCTAATACGGGTTTTTCAGTAAATTCTAAGTTTTTCAGTGCAACTCACTCATATACAATGTACTACACTGTGCATTTCGTCTAATGCGGGTTTTTCAGTAAATTCTAAGTTTTTCAGTGCAACTCACTCATATACAATGTACTACACTGTGCATTTCGTCTTATGCGGGTTTTTCAGTAAATTCTAAGTTTTTCAGTGCAACTCACTCATATACAATGTACTACACTGTGCATTTCGTCTAATGCGGGTGTTTCAGTAAATTCTAAGTTTTTCAGTGCAACTCATATACTATGTACTACACTGTGCATTTCGTCTAATGCGGGTTTTTCAGTAAATTCTAAGTTTTTCAGTGCAACTCACTCATATACAATGTACTACACTGTGCATTTCGTCTAATGCGGGTTTTTCAGTTAATTCTAAGTTTTTCAGTGCAACTCACTCATATACAATGTACTACACTGTGCATTTCGTCTAATGCGGGTTTTTCAGTAAATTCTAAGTTTTTCAGTGCAACTCACTCATATACAATGTACTACACTGTTCATTTCGTCTAATGCGGGTTTTTCAGTAAATTCTAAGTTTTTCAGTGCAACTCACTCATATACAATGTACTACACTGTGCATTTCGTCTAATGCGGGTTTTTCAGTAAATTCTAAGTTTTTCAGTGCAACTCACTCATATACAATGTACTACACTGTGCATTTCGTCTAATGCGGGTTTTTCAGTAAATTCTAAGTTTTTCAGTGCAACTCACTCATATACAATGTACTACACTGTGCATTTTGTCTAATGCGGGTTTTTCAGGAAATTCTAAGTTTTTCAATACAACTCACTCATATACAATGTACTACACTGTGCATTTCGTCTAAAGCGGGTTTTTCAATAAATTCTACGTTTTTCAGTGCAACTCACTCATATACAATGTACTACACTGTTCATTTCGTCTAATGCGGGTTTTTCAGTAAATTCTAAGTTTTTCAGTGCAACTCACTCATATACAATGTACTACACTGTGCATTTCTACTAATGCGGGTTTTTCAGTAAATTCTAAGTTTTTCAGTGCAACTCACTCATATACTATGTACTACACTGTGCATTTCGTCTAATGCGGGTTTTTCAGTAAATTCTAAGTTTTTCTGTGCAACTCATTCATATACTATGTACTACACTGTACATTTCGTCTAATGCGGGTTTTTCAGTAAATTCTAAGTTTTTCAGTGCAACTCACTCATATACAATGTACTACAGTGTGCATTTCGTCTAATGCGGGTTTTTCAGTAAATTCTAAGTTTTTCTGTGCAACTCACTCATATACAATGTACTACAATGTGCATTTCGTCTAATGCGGGTTTTTCAGTAAATTTCTAAGATTTTCAGTGCAACTCACTCATATACAATGTACTACACTGTGCATTTCGTCTAATGCGGGTTTTTCAGTAAATTCTAAGTTTTTCAGTGCAACTCACTCATATACAATGTACTACACTGTGCATTTCGTCTAAAGCGGGTTTTTCAGTAAATTCTACGTTTTTCAGTGCAACTCACTCATATACAATGTACTACACTGTGCATTTCGTCTAATGCGGGTTTTTCAGTAAATTCTAAGTTTTTCAGTGCAACTCACTCATATACAATGTACTACACTGTGCATTTCGTCTAATGCGGGTTTTTCAGTAAATTCTAAGTTTTTCAGTGCAACTCACTCATATACTATGTACTACACTGTGCATTTCATCTAATGCGGGTTTTTCAGTAAATTCTAAGTTTTTCAGTGCAACTCATATACTATGTACTACACTGTGCATTTCGTCTAATGCGGGTTTTTCAGTAAATTCTAAGTTTTTCAGTGCAACTCACTCATATACAATGTACTACACTGTGCATTTCGTCTAATGCGGGTTTTTCAGTAAATTCTAAGTTTTTCAGTGCAACTCACTCATATACAATGTACTACACTGTGCATTTCGTCTAATGCGGGTTTTTCAGTAAATTTTAAGTTTTTCAGTGCAACTCACTCATATACAATGTACTACACTGTGCATTTCGTCTAATGCGGGTTTTTCAGTAAATTCTAAGTTTTTCAGTGCAACTCACTCATATACAATGTACTACACTGTGCATTTCGTCTAATGCGGGTTTTTCAGTAAATTCTAAGTTTTTCAGTGCAACTCACTCATATACTATGTACTACACTGTGCATTTCGTCTAATGCGTGTTTTTCAGTAAATTCTAAGTTTTTCAGTGCAACTCACTCATATACTATGTACTACACTGTACATTTCGTCTAATGCGGGTTTTTCAGTAAATTCTAAGTTTTTCAGTGCAACTCACTCACATACAATGTACTACACTGTGCATTTCGTCTAATGCGGGTTTTTCAGTAAATTCTAAGTTTTTCAGTGCAACTCACTCATATACAATGTACTACACTGTGCATTTCGTCTAATGCGGGTTTTTCAGTAAATTCTAAGTTTTTCAGTGCAACTCACTCATATACAATGTACTACACTGTGCATTTCGTCTAATGCGGGTTTTTCAGTATATTCTAAGTTTTTCAGTGCAACTCACTCATATACAATGTACTACACTGTGCATTTCGTCTAATGCGGGTTTTTCAGTAAATTTCTAAGATTTTCAGTGCAACTCACTCATATACAATGTACTACACTGTGCATTTCGTCTAATGCGGGTTTTTCAGTAAATTCTAAGTTTTTCAGTGCAACTCACTCATATACAATGTACTACACTGTGCATTTCCTCTAATGCGGGTTTTTCAGTAAATTCTAAGTTTTTCAGTGCAACTCACTCATATACAATGTACTACACTGTGCATTTCGTCTAATGCGGGTTTTTCAGTTAATTCTAAGTTTTTCAGTGCAACTCACTCATATACAATGTACTACACTGTGCATTTCGTCTAATGCGGGTTTTTCAGTAAATTCTAAGTTTTTCAATACAACTCACTCATATACAATGTACTACACTGTGCATTTCGTCTAAAGCGGGTTTTTCAGTAAATTCTACGTTTTTCAGTGCAACTCACTCATATACAATGTACTACACTGTGCATTTCGTCTAATGCGGGTTTTTCAGTAAATTCTAAGTTTTTCAGTGCAACTCACTCATATACAATGTACTACACTGTGCATTTCGTCTAATGCGGGTTTTTCAGTAAATTCTAAGTTTTTCAGTGCAACTCACTCATATACAATGTACTACACTGTGCATTTCGTCTAATGCGGGTTTTTCAGTAAATTCTAAGTTTTTCAGTGCAACTCACTCATATACAATGTACTACACTGTGCATTTCGTCTAATGCGGGTTTTTCAGTAAATTCTAAGTTTTTCAGTGCAACTCACTCATATACTATGTACTACACTGTGCATTTCGTCTAATGCGGGTTTTTCAGTAAATTCTAAGTTTTTCAGTGCAACTCACTCATATACTATGTACTACACTGTACATTTCGTCTAATGCGGGTTTTTCAGTAAATTCTAAGTTTTTCAGTGCAACTCACTCATATACAATGTACTACACTGTGCATTTCGTCTAATGCGGGTTATTCAGTAAATTCTAAGTTTTTCAGTGCAACTCACTCATATACAATGTACTACACTGTGCATTTCGTCTAATGCGGGTTTTTCAGTAAATTTTAAGTTTTTCAGTGCAACTCACTCATATACAATGTACTACACTGTGCATTTCGTCTAATGCGGGTTTTTCAGTAAATTCTAAGTTTTTCAGTGCAACTCACTCATATACTATGTACTACACTGTGCATTTCGTCTAATTCGGGTTTTTCAGTAAATTCTCAGTTTTTCAGTGCAACTCATATACTATGTACTACACTGTGCATTTCGTCTAATGCGGGTTTTTCAGTAAATTCTAAGTTTTTCAGTGCAACTCCCTCATATACAATGTACTACACTGTGCATTTCGTCTAATGCGGGTTTTTCAGTAAATTCTAAGTTTTTCAGTGCAACTCACTCATATACAATGTACTACACTGTGCATTTCGTCTAATGCGGGTTTTTCAGTAAATTCTAAGTTTTTCAGTGCAACTCACTCATATACAATGTACTACACTGTGCATTTCGTCTAATGCGGGTTTTTCAGTAAATTTCTAAGATTTTCAGTGCAACTCACTCATATACAATGTACTACACTGTGCATTTCGTCTAATGCGGGTTTTTCAGTAAATTCTAAGTTTTTCAGTGCAACTCACTCATATACAATGTACTACACTGTGCATTTCGTCTAATGCGGGTTTTTCAGTAAATTCTAAGTTTTTCAGTGCAACTCACTCATATACAATGTACTACACTGTGCATTTCGTCTAATGCGGGTTTTTCAGTTAATTCTAAGTTTTTCAGTGCAACTCACTCATATACAATGTACTACACTGTGCATTTCGTCTAATGCGGGTTTTTCAGTAAATTCTAAGTTTTTCAATACAACTCACTCATATACAATGTACTACACTGTGCATTTCGTCTAATGGGGGTTTTTCAGTAAATTCTAAGTTTTTCAGTGCAACTCACTCATATACTATGTACTACACTGTACATTTCGTCTAATGCGGGTTTTTCAGTAAATTCTAAGTTTTTAGTGCAACTCACTCATATACAATGTACTACACTGTGCATTTCGTCTAATGCGGGTTTTTCAGTAAATTCTAAGTTTTTCAGTGCAACTCACTCATATACTATGTACTACACTGTGCATTTCGTCTAATGCGGGTTTTTCAGTAAATTCTAAGTTTTTCAGTGCAACTCACTCATATACAATGTACTACACTGTGCATTTCGTCTAATGCGGGTTTTTCAGTAAATTCTAAGTTTTTCAATACAACTCACTCATATACAATGTACTAAACTGTGCATTTCGTCTAATGCGGGTTTTTCAGTAAATTCTAAGTTTTTCAGTGCAACTCACTCATATACAATGTACTACACTGTGCATTTCGTCTAATGCGGGTTTTTCAGTAAATTCTAAGTTTTTCAGTGCAACTCACTCATATACAATGTACTACACTGTGCATTTCGTCTAATGCGGGTTTTTCAGTTAATTCTAAGTTTTTCAGTGCAACTCACTCATATACAATGTACTACACTGTGCATTTCGTCTAATGCTGGTTTTTCAGTAAATTCTAAGTTTTTCAATACAACTCACTCATATACAATGTACTACACTGTGCATTTCGTCTAATGGGGGTTTTTCAGTAAATTCTAAGTTTTTCAGTGCAACTCACTCATATACTATGTACTACACTGTACATTTCGTCTAATGCGGGTTTTTCAGTAAATTCTAAGTTTTTCAGTGCAACTCACTTATATACTATGTACTACACTGTGCATTTCGTCTAATGCGGGTTTTTCAGTAAATTCTAAGTTTTTCAGTGCAACTCACTCATATACAATGTACTACACTGTGCATTTCGTCTAATGCGGGTTTTTCAGTAAATTCTAAGTTTTTCAGTGCAACTCACTCATATACAATGTACTACACTGTGCATTTCGTCTAATGCGGGTTTTTCAGTAAATTCTAAGTTTTTCAGTGCAACTCACTCATATACAATGTACTACATTGTGCATTTCGTCTAATGCGGGTTTTTCAGTAAATTCTAAGTTTTTCAGTGCAACTCACTCATATACTATGTACTACACTGTGCATTTCGTCTAATGCGGGTTTTTCAGTAAATTCTAAGTTTTTCAGTGCAACTCACTCATATACAATGTACTACACTGTGCATTTCGTCTAATGCGGGTTTTTCAGTAAATTCTAAGTTTTTCAGTGCAACTCACTCATATACAATGTACTACACTGTGCATTTCGTCTAATGCGGGTTTTTCAGTAAATTCTAAGTTTTTCAGTGCAACTCACTCATATACTATGTACTACACTGTGCATTTCGTCTAATGCGGGTTTTTCAGTATATTCTAAGTTTTTCAGTGCAACTCACTCATATACAATGTACTACACTGTGCATTTCGTCTAATGCGGGTTTTTCAGTAAATTTCTAAGATTTTCAGTGCAACTCACTCATATACAATGTACTACACTGTGCATTTCGTCTAATGCGGGTTTTTCAGTAAATTCTAAGTTTTTCAGTGCAACTCACTCATATACAATGTACTACACTGTGCATTTCGTCTAATGCGGGTTTTTCAGTAAATTCTAAGTTTTTCAGTGCAACTCACTCATATACAATGTACTACACTGTGCATTTCGTCTAATGCGGGTTTTTCAGTTAATTCTAAGTTTTTCAGTGCAACTCACTCATATACAATGTACTACACTGTGCATTTCGTCTAATGCGGGTTTTTCAGTAAATTCTAAGTTTTTCAATACAACTCACTCATATACAATGTACTACACTGTGCATTTCGTCTAATGCGGGTTTTTCAGTAAATTCTAAGTTTTTCAGTGCAACTCACTCATATACTCTGTACTACACTGTGCATTTCGTCTAATGCGGGTTTTTCAGTAAATTCTAAGTTTTTCAGTGCAACTCACTCATATACTATGTACTACACTGTACATTTCGTCTAATGCGGGTTTTTCAGTAAATTCTAAGTTTTTCAGTGCAACTCACTCATATACAATGTACTACACTGTGCATTTCGTCTAATGCGGGTTTTTCAGTAAATTCTAAGTTTTTCAGTGCAACTCACTCATATACAATGTACTACACTTTGCATTTCGTCTAATGCGGGTTTTTCAGTAAATTCTAAGTTTTTCAGTGCAACTCACTCATATACAATGTACTACACTGTGCATTTCGTCTACTGCGGGTTTTTCAGTAAATTCTAAGTTTTTCAGTGCAACTCACTCATATACAATGTACTACACTGTGCATTTCGTCTAATGCGGGTTTTTCAGTAAATTTCTAAGATTTTCAGTGCAAGTCACTCATATACAATGTACTACACTGTGCATTTCGTCTAATGCGGGTTTTTCAGTAAATTCTAAGTTTTTCAGTGCAACTCACTCATATACAATGTACTACACTGTGCATTTCGTCTAATGCAGGTTTTTCAGTAAATTCTAAGTTTTCCAGTGCAACTCACTCATATACAATGTACTACACTGTGCATTTCGTCTAATGCGGGTTTTTCAGTAAATTCTAAGTTTTTCAGTGCAACTCACTCATATACAATGTACTACACTGTGCATTTCCTCTAATGCGGGTTTTTCAGTAAATTCTAAGTTTTTCAGGGCAACTCACTCATATACAATGTACTACACTGTGCATTTCGTCTAATGCGGGTTTTTCAGTAAATTCTAAGTTTTTCAGTGCAACTCACTCATATACAATGTACTACACTGTGCATTTCGTCTAATGCGGGTTTTTCAGTAAATTCTAAGTTTTTCAATACAACTCACTCATATACAATGTACTACACTGTGCATTTGGTCTAAAGCGGGTTTTTCAGTAAATTCTACGTTTTTCAGTGCAACTCACTCATATACAATGTACTACACTGTGCATTTCGTCTAATGCGGGTTTTTCAGTAAATTCTAAGTTTTTCAGTGCAACTCACTCATATACTCTGTACTACACTGTGCATTTCGTCTAATGCGGGTTTTTCAGTAAATTCTAAGTTTTTCAGTGCAACTCACTCATATACTATGTACTACACTGTACATTTCGTCTAATGCGGGTTTTTCAGTAAATTCTAAGTTTTTCAGTGCAACTCACTCATATACAATGTACTACACTGTGCATTTCGTCTAATGCGGGTTTTTCAGTAAATTCTAAGTTTTTCAGTGCAACTCACTCATATACAATGTACTACACTTTGCATTTCGTCTAATGCGGGTTTTTCAGTAAATTCTAAGTTTTTCAGTGCAACTCACTCATATACAATGTACTACACTGTGCATTTCGTCTACTGCGGGTTTTTCAGTAAATTCTAAGTTTTTCAGTGCAACTCACTCATATACAATGTACTACACTGTGCATTTCGTCTAATGCGGGTTTTTCAGTAAATTTCTAAGATTTTCAGTGCAAGTCACTCATATACAATGTACTACACTGTGCATTTCGTCTAATGCGGGTTTTTCAGTAAATTCTAAGTTTTTCAGTGCAACTCACTCATATACAATGTACTACACTGTGCATTTCGTCTAATGCAGGTTTTTCAGTAAATTCTAAGTTTTCCAGTGCAACTCACTCATATACAATGTACTACACTGTGCATTTCGTCTAATGCGGGTTTTTCAGTAAATTCTAAGTTTTTCAGTGCAACTCACTCATATACAATGTACTACACTGTGCATTTCCTCTAATGCGGGTTTTTCAGTAAATTCTAAGTTTTTCAGGGCAACTCACTCATATACAATGTACTACACTGTGCATTTCGTCTAATGCGGGTTTTTCAGTAAATTCTAAGTTTTTCAGTGCAACTCACTCATATACAATGTACTACACTGTGCATTTCGTCTAATGCGGGTTTTTCAGTAAATTCTAAGTTTTTCAATACAACTCACTCATATACAATGTACTACACTGTGCATTTGGTCTAAAGCGGGTTTTTCAGTAAATTCTACGTTTTTCAGTGCAACTCACTCATATACAATGTACTACACTGTGCATTTCGTCTAATGCGGGTTTTTCAGTAAATTCTAAGTTTTTCAGTGCAACTCACTCATATACTCTGTACTACACTGTGCATTTCGTCTAATGCGGGTTTTTCAGTAAATTCTAAGTTTTTCAGTGCAACTCACTCATATACTCTGTACTACACTGTGCATTTCGTCTAATGCGGGTTTTTCAGTAAATTCTAAGTTTTTCAGTGCAACTCACTCATATACTATGTACTACACTGTACATTTCGTCTAATGCGGGTTTTTCAGTAAATTCTAAGTTTTTCAATACAACTCACTCATATACAATGTACTACACTGTGCATTTGGTCTAAAGCGGGTTTTTCAGTAAATTCTACGTTTTTCAGTGCAACTCACTCATATACAATGTACTACACTGTGCATTTCGTCTAATGCGGGTTTTTCAGTAAATTCTAAGTTTTTCAGTGCAACTCACTCATATACTCTGTACTACACTGTGCATTTCGTCTAATGCGGGTTTTTCAGTAAATTCTAAGTTTTTCAGTGCAACTCACTCATATACTATGTACTACACTGTACATTTCGTCTAATGCGGGTTTTTCAGTAAATTCTAAGTTTTTCAGTGCAACTCACTCATATACAATGTACTACACTTTGCATTTCGTCTAATGCGGGTTTTTCAGTAAATTCTAAGTTTTTCAGTGCAACTCACTCATATACAATGTACTACACTGTGCATTTCGTCTACTGCGGGTTTTTCAGTAAATTCTAAGTTTTTCAGTGCAACTCACTCATATACAATGTACTACACTGTGCATTTCGTCTAATGCGGGTTTTTCAGTAAATTTCTAAGATTTTCAGTGCAAGTCACTCATATACAATGTACTACACTGTGCATTTCGTCTAATGCGGGTTTTTCAGTAAATTCTAAGTTTTTCAGTGCAACTCACTCATATACAATGTACTACACTGTGCATTTCGTCTAATGCAGGTTTTTCAGTAAATTCTAAGTTTTCCAGTGCAACTCACTCATATACAATGTACTACACTGTGCATTTCGTCTAATGCGGGTTTTTCAGTAAATTCTAAGTTTTTCAGTGCAACTCACTTATATACAATGTACTACACTGTGCATTTCCTCTAATGCGGGTTTTTCAGTAAATTCTAAGTTTTTCAGGGCAACTCACTCATATACAATGTACTACACTGTGCATTTCGTCTAATGCGGGTTTTTCAGTAAATTCTAAGTTTTTCAGTGCAACTCACTCATATACAATGTACTACACTGTGCATTTCGTCTAATGCGGGTTTTTCAGTAAATTCTAAGTTTTTCAATACAACTCACTCATATACAATGTACTACACTGTGCATTTGGTCTAAAGCGGGTTTTTCAGTAAATTCTACGTTTTTCAGTGCAACTCACTCATATACAATGTACTACACTGTGCATTTCGTCTAATGCGGGTTTTTCAGTAAATTCTAAGTTTTTCAGTGCAACTCACTCATATACTCTGTACTACACTGTGCATTTCGTCTAATGCGGGTTTTTCAGTAAATTCTAAGTTTTTCAGTGCAACTCACTCATATACTCTGTACTACACTGTGCATTTCGTCTAATGCGGGTTTTTCAGTAAATTCTAAGTTTTTCAGTGCAACTCACTCATATACTATGTACTACACTGTACATTTCGTCTAATGCGGGTTTTTCAGTAAATTCTAAGTTTTTCAGTGCAACTCACTCATATACAATGTACTACACTGTGCATTTCGTCTAATGCGGGTTTTTCAGTAAATTCTAAGTTTTTCAGTGCAACTCACTCATATACAATGTACTACACTTTGCATTTCGTCTAATGCGGGTTTTTCAGTAAATTCTAAGTTTTTCAGTGCAACTCACTCATATACAATGTACTACACTGTGCATTTCGTCTACTGCGGGTTTTTCAGTAAATTCTAAGTTTTTCAGTGCAACTCACTCATATACAATGTACTACACTGTGCATTTCGTCTAATGCGGGTTTTTCAGTAAATTCTAAGTTTTTCAGTGCAACTCACTCATATACTATGTACTACACTGTGCATTTCGTCTAATTCGGGTTTTTCAGTAAATTCTCAGTTTTTCAGTGCAACTCATATACTATGTACTACACTGTGCATTTCGTCTAATGCGGGTTTTTCAGTAAATTCTAAGTTTTTCAGTGCAACTCCCTCATATACAATGTACTACACTGTGCATTTCGTCTAATGCGGGTTTTTCAGTAAATTCTAAGTTTTTCAGTGCAACTCACTCATATACTCTGTACTACACTGTGCATTTCGTCTAATGCGGGTTTTTCAGTAAATTCTAAGTTTTTCAGTGCAACTCACTCATATACAATGTACTACACTGTGCATTTCGTCTACTGCGGGTTTTTCAGTAAATTCTAAGTTTTTCAGTGCAACTCACTCATATACAATGTACTACACTGTGCATTTGGTCTAATGCGGGTTTTTCAGTAAATTCTAAGTTTTTCAGTGCAACTCACTCATATACAATGTACTACACTGTGCATTTCGTCTACTGCGGGTTTTTCAGTAAATTCTAAGTTTTTCAGTGCAACTCACTCATATACAATGTACTACACTGTGCATTTCGTCTAATGCGGGTTTTTCAGTAAATTTCTAAGATTTTCAGTGCAAGTCACTCATATACAATGTACTACACTGTGCATTTCGTCTAATGCGGGTTTTTCAGTAAATTCTAAGTTTTTCAGTGCAACTCACTCATATACAATGTACTACACTGTGCATTTCGTCTAATGCAGGTTTTTCAGTAAATTCTAAGTTTTCCAGTGCAACTCACTCATATACAATGTACTACACTGTGCATTTCGTCTAATGCGGGTTTTTCAGTAAATTCTAAGTTTTTCAGTGCAACTCACTCATATACAATGTACTACACTGTGCATTTCCTCTAATGCGGGTTTTTCAGTAAATTCTAAGTTTTTCAGGGCAACTCACTCATATACAATGTACTACACTGTGCATTTCGTCTAATGCGGGTTTTTCAGTAAATTCTAAGTTTTTCAGTGCAACTCACTCATATACAATGTACTACACTGTGCATTTCGTCTAATGCGGGTTTTTCAGTAAATTCTAAGTTTTTCAATACAACTCACTCATATACAATGTACTACACTGTGCATTTGGTCTAAAGCGGGTTTTTCAGTAAATTCTACGTTTTTCAGTGCAACTCACTCATATACAATGTACTACACTGTGCATTTCGTCTAATGCGGGTTTTTCAGTAAATTCTAAGTTTTTCAGTGCAACTCACTCATATACTCTGTACTACACTGTGCATTTCGTCTAATGCGGGTTTTTCAGTAAATTCTAAGTTTTTCAGTGCAACTCACTCATATACTCTGTACTACACTGTGCATTTCGTCTAATGCGGGTTTTTCAGTAAATTCTAAGTTTTTCAGTGCAACTCACTCATATACTATGTACTACACTGTACATTTCGTCTAATGCGGGTTTTTCAGTAAATTCTAAGTTTTTCAGTGCAACTCACTCATATACAATGTACTACACTGTGCATTTCGTCTAATGCGGGTTTTTCAGTAAATTCTAAGTTTTTCAGTGCAACTCACTCATATACAATGTACTACACTTTGCATTTCGTCTAATGCGGGTTTTTCAGTAAATTCTAAGTTTTTCAGTGCAACTCACTCATATACAATGTACTACACTGTGCATTTCGTCTACTGCGGGTTTTTCAGTAAATTCTAAGTTTTTCAGTGCAACTCACTCATATACAATGTACTACACTGTGCATTTCGTCTAATGCGGGTTTTTCAGTAAATTCTAAGTTTTTCAGTGCAACTCACTCATATACTATGTACTACACTGTGCATTTCGTCTAATTCGGGTTTTTCAGTAAATTCTCAGTTTTTCAGTGCAACTCATATACTATGTACTACACTGTGCATTTCGTCTAATGCGGGTTTTTCAGTAAATTCTAAGTTTTTCAGTGCAACTCCCTCATATACAATGTACTACACTGTGCATTTCATCTAATGCGGGTTTTTCAGTAAATTCTAAGTTTTTCAGTGCAACTCACTCATATACAATGTACTACACTGTGCATTTCGTCTAATGCGGGTTTTTCAGTAAATTCTAAGTTTTTCAGTGCAACTCACTCATATACAATGTACTACACTGTGCATTTCGTCTAATGCGGGTTTTTCAGTAAATTTCTAAGATTTTCAGTGCAACTCACTCATATACAATGTACTACACTGTGCATTTCGTCTAATGCGGGTTTTTCAGTAAATTCTAAGTTTTTCAGTGCAACTCACTCATATACAATGTACTACACTGTGCATTTCGTCTCATGCGGGTTTTTCAGTAAATTCTAAGTTTTTCAGTGCAACTCACTCATATACAATGTACTACACTGTGCATTTCGTCTAATGCGGGTTTTTCAGTTAATTCTAAGTTTTTCAGTGCAACTCACTCATATACAATGTACTACACTGTGCATTTCGTCTAATGCGGGTTTTTCAGTAAATTCTAAGTTTTTCAATACAACTCACTCATATACAATGTACTACACTGTGCATTTCGTCTAATGGGGGTTTTTCAGTAAATTCTAAGTTTTTCAGTGCAACTCACTCATATACTATGTACTACACTGTACATTTCGTCTAATGCGGGTTTTTCAGTAAATTCTAAGTTTTTCAGTGCAACTCACTCATATACAATGTACTACACTGTGCATTTCGTCTAATGCGGGTTTTTCAGTAAATTCTAAGTTTTTCAGTGCAACTCACTCATATACAATGTACTACACTGTGCATTTCGTCTAATGCGGGTTTTTCAGTAAATTCTAAGTTTTTCAGTGCAACTCACTCATATACAATGTACTACACTGTGCATTTCGTCTAATGCGGGTTTTTCAGTAAATTCTAAGTTTTTCAGTGCAACTCACTCATATACTATGTACTACACTGTGCATTTCGTCTAATGCGGGTTTTTCAGTAAATTCTAAGTTTTTCAGTGCAACTTACTCATATACAATGTACTACACTGTGCATTTCGTCTAATGCGGGTTTTTCAGTAAATTCTAAGTTTTTCAGTGCAACTCACTCATATACTATGTACTACACTGTGCATTTCGTCTAATGCGGGTTTTTCAGTAAATTCTAAGTTTTTCAGTGCAACTCACTCATATACAATGTACTACACTGTGCATTTCGTCTAATGCGGGTTTTTCAGTAAATTCTAAGTTTTTCAATACAACTCACTCATATACAATGTACTACACTGTGCATTTCGTCTAATGCGGGTTTTTCAGAAAATTCTAAGTTTTTCAGTGCAACTCACTCATATACAATGTACTACACTGTGCATTTCGTCTAATGCGGGTTTTTCAGTAAATTCTAAGTTTTTCAGTGCAACTCACTCATATACAATGTACTACACTGTGCATTTCGTCTAATGCGGGTTTTTCAGTTAATTCTAAGTTTTTCAGTGCAACTCACTCATATACAATGTACTACACTGTGCATTTCGTCTAATGCGGGTTTTTCAGTAAATTCTAAGTTTTTCAATACAACTCACTCATATACAATGTACTACACTGTGCATTTCGTCTAATGGGGGTTTTTCAGTAAATTCTAAGTTTTTCAGTGCAACTCACTCATATACTATGTACTACACTGTACATTTCGTCTAATGCGGGTTTTTCAGTAAATTCTAAGTTTTTCAGTGCAACTCACTTATATACAATGTACTACACTGTGCATTTCGTCTAATGCGGGTTTTTCAGTAAATTCTAAGTTTTTCAGTGCAACTCACTCATATACAATGTACTACACTGTGCATTTCGTCTAATGCGGGTTTTTCAGTAAATTCTAAGTTTTTCAGTGCAACTCACTCATATACAATGTACTACACTGTGCATTTCGTCTAATGCGGGTTTTTCAGTAAATTCTAAGTTTTTCAGTGCAACTCACTCATATACAATGTACTACATTGTGCATTTCGTCTAATGCGGGTTTTTCAGTAAATTCTAAGTTTTTCAGTGCAACTCACTCATATACTATGTACTACACTGTGCATTTCGTCTAATGCGGGTTTTTCAGTAAATTCTAAGTTTTTCAGTGCAACTCACTCATATACAATGTACTACACTGTGCATTTCGTCTAATGCGGGTTTTTCAGTAAATTCTAAGTTTTTCAGTGCAACTCACTCATATACAATGTACTACACTGTGCATTTCGTCTAATGCGGGTTTTTCAGTAAATTCTAAGTTTTTCAGTGCAACTCACTCATATACAATGTACTACACTGTGCATTTCGTCTAATGCGGGTTTTTCAGTATATTCTAAGTTTTTCAGTGCAACTCACTCATATACAATGTACTACACTGTGCATTTCGTCTAATGCGGGTTTTTCAGTAAATTCTAAGATTTTCAGTGCAACTCACTCATATACAATGTACTACACTGTGCATTTCGTCTAATGCGGGTTTTTCAGTAAATTCTAAGTTTTTCAGTGCAACTCACTCATATACAATGTACTACACTGTGCATTTCGTCTAATGCGGGTTTTTCAGTAAATTCTAAGTTTTTCAGTGCAACTCACTCATATACAATGTACTACACTGTGCATTTCGTCTAATGCGGGTTTTTCAGTTAATTCTAAGTTTTTCAGTGCAACTCACTCATATACAATGTACTACACTGTGCATTTCGTCTAATGCGGGTTTTTCAGTAAATTCTAAGTTTTTCAGTGCAACTCACTCATATACAATGTACTACACTGTGCATTTCGTCTAATGCGGGTTTTTCAGTAAATTCTAAGTTTTTCAGTGCAACTCACTCATATACTATGTACTACACTGTGCATTTCGTCTAATGCGGGTTTTTCAGTAAATTCTAAGTTTTTCAGTGCAACTCACTCATATACTATGTACTACACTGTACATTTCGTCTAATGCGGGTTTTTCAGTAAATTCTAAGTTTTTCAGTGCAACTCACTCATATACAATGTACTACACTGTGCATTTCGTCTAATGCGGGTTTTTCAGTAAATTCTAAGTTTTTCAGTGCAACTCACTCATATACAATGTACTACACTTTGCATTTCTTCTAATGCGGGTTTTTCAGTAAATTCTAAGTTTTTCAGTGCAACTCACTCATATACAATGTACTACACTGTGCATTTCGTCTACTGCGGGTTTTTCAGTAAATTCTAAGTTTTTCAGTGCAACTCACTCATATACAATGTACTACACTGTGCATTTCGTCTAATGCGGGTTTTTCAGTAAATTTCTAAGATTTTCAGTGCAAGTCACTCATATACAATGTACTACACTGTGCATTTCGTCTAATGCGGGTTTTTCAGTAAATTCTAAGTTTTTCAGTGCAACTCACTCATATACAATGTACTACACTGTGCATTTCGTCTAATGCAGGTTTTTCAGTAAATTCTAAGTTTTCCAGTGCAACTCACTCATATACAATGTACTACACTGTGCATTTCGTCTAATGCGGGTTTTTCAGTAAATTCTAAGTTTTTCAGTGCAACTCACTCATATACAATGTACTACACTGTGCATTTCGTCTAATGCGGGTTTTTCAGTAAATTCTAAGTTTTTCAGTGCAACTCACTCATATACAATGTACTACACTGTGCATTTCGTCTAATGCGGGTTTTTCAGTAAATTCTAAGTTTTTCAGTGCAACTCACTCATATACAATGTACTACACTGTGCATTTCGTCTAATGCGGGTTTTTCAGTAAATTCTAAGTTTTTCAGTGCAACTCACTCATATACAATGTACTACATTGTGCATTTCGTCTAATGCGGGTTTTTCAGTAAATTCTAAGTTTTTCAGTGCAACTCACTCATATACTATGTACTACACTGTGCATTTCGTCTAATGCGGGTTTTTCAGTAAATTCTAAGTTTTTCAGTGCAACTCACTCATATACAATGTACTACACTGTGCATTTCGTCTAATGCGGGTTTTTCAGTAAATTCTAAGTTTTTCAGTGCAACTCACTCATATACAATGTACTACACTGTGCATTTCGTCTAATGCGGGTTTTTCAGTAAATTCTAAGTTTTTCAGTGCAACTCACTCATATACAATGTACTACACTGTGCATTTCGTCTAATGCGGGTTTTTCAGTATATTCTAAGTTTTTCAGTGCAACTCACTCATATACAATGTACTACACTGTGCATTTCGTCTAATGCGGGTTTTTCAGTAAATTTCTAAGATTTTCAGTGCAACTCACTCATATACAATGTACTACACTGTGCATTTCGTCTAATGCGGGTTTTTCAGTAAATTCTAAGTTTTTCAGTGCAACTCACTCATATACAATGTACTACACTGTGCATTTCGTCTAATGCGGGTTTTTCAGTAAATTCTAAGTTTTTCAGTGCAACTCACTCATATACAATGTACTACACTGTGCATTTCGTCTAATGCGGGTTTTTCAGTTAATTCTAAGTTTTTCAGTGCAACTCACTCATATACAATGTACTACACTGTGCATTTCGTCTAATGCGGGTTTTTCAGTAAATTCTAAGTTTTTCAATACAACTCACTCATATACAATGTACTACACTGTGCATTTCGTCTAATGCGGGTTTTTCAGTAAATTCTAAGTTTTTCAGTGCAACTCACTCATATACTCTGTACTACACTGTGCATTTCGTCTAATGCGGGTTTTTCAGTAAATTCTAAGTTTTTCAGTGCAACTCACTCATATACTATGTACTACACTGTACATTTCGTCTAATGCGGGTTTTTCAGTAAATTCTAAGTTTTTCAGTGCAACTCACTCATATACAATGTACTACACTGTGCATTTCGTCTAATGCGGGTTTTTCAGTAAATTCTAAGTTTTTCAGTGCAACTCACTCATATACAATGTACTACACTTTGCATTTCGTCTAATGCGGGTTTTTCAGTAAATTCTAAGTTTTTCAGTGCAACTCACTCATATACAATGTACTACACTGTGCATTTCGTCTACTGCGGGTTTTTCAGTAAATTCTAAGTTTTTCAGTGCAACTCACTCATATACAATGTACTACACTGTGCATTTCGTCTAATGCGGGTTTTTCAGTAAATTTCTAAGATTTTCAGTGCAAGTCACTCATATACAATGTACTACACTGTGCATTTCGTCTAATGCGGGTTTTTCAGTAAATTCTAAGTTTTTCAGTGCAACTCACTCATATACAATGTACTACACTGTGCATTTCGTCTAATGCGGGTTTTTCAGTTAATTCTAAGTTTTTCAGTGCAACTCACTCATATACAATGTACTACACTGTGCATTTCGTCTAATGCGGGTTTTTCAGTAAATTCTAAGTTTTTCAATACAACTCACTCATATACAATGTACTACACTGTGCATTTCGTCTAATGGGGGTTTTTCAGTAAATTCTAAGTTTTTCAGTGCAACTCACTCATATACTATGTACTACACTGTACATTTCGTCTAATGCGGGTTTTTCAGTAAATTCTAAGTTTTTCAGTGCAACTCACTTATATACAATGTACTACACTGTGCATTTCGTCTAATGCGGGTTTTTCAGTAAATTCTAAGTTTTTCAGTGCAACTCACTCATATACAATGTACTACACTGTGCATTTCGTCTAATGCGGGTTTTTCAGTAAATTCTAAGTTTTTCAGTGCAACTCACTCATATACAATGTACTACACTGTGCATTTCGTCTAATGCGGGTTTTTCAGTAAATTCTAAGTTTTTCAGTGCAACTCACTCATATACAATGTACTACATTGTGCATTTCGTCTAATGCGGGTTTTTCAGTAATATCTAGGTTTTTCAGTGCAACTCACTCATATACTATGTACTACACTGTGCATTTCGTCTAATGCGGGTTTTTCAGTAAATTCTAAGTTTTTCAGTGCAACTCACTCATATACAATGTACTACACTGTGCATTTCGTCTAATGCGGGTTTTTCAGTAAATTCTAAGTTTTTCAGTGCAACTCACTCATATACAATGTACTACACTGTGCATTTCGTCTAATGCGGGTTTTTCAGTAAATTCTAAGTTTTTCAGTGCAACTCACTCATATACAATGTACTACACTGTGCATTTCGTCTAATGCGGGTTTTTCAGTATATTCTAAGTTTTTCAGTGCAACTCACTCATATACAATGTACTACACTGTGCATTTCGTCTAATGCGGGTTTTTCAGTAAATTTCTAAGATTTTCAGTGCAACTCACTCATATACAATGTACTACACTGTGCATTTCGTCTAATGCGGGTTTTTCAGTAAATTCTAAGTTTTTCAGTGCAACTCACTCATATACAATGTACTACACTGTGCATTTCGTCTAATGCGGGTTTTTCAGTAAATTCTAAGTTTTTCAGTGCAACTCACTCATATACAATGTACTACACTGTGCATTTCGTCTAATGCGGGTTTTTCAGTTAATTCTAAGTTTTTCAGTGCAACTCACTCATATACAATGTACTACACTGTGCATTTCGTCTAATGCGGGTTTTTCAGTAAATTCTAAGTTTTTCAATACAACTCACTCATATACAATGTACTACACTGTGCATTTCGTCTAATGCGGGTTTTTCAGTAAATTCTAAGTTTTTCAGTGCAACTCACTCATATACTCTGTACTACACTGTGCATTTCGTCTAATGCGGGTTTTTCAGTAAATTCTAAGTTTTTCAGTGCAACTCACTCATATACTATGTACTACACTGTACATTTCGTCTAATGCGGGTTTTTCAGTAAATTCTAAGTTTTTCAGTGCAACTCACTCATATACAATGTACTACACTGTGCATTTCGTCTAATGCGGGTTTTTCAGTAAATTCTAAGTTTTTCAGTGCAACTCACTCATATACAATGTACTACACTTTGCATTTCGTCTAATGCGGGTTTTTCAGTAAATTCTAAGTTTTTCAGTGCAACTCACTCATATACAATGTACTACACTGTGCATTTCGTCTACTGCGGGTTTTTCAGTAAATTCTAAGTTTTTCAGTGCAACTCACTCATATACAATGTACTACACTGTGCATTTCGTCTAATGCGGGTTTTTCAGTAAATTTCTAAGATTTTCAGTGCAAGTCACTCATATACAATGTACTACACTGTGCATTTCGTCTAATGCGGGTTTTTCAGTAAATTCTAAGTTTTTCAGTGCAACTCACTCATATACAATGTACTACACTGTGCATTTCGTCTAATGCAGGTTTTTCAGTAAATTCTAAGTTTTCCAGTGCAACTCACTCATATACAATGTACTACACTGTGCATTTCGTCTAATGCGGGTTTTTCAGTAAATTCTAAGTTTTTCAGTGCAACTCACTCATATACAATGTACTACACTGTGCATTTCGTCTAATGCGGGTTTTTCAGTAAATTCTAAGTTTTTCAGTGCAACTCACTCATATACAATGTACTACACTGTGCATTTCGTCTAATGCGGGTTTTTCAGTAAATTCTAAGTTTTTCAGTGCAACTCACTCATATACAATGTACTACACTGTGCATTTCGTCTAATGCGGGTTTTTCAGTAAATTCTAAGTTTTTCAGTGCAACTCACTCATATACAATGTACTACATTGTGCATTTCGTCTAATGCGGGTTTTTCAGTAAATTCTAAGTTTTTCAGTGCAACTCACTCATATACTATGTACTACACTGTGCATTTCGTCTAATGCGGGTTTTTCAGTAAATTCTAAGTTTTTCAGTGCAACTCACTCATATACAATGTACTACACTGTGCATTTCGTCTAATGCGGGTTTTTCAGTAAATTCTAAGTTTTTCAGTGCAACTCACTCATATACAATGTACTACACTGTGCATTTCGTCTAATGCGGGTTTTTCAGTAAATTCTAAGTTTTTCAGTGCAACTCACTCATATACAATGTACTACACTGTGCATTTCGTCTAATGCGGGTTTTTCAGTATATTCTAAGTTTTTCAGTGCAACTCACTCATATACAATGTACTACACTGTGCATTTCGTCTAATGCGGGTTTTTCAGTAAATTTCTAAGATTTTCAGTGCAACTCACTCATATACAATGTACTACACTGTGCATTTCGTCTAATGCGGGTTTTTCAGTAAATTCTAAGTTTTTCAGTGCAACTCACTCATATACAATGTACTACACTGTGCATTTCGTCTAATGCGGGTTTTTCAGTAAATTCTAAGTTTTTCAGTGCAACTCACTCATATACAATGTACTACACTGTGCATTTCGTCTAATGCGGGTTTTTCAGTATATTCTAAGTTTTTCAGTGCAACTCACTCATATACAATGTACTACACTGTGCATTTCGTCTAATGCGGGTTTTTCAGTAAATTCTAAGATTTTCAGTGCAACTCACTCATATACAATGTACTACACTGTGCATTTCGTCTAATGCGGGTTTTTCAGTAAATTCTAAGTTTTTCAGTGCAACTCACTCATATACTATGTACTACACTGTACATTTCGTCTAATGCGGGTTTTTCAGTAAATTCTAAGTTTTTCAGTGCAACTCACTCATATACAATGTACTACACTGTGCATTTCGTCTAATGCGGGTTTTTCAGTAAATTCTAAGTTTTTCAGTGCAACTCACTCATATACAATGTACTACACTTTGCATTTCGTCTAATGCGGGTTTTTCAGTAAATTCTAAGTTTTTCAGTGCAACTCACTCATATACAATGTACTACACTGTGCATTTCGTCTACTGCGGGTTTTTCAGTAAATTCTAAGTTTTTCAGTGCAACTCACTCATATACAATGTACTACACTGTGCATTTCGTCTAATGCGGGTTTTTCAGTAAATTTCTAAGATTTTCAGTGCAAGTCACTCATATACAATGTACTACACTGTGCATTTCGTCTAATGCGGGTTTTTCAGTAAATTCTAAGTTTTTCAGTGCAACTCACTCATATACAATGTACTACACTGTGCATTTCGTCTAATGCAGGTTTTTCAGTAAATTCTAAGTTTTCCAGTGCAACTCACTCATATACAATGTACTACACTGTGCATTTCGTCTAATGCGGGTTTTTCAGTAAATTCTAAGTTTTTCAGTGCAACTCACTCATATACAATGTACTACACTGTGCATTTCCTCTAATGCGGGTTTTTCAGTAAATTCTAAGTTTTTCAGGGCAACTCACTCATATACAATGTACTACACTGTGCATTTCGTCTAATGCGGGTTTTTCAGTAAATTCTAAGTTTTTCAGTGCAACTCACTCATATACAATGTACTACACTGTGCATTTCGTCTAATGCGGGTTTTTCAGTAAATTCTAAGTTTTTCAATACAACTCACTCATATACAATGTACTACACTGTGCATTTGGTCTAAAGCGGGTTTTTCAGTAAATTCTACGTTTTTCAGTGCAACTCACTCATATACAATGTACTACACTGTGCATTTCGTCTAATGCGGGTTTTTCAGTAAATTCTAAGTTTTTCAGTGCAACTCACTCATATACTCTGTACTACACTGTGCATTTCGTCTAATGCGGGTTTTTCAGTAAATTCTAAGTTTTTCAGTGCAACTCACTCATATACTATGTACTACACTGTACATTTCGTCTAATGCGGGTTTTTCAGTAAATTCTAAGTTTTTCAGTGCAACTCACTCATATACAATGTACTACACTGTGCATTTCGTCTAATGCGGGTTTTTCAGTAAATTCTAAGTTTTTCAGTGCAACTCACTCATATACAATGTACTACACTTTGCATTTCGTCTAATGCGGGTTTTTCAGTAAATTCTAAGTTTTTCAGTGCAACTCACTCATATACAATGTACTACACTGTGCATTTCGTCTACTGCGGTTTTTCAGTAAATTCTAAGTTTTTCAGTGCAACTCACTCATATACAATGTACTACACTGTGCATTTCGTCTAATGCGGGTTTTTCAGTAAATTTCTAAGATTTTCAGTGCAAGTCACTCATATACAATGTACTACACTGTGCATTTCGTCTAATGCGGGTTTTTCAGTAAATTCTAAGTTTTTCAGTGCAACTCACTCATATACAATGTACTACACTGTGCATTTCGTCTAATGCAGGTTTTTCAGTAAATTCTAAGTTTTCCAGTGCAACTCACTCATATACAATGTACTACACTGTGCATTTCGTCTAATGCGGGTTTTTCAGTAAATTCTAAGTTTTTCAGTGCAACTCACTCATATACAATGTACTACACTGTGCATTTCCTCTAATGCGGGTTTTTCAGTAAATTCTAAGTTTTTCAGGGCAACTCACTCATATACAATGTACTACACTGTGCATTTCGTCTAATGCGGGTTTTTCAGTAAATTCTAAGTTTTTCAGTGCAACTCACTCATATACAATGTACTACACTGTGCATTTCGTCTAATGCGGGTTTTTCAGTAAATTCTAAGTTTTTCAATACAACTCACTCATATACAATGTACTACACTGTGCATTTGGTCTAAAGCGGGTTTTTCAGTAAATTCTACGTTTTTCAGTGCAACTCACTCATATACAATGTACTACACTGTGCATTTCGTCTAATGCGGGTTTTTCAGTAAATTCTAAGTTTTTCAGTGCAACTCACTCATATACTCTGTACTACACTGTGCATTTCGTCTAATGCGGGTTTTTCAGTAAATTCTAAGTTTTTCAGTGCAACTCACTCATATACTCTGTACTACACTGTGCATTTCGTCTAATGCGGGTTTTTCAGTAAATTCTAAGTTTTTCAGTGCAACTCACTCATATACTATGTACTACACTGTACATTTCGTCTAATGCGGGTTTTTCAGTAAATTCTAAGTTTTTCAGTGCAACTCACTCATATACAATGTACTACACTGTGCATTTCGTCTAATGCGGGTTTTTCAGTAAATTCTAAGTTTTTCAGTGCAACTCACTCATATACAATGTACTACACTTTGCATTTCGTCTAATGCGGGTTTTTCAGTAAATTCTAAGTTTTTCAGTGCAACTCACTCATATACAATGTACTACACTGTGCATTTCGTCTACTGCGGGTTTTTCAGTAAATTCTAAGTTTTTCAGTGCAACTCACTCATATACAATGTACTACACTGTGCATTTCGTCTAATGCGGGTTTTTCAGTAAATTTCTAAGATTTTCAGTGCAAGTCACTCATATACAATGTACTACACTGTGCATTTCGTCTAATGCGGGTTTTTCAGTAAATTCTAAGTTTTTCAGTGCAACTCACTCATATACAATGTACTACACTGTGCATTTCGTCTAATGCAGGTTTTTCAGTAAATTCTAAGTTTTCCAGTGCAACTCACTCATATACAATGTACTACACTGTGCATTTCGTCTAATGCGGGTTTTTCAGTAAATTCTAAGTTTTTCAGTGCAACTCACTCATATACAATGTACTACACTGTGCATTTCCTCTAATGCGGGTTTTTCAGTAAATTCTAAGTTTTTCAGGGCAACTCACTCATATACAATGTACTACACTGTGCATTTCGTCTAATGCGGGTTTTTCAGTAAATTCTAAGTTTTTCAGTGCAACTCACTCATATACAATGTACTACACTGTGCATTTCGTCTAATGCGGGTTTTTCAGTAAATTCTAAGTTTTTCAATACAACTCACTCATATACAATGTACTACACTGTGCATTTGGTCTAAAGCGGGTTTTTCAGTAAATTCTACGTTTTTCAGTGCAACTCACTCATATACAATGTACTACACTGTGCATTTCGTCTAATGCGGGTTTTTCAGTAAATTCTAAGTTTTTCAGTGCAACTCACTCATATACTCTGTACTACACTGTGCATTTCGTCTAATGCGGGTTTTCAGTAAATTCTAAGTTTTTCAGTGCAACTCACTCATATACTATGTACTACACTGTACATTTCGTCTAATGCGGGTTTTTCAGTAAATTCTAAGTTTTTCAGTGCAACTCACTCATATACAATGTACTACACTGTGCATTTCGTCTAATGCGGTTTTTCAGTAAATTCTAAGTTTTTCAGTGCAACTCACTCATATACTATGTACTACACTGTGCATTTCGTCTAATGCGGGTTTTTCAGTAAATTCTAAGTTTTTCAGTGCAACTCACTCATATACAATGTACTACACTGTGCATTTCGTCTACTGCGGGTTTTTCAGTAAATTCTAAGTTTTTCAGTGCAACTCACTCATATACAATGTACTACACTGTGCATTTCGTCTAATGCGGGTTTTTCAGTAAATTCTAAGATTTTCAGTGCAAGTCACTCATATACAATGTACTACACTGTGCATTTCGTCTAATGCGGGTTTTTCAGTAAATTCTAAGTTTTTCAGTGCAACTCACTCATATACAATGTACTACACTGTGCATTTCGTCTAATGCGGGTTTTTCAGTAAATTCTAAGTTTTTCAGGCAACTCACTCATATACAATGTACTACACTGTGCATTTCGTCTAATGCGGGTTTTTCAGTAAATTCTAAGTTTTTCAGTGCAACTCACTCATATACAAT
>NW_028227291.1:1361722-1423466 GCF_978045245.1 Mus caroli | reverse complement strand
AAGCGGGTTTTTCAATAAATTCTACTTTTTTCAGTGCAACTCACTCATATACAATGTACTACACTGTTCATTTCGTCTAATGCGGGTTTTTCAGTAAATTCTAAGTTTTTCAGTGCAACTCACTCATATACAATGTACTACACTGTGCATTTCTTCTAATGCGGGTTTTTCAGTAAATTCTAAGTTTTTCAGTGCAACTCACTCATATACAATGTACTACAGTGTGCATTTCGTCTAATGCGGGTTTTTCAGTAAATTCTAAGTTTTTCTGTGCAACTCACTCATATACAATGTACTACACTGTGCATTTCGTCTAATGCGGGTTTTTCAGTAAATTTCTAAGATTTTCAGTGCAACTCACTCATATACAATGTACTACACTGTGCATTTCGTCTAATGCGGGTTTTATCAGTAAATTCTAAGTTTTTCAGTGCAACTCACTCATATACAATGTACTACACTGTGCATTTCGTCTAAAGCGGGGTTTTTCAGTAAATTCTACGTTTTTCAGTGCAACTCACTCATATACAATGTACTACACTGTGCATTTCGTCTAATGCGGGTTTTTCAGTAAATTCTAAGTTTTTCAGTGCAACTCACTCATATACAATGTACTACACTGTGCATTTCGTCTAATGCGGGTTTTTCAGTAAATTCTAAGTTTTTCAGTGCAACTCACTCATATACTATGTACTACAGTGTGCATTTCATCTAATGCGGGTTTTTCAGTAAATTCTAAGTTTTTCAGTGCAACTCATATACTATGTACTACACTGTGCATTTCGTCTAATGCGGGTTTTTCAGTAAATTCTAAGTTTTTCAGTGCAACTCACTCATATACAATGTACTACACTGTGCATTTCGTCTAATGCGGGTTTTTCAGTAAATTCTAAGTTTTTCAGTGCAACTCACTCATATACAATGTACTACACTGTGCATTTCGTCTAATGCGGGTTTTTCAGTAAATTTTAAGTTTTTCAGTGCAACTCACTCATATACAATGTACTACACTGTGCATTTCGTCTAATGCGGGTTTTTCAGTAAATTCTAAGTTTTTCAGTGCAACTCACTCATATACAATGTACTACACTGTGCATTTCGTCTAATGCGGGTTTTTCAGTAAATTCTAAGTTTTTCAGTGCAACTCACTCATATACTATGTACTACACTGTGCATTTCGTCTAATGCGGGTTTTTCAGTAAATTCTAAGTTTTTCAGTGCAACTCACTCATATACTATGTACTACACTGTACATTTCGTCTAATGCGGGTTTTTCAGTAAATTCTAAGTTTTTCAGTGCAACTCACTCACATACAATGTACTACACTGTGCATTTCGTCTAATGCGGGTTTTTCAGTAAATTCTAAGTTTTTCAGTGCAACTCACTCATATACAATGTACTACACTGTGCATTTCGTCTAATGCGGGTTTTTCAGTATATTCTAAGTTTTTCAGTGCAACTCACTCATATACAATGTACTACACTGTGCATTTCGTCTAATGCGGGTTTTTCAGTAAATTTCTAAGATTTTCAGTGCAACTCACTCATATACAATGTACTACACTGTGCATTTCGTCTAATGCGGGTTTTTCAGTAAATTCTAAGTTTTTCAGTGCAACTCACTCATATACAATGTACTACACTGTGCATTTCGTCTAATGCGGGTTTTTCAGTAAATTCTAAGTTTTTCAGTGCAACTCACTCATATACAATGTACTACACTGTGCATTTCGTCTAATGCGGGTTTTTCAGTTAATTCTAAGTTTTTCAGTGCAACTCACTCATATACAATGTACTACACTGTGCATTTCGTCTAATGCGGGTTTTTCAGTAAATTCTAAGTTTTTCAATACAACTCACTCATATACAATGTACTACACTGTGCATTTCGTCTAAAGCGGGTTTTTCAGTAAATTCTACGTTTTTCAGTGCAACTCACTCATATACAATGTACTACACTGTGCATTTCGTCTAATGCGGGTTTTTCAGTAAATTCTAAGTTTTTCAGTGCAACTCACTCATATACAATGTACTACACTGTGCATTTCGTCTAATGCGGGTTTTTCAGTAAATTTTAAGTTTTTCAGTGCAACTCACTCATATACAACGTACTACACTGTGCATTTCGTCTAATGCGGGTTTTTCAGTAAATTCTAAGTTTTTCAGTGCAACTCACTCATATACAATGTACTACACTGTGCATTTCGTCTTATGCGGGTTTTTCAGTAAATTCTAAGTTTTTCAGTGCAACTCACTCATATACTATGTACTACACTGTGCATTTCGTCTAATGCGGGTTTTTCAGTAAATTCTAAGTTTTTCAGTGCAACTCACTCATATACTATGTACTACACTGTACATTTCGAATAATGCGGGTTTTTCAGTAAATTCTAAGTTTTTCAGTGCAACTCACTCATATACAATGTACTACACTGTGCATTTCGTCTAATGCGGGTTATTCAGTAAATTCTAAGTTTTTCAGTGCAACTCACTCATATACAATGTACTACACTGTGCATTTCGTCTAATGCGGGTTTTTCAGTAAATTCTAAGTTTTTCAGTGCAACTCACTCATATACAATGTACTACACTGTGCATTTCGTCTAATGCATGTTTTTCAGTAAATTCTAAGTTTTTCAGTGCAACTCACTCATATACTATGTACTACACTGTGCATTTCGTCTAATTCGGGTTTTTCAGTAAATTCTCAGTTTTTCAGTGCAACTCATATACTATGTACTACACTGTGCATTTCGTCTAATGCGGGGTTTTTCAGTAAATTCTAAGTTTTTCAGTGCAAGTCCCTCATATACAATGTACTACACTGTGCATTTCGTCTAATGCGGGTTTTTCAGTAAATTCTAAGTTTTTCAGTGCAACTCACTCATATACAATGTACTACACTGTGCATTTCGTCTAATGCGGGTTTTTCAGTAAATTCTAAGTTTTTCAGTGCAACTCACTCATATACAATGTACTACACTGTGCATTTCGTCTAATGCGGGTTTTTCAGTAAATTTCTAAGATTTTCAGTGCAACTCACTCATATACAATGTACTACACTGTGCATTTCGTCTAATGCGGGTTTTTCAGTAAATTCTAAGTTTTTCAGTGCAACTCACTCATATACAATGTACTACACTGTGCATTTCGTCTAATGCGGGTTTTTCAGTAAATTCTAAGTTTTTCAGTGCAACGCACTCATATTCAATGTACTACACTGTGCATTTCGTCTAATGCGGGTTTTTCAGTAAATAATAAGTTTTTCAGTGCAACTCACTCATATACAATGTACTACACTGTGCATTTCGTCTAATGCGGGTTTTTCAGTAAATTCTAAGTTTTTCAGTGCAACTCACTCATATACAATGTACTACACTGTGCATTTCGTCTAATGCGGGTTTTTCAATAAATTCTAATTTTTTCAGTGCAACTCACTCATATACAATGTACTACACTGTTCATTTCGTCTAATGCGGGTTTTTCAGTAAATTCTAAGTTTTTCAGTGCAACTCACTCATAAACTATGTACTACACTCTACATTTCGTCTAATGCGGGTTTTTCAGTAAATTCTAATTTTTTCAGTGCAACTCACTCATATACAATGTACTACACTGTGCATTTCGTCTAATGCGGGTTTTTCAGTAAATTCTAAGTTTTTCAGTGCAACTCACTCATATACAATGTACTACACTGTGCATTTCGTCTAATGCGGGTTTTTCAGTAAATTCTAAGTTTTTCAGTGCAACTCACTCATATACAATGTACTACACTGTGCATTTCGTCTTATGCGGGTTTTTCAGTAAATTCTAAGTTTTTCAGTGCAACTCACTCATATACAATGTACTACACTGTGCATTTCGTCTAATGCGGGTGTTTCAGTAAATTCTAAGTTTTTCAGTGCAACTCATATACTATGTACTACACTGTGCATTTCGTCTAATGCGGGTTTTTCAGTAAATTCTAAGTTTTTCAGTGCAACTCACTCATATACAATGTACTACACTGTGCATTTCGTCTAATGCGGGTTTTTCAGTTAATTCTAAGTTTTTCAGTGCAACTCACTCATATACAATGTACTACACTGTGCATTTCGTCTAATGCGGGTTTTTCAGTAAATTCTAAGTTTTTCAGTGCAACTCACTCATATACAATGTACTACACTGTTCATTTCGTCTAATGCGGGTTTTTCAGTAAATTCTAAGTTTTTCAGTGCAACTCACTCATATACAATGTACTACACTGTGCATTTCGTCTAATGCGGGTTTTTCAGTAAATTCTAAGTTTTTCAGTGCAACTCACTCATATACAATGTACTACACTGTGCATTTCGTCTAATGCGGGTTTTTCAGTAAATTCTAAGTTTTTCAGTGCAACTCACTCATATACAATGTACTACACTGTGCATTTTGTCTAATGCGGGTTTTTCAGGAAATTCTAAGTTTTTCAATACAACTCACTCATATACAATGTACTACACTGTGCATTTCGTCTAAAGCGGGTTTTTCAATAAATTCTACGTTTTTCAGTGCAACTCACTCATATACAATGTACTACACTGTTCATTTCGTCTAATGCGGGTTTTTCAGTAAATTCTAAGTTTTTCAGTGCAACTCACTCATATACAATGTACTACACTGTGCATTTCTACTAATGCGGGTTTTTCAGTAAATTCTAAGTTTTTCAGTGCAACTCACTCATATACTATGTACTACACTGTGCATTTCGTCTAATGCGGGTTTTTCAGTAAATTCTAAGTTTTTCTGTGCAACTCATTCATATACTATGTACTACACTGTACATTTCGTCTAATGCGGGTTTTTCAGTAAATTCTAAGTTTTTCAGTGCAACTCACTCATATACAATGTACTACAGTGTGCATTTCGTCTAATGCGGGTTTTTCAGTAAATTCTAAGTTTTTCTGTGCAACTCACTCATATACAATGTACTACAATGTGCATTTCGTCTAATGCGGGTTTTTCAGTAAATTTCTAAGATTTTCAGTGCAACTCACTCATATACAATGTACTACACTGTGCATTTCGTCTAATGCGGGTTTTTCAGTAAATTCTAAGTTTTTCAGTGCAACTCACTCATATACAATGTACTACACTGTGCATTTCGTCTAAAGCGGGTTTTTCAGTAAATTCTACGTTTTTCAGTGCAACTCACTCATATACAATGTACTACACTGTGCATTTCGTCTAATGCGGGTTTTTCAGTAAATTCTAAGTTTTTCAGTGCAACTCACTCATATACAATGTACTACACTGTGCATTTCGTCTAATGCGGGTTTTTCAGTAAATTCTAAGTTTTTCAGTGCAACTCACTCATATACTATGTACTACACTGTGCATTTCATCTAATGCGGGTTTTTCAGTAAATTCTAAGTTTTTCAGTGCAACTCATATACTATGTACTACACTGTGCATTTCGTCTAATGCGGGTTTTTCAGTAAATTCTAAGTTTTTCAGTGCAACTCACTCATATACAATGTACTACACTGTGCATTTCGTCTAATGCGGGTTTTTCAGTAAATTCTAAGTTTTTCAGTGCAACTCACTCATATACAATGTACTACACTGTGCATTTCGTCTAATGTGGGTTTTTCAGTAAATTTTAAGTTTTTCAGTGCAACTCACTCATATACAATGTACTACACTGTGCATTTCGTCTAATGCGGGTTTTTCAGTAAATTCTAAGTTTTTCAGTGCAACTCACTCATATACAATGTACTACACTGTGCATTTCGTCTAATGCGGGTTTTTCAGTAAATTCTAAGTTTTTCAGTGCAACTCACTCATATACTATGTACTACACTGTGCATTTCGTCTAATGCGGGTTTTTCAGTAAATTCTAAGTTTTTCAGTGCAACTCACTCATATACTATGTACTACACTGTACATTTCGTCTAATGCGGGTTTTTCAGTAAATTCTAAGTTTTTCAGTGCAACTCACTCACATACAATGTACTACACTGTGCATTTCGTCTAATGCGGGTTTTTCAGTAAATTCTAAGTTTTTCAGTGCAACTCACTCATATACAATGTACTACACTGTGCATTTCCTCTAATGCGGGTTTTTCAGTAAATTCTAAGTTTTTCAGTGCAACTCACTCATATACAATGTACTACACTGTGCATTTCGTCTAATGCGGGTTTTTCAGTAAATTTCTAAGATTTTCAGTGCAACTCACTCATATACAATGTACTACACTGTGCATTTCGTCTAATGCGGGTTTTTCAGTAAATTCTAAGTTTTTCAGTGCAACTCACTCATATACAATGTACTACACTGTGCATTTCCTCTAATGCGGGTTTTTCAGTAAATTCTAAGTTTTTCAGTGCAACTCACTCATATACAATGTACTACACTGTGCATTTCGTCTAATGCGGGTTTTTCAGTTAATTCTAAGTTTTTCAGTGCAACTCACTCATATACAATGTACTACACTGTGCATTTCGTCTAATGCGGGTTTTTCAGTAAATTCTAAGTTTTTCAATACAACTCACTCATATACAATGTACTACACTGTGCATTTCGTCTAAAGCGGGTTTTTCAGTAAATTCTACGTTTTTCAGTGCAACTCACTCATATACAATGTACTACACTGTGCATTTCGTCTAATGCGGGTTTTTCAGTAAATTCTAAGTTTTTCAGTGCAACTCACTCATATACAATGTACTACACTGTGCATTTCGTCTAATGCGGGTTTTTCAGTAAATTCTAAGTTTTTCAGTGCAACTCACTCATATACAATGTACTACACTGTGCATTTCGTCTAATGCGGGTTTTTCAGTAAATTCTAAGTTTTTCAGTGCAACTCACTCATATACAATGTACTACACTGTGCATTTCGTCTAATGCGGGTTTTTCAGTAAATTCTAAGTTTTTCAGTGCAACTCACTCATATACTATGTACTACACTGTGCATTTCGTCTAATGCGGGTTTTTCAGTAAATTCTAAGTTTTTCAGTGCAACTCACTCATATACTATGTACTACACTGTACATTTCGTCTAATGCGGGTTTTTCAGTAAATTCTAAGTTTTTCAGTGCAACTCACTCATATACAATGTACTACACTGTGCATTTCGTCTAATGCGGGTTATTCAGTAAATTCTAAGTTTTTCAGTGCAACTCACTCATATACAATGTACTACACTGTGCATTTCGTCTAATGCGGGTTTTTCAGTAAATTTTAAGTTTTTCAGTGCAACTCACTCATATACAATGTACTACACTGTGCATTTCGTCTAATGCAGGTTTTTCAGTAAATTCTAAGTTTTTCAGTGCAACTCACTCATATACAATGTACTACACTGTGCATTTCGTCTAATGCGGGTTTTTCAGTAAATTCTAAGTTTTTCAGTGCAACTCACTCATATACTATGTACTACACTGTGCATTTCGTCTAATTCGGGTTTTTCAGTAAATTCTCAGTTTTTCAGTGCAACTCATATACTATGTACTACACTGTGCATTTCGTCTAATGCGGGTTTTTCAGTAAATTCTAAGTTTTTCAGTGCAACTCCCTCATATACAATGTACTACACTGTGCATTTCGTCTAATGCGGGTTTTTCAGTAAATTCTAAGTTTTTCAGTGCAACTCACTCATATACAATGTACTACACTGTGCATTTCGTCTAATGCGGGTTTTTCAGTAAATTCTAAGTTTTTCAGTGCAACTCACTCATATACAATGTACTACACTGTGCATTTCGTCTAATGCGGGTTTTTCAGTAAATTTCTAAGATTTTCAGTGCAACTCACTCATATACAATGTACTACACTGTGCATTTCGTCTAATGCGGGTTTTTCAGTAAATTCTAAGTTTTTCAGTGCAACTCACTCATATACAATGTACTACACTGTGCATTTCGTCTAATGCGGGTTTTTCAGTAAATTCTAAGTTTTTCAGTGCAACTCACTCATATACAATGTACTACACTGTGCATTTCGTCTAATGCGGGTTTTTCAGTTAATTCTAAGTTTTTCAGTGCAACTCACTCATATACAATGTACTACACTGTGCATTTCGTCTAATGCGGGTTTTTCAGTAAATTCTAAGTTTTTCAATACAACTCACTCATATACAATGTACTACACTGTGCATTTCGTCTAATGGGGGTTTTTCAGTAAATTCTAAGTTTTTCAGTGCAACTCACTCATATACTATGTACTACACTGTACATTTCGTCTAATGCGGGTTTTTCAGTAAATTCTAAGTTTTTAGTGCAACTCACTCATATACAATGTACTACACTGTGCATTTCGTCTAATGCGGGTTTTTCAGTAAATTCTAAGTTTTTCAGTGCAACTCACTCATATACTATGTACTACACTGTGCATTTCGTCTAATGCGGGTTTTTCAGTAAATTCTAAGTTTTTCAGTGCAACTCACTCATATACAATGTACTACACTGTGCATTTCGTCTAATGCGGGTTTTTCAGTAAATTCTAAGTTTTTCAATACAACTCACTCATATACAATGTACTAAACTGTGCATTTCGTCTAATGCGGGTTTTTCAGTAAATTCTAAGTTTTTCAGTGCAACTCACTCATATACTATGTACTACACTGTGCATTTCGTCTAATTCGGGTTTTTCAGTAAATTCTCAGTTTTTCAGTGCAACTCATATACTATGTACTACACTGTGCATTTCGTCTAATGCGGGTTTTTCAGTAAATTCTAAGTTTTTCAGTGCAACTCCCTCATATACAATGTACTACACTGTGCATTTCGTCTAATGCGGGTTTTTCAGTAAATTCTAAGTTTTTCAGTGCAACTCACTCATATACAATGTACTACACTGTGCATTTCGTCTAATGCGGGTTTTTCAGTAAATTCTAAGTTTTTCAGTGCAACTCACTCATATACAATGTACTACACTGTGCATTTCGTCTAATGCGGGTTTTTCAGTAAATTTCTAAGATTTTCAGTGCAACTCACTCATATACAATGTACTACACTGTGCATTTCGTCTAATGCGGGTTTTTCAGTAAATTCTAAGTTTTTCAGTGCAACTCACTCATATACAATGTACTACACTGTGCATTTCGTCTAATGCGGGTTTTTCAGTAAATTCTAAGTTTTTCAGTGCAACTCACTCATATACAATGTACTACACTGTGCATTTCGTCTAATGCGGGTTTTTCAGTTAATTCTAAGTTTTTCAGTGCAACTCACTCATATACAATGTACTACACTGTGCATTTCGTCTAATGCGGGTTTTTCAGTAAATTCTAAGTTTTTCAATACAACTCACTCATATACAATGTACTACACTGTGCATTTCGTCTAATGGGGGTTTTTCAGTAAATTCTAAGTTTTTCAGTGCAACTCACTCATATACTATGTACTACACTGTACATTTCGTCTAATGCGGGTTTTTCAGTAAATTCTAAGTTTTTAGTGCAACTCACTCATATACAATGTACTACACTGTGCATTTCGTCTAATGCGGGTTTTTCAGTAAATTCTAAGTTTTTCAGTGCAACTCACTCATATACTATGTACTACACTGTGCATTTCGTCTAATGCGGGTTTTTCAGTAAATTCTAAGTTTTTCAGTGCAACTCACTCATATACAATGTACTACACTGTGCATTTCGTCTAATGCGGGTTTTTCAGTAAATTCTAAGTTTTTCAATACAACTCACTCATATACAATGTACTAAACTGTGCATTTCGTCTAATGCGGGTTTTTCAGTAAATTCTAAGTTTTTCAGTGCAACTCACTCATATCCAATGTACTACACTGTGCATTTCGTCTAATGCGGGTTTTTCAGTAAATTCTAAGTTTTTCAGTGCAACTCACTCATATACAATGTACTACACTGTGCATTTCGTCTAATGCGGGTTTTTCAGTTAATTCTAAGTTTTTCAGTGCAACTCACTCATATACAATGTACTACACTGTGCATTTCGTCTAATGCTGGTTTTTCAGTAAATTCTAAGTTTTTCAATACAACTCACTCATATACAATGTACTACACTGTGCATTTCGTCTAATGGGGGTTTTTCAGTAAATTCTAAGTTTTTCAGTGCAACTCACTCATATACTATGTACTACACTGTACATTTCGTCTAATGCGGGTTTTTCAGTAAATTCTAAGTTTTTCAGTGCAACTCACTTATATACTATGTACTACACTGTGCATTTCGTCTAATGCGGGTTTTTCAGTAAATTCTAAGTTTTTCAGTGCAACTCACTCATATACAATGTACTACACTGTGCATTTCGTCTAATGCGGGTTTTTCAGTAAATTCTAAGTTTTTCAGTGCAACTCACTCATATACAATGTACTACACTGTGCATTTCGTCTAATGCGGGTTTTTCAGTAAATTCTAAGTTTTTCAGTGCAACTCACTCATATACAATGTACTACATTGTGCATTTCGTCTAATGCGGGTTTTTCAGTAAATTCTAAGTTTTTCAGTGCAACTCACTCATATACTATGTACTACACTGTGCATTTCGTCTAATGCGGGTTTTTCAGTAAATTCTAAGTTTTTCAGTGCAACTCACTCATATACAATGTACTACACTGTGCATTTCGTCTAATGCGGGTTTTTCAGTAAATTCTAAGTTTTTCAGTGCAACTCACTCATATACAATGTACTACACTGTGCATTTCGTCTAATGCGGGTTTTTCAGTAAATTCTAAGTTTTTCAGTGCAACTCACTCATATACTATGTACTACACTGTGCATTTCGTCTAATGCGGGTTTTTCAGTATATTCTAAGTTTTTCAGTGCAACTCACTCATATACAATGTACTACACTGTGCATTTCGTCTAATGCGGGTTTTTCAGTAAATTTCTAAGATTTTCAGTGCAACTCACTCATATACAATGTACTACACTGTGCATTTCGTCTAATGCGGGTTTTTCAGTAAATTCTAAGTTTTTCAGTGCAACTCACTCATATACAATGTACTACACTGTGCATTTCGTCTAATGCGGGTTTTTCAGTAAATTCTAAGTTTTTCAGTGCAACTCACTCATATACAATGTACTACACTGTGCATTTCGTCTAATGCGGGTTTTTCAGTTAATTCTAAGTTTTTCAGTGCAACTCACTCATATACAATGTACTACACTGTGCATTTCGTCTAATGCGGGTTTTTCAGTAAATTCTAAGTTTTTCAATACAACTCACTCATATACAATGTACTACACTGTGCATTTCGTCTAATGCGGGTTTTTCAGTAAATTCTAAGTTTTTCAGTGCAACTCACTCATATACTCTGTACTACACTGTGCATTTCGTCTAATGCGGGTTTTTCAGTAAATTCTAAGTTTTTCAGTGCAACTCACTCATATACTATGTACTACACTGTACATTTCGTCTAATGCGGGTTTTTCAGTAAATTCTAAGTTTTTCAGTGCAACTCACTCATATACAATGTACTACACTGTGCATTTCGTCTAATGCGGGTTTTTCAGTAAATTCTAAGTTTTTCAGTGCAACTCACTCATATACAATGTACTACACTTTGCATTTCGTCTAATGCGGGTTTTTCAGTAAATTCTAAGTTTTTCAGTGCAACTCACTCATATACAATGTACTACACTGTGCATTTCGTCTACTGCGGGTTTTTCAGTAAATTCTAAGTTTTTCAGTGCAACTCACTCATATACAATGTACTACACTGTGCATTTCGTCTAATGCGGGTTTTTCAGTAAATTTCTAAGATTTTCAGTGCAAGTCACTCATATACAATGTACTACACTGTGCATTTCGTCTAATGCGGGTTTTTCAGTAAATTCTAAGTTTTTCAGTGCAACTCACTCATATACAATGTACTACACTGTGCATTTCGTCTAATGCAGGTTTTTCAGTAAATTCTAAGTTTTCCAGTGCAACTCACTCATATACAATGTACTACACTGTGCATTTCGTCTAATGCGGGTTTTTCAGTAAATTCTAAGTTTTTCAGTGCAACTCACTCATATACAATGTACTACACTGTGCATTTCCTCTAATGCGGGTTTTTCAGTAAATTCTAAGTTTTTCAGGGCAACTCACTCATATACAATGTACTACACTGTGCATTTCGTCTAATGCGGGTTTTTCAGTAAATTCTAAGTTTTTCAGTGCAACTCACTCATATACAATGTACTACACTGTGCATTTCGTCTAATGCGGGTTTTTCAGTAAATTCTAAGTTTTTCAATACAACTCACTCATATACAATGTACTACACTGTGCATTTGGTCTAAAGCGGGTTTTTCAGTAAATTCTACGTTTTTCAGTGCAACTCACTCATATACAATGTACTACACTGTGCATTTCGTCTAATGCGGGTTTTTCAGTAAATTCTAAGTTTTTCAGTGCAACTCACTCATATACTCTGTACTACACTGTGCATTTCGTCTAATGCGGGTTTTTCAGTAAATTCTAAGTTTTTCAGTGCAACTCACTCATATACTATGTACTACACTGTACATTTCGTCTAATGCGGGTTTTTCAGTAAATTCTAAGTTTTTCAGTGCAACTCACTCATATACAATGTACTACACTGTGCATTTCGTCTAATGCGGGTTTTTCAGTAAATTCTAAGTTTTTCAGTGCAACTCACTCATATACAATGTACTACACTTTGCATTTCGTCTAATGCGGGTTTTTCAGTAAATTCTAAGTTTTTCAGTGCAACTCACTCATATACAATGTACTACACTGTGCATTTCGTCTACTGCGGGTTTTTCAGTAAATTCTAAGTTTTTCAGTGCAACTCACTCATATACAATGTACTACACTGTGCATTTCGTCTAATGCGGGTTTTTCAGTAAATTTCTAAGATTTTCAGTGCAAGTCACTCATATACAATGTACTACACTGTGCATTTCGTCTAATGCGGGTTTTTCAGTAAATTCTAAGTTTTTCAGTGCAACTCACTCATATACAATGTACTACACTGTGCATTTCGTCTAATGCAGGTTTTTCAGTAAATTCTAAGTTTTCCAGTGCAACTCACTCATATACAATGTACTACACTGTGCATTTCGTCTCTTGCGGGTTTTTCAGTAAATTCTAAGTTTTTCAGTGCAACTCACTCATATACAATGTACTACACTGTGCATTTCCTCTAATGCGGGTTTTTCAGTAAATTCTAAGTTTTTCAGGGCAACTCACTCATATACAATGTACTACACTGTGCATTTCGTCTAATGCGGGTTTTTCAGTAAATTCTAAGTTTTTCAGTGCAACTCACTCATATACAATGTACTACACTGTGCATTTCGTCTAATGCGGGTTTTTCAGTAAATTCTAAGTTTTTCAATACAACTCACTCATATACAATGTACTACACTGTGCATTTGGTCTAAAGCGGGTTTTTCAGTAAATTCTACGTTTTTCAGTGCAACTCACTCATATACAATGTACTACACTGTGCATTTCGTCTAATGCGGGTTTTTCAGTAAATTCTAAGTTTTTCAGTGCAACTCACTCATATACTCTGTACTACACTGTGCATTTCGTCTAATGCGGGTTTTTCAGTAAATTCTAAGTTTTTCAGTGCAACTCACTCATATACTCTGTACTACACTGTGCATTTCGTCTAATGCGGGTTTTTCAGTAAATTCTAAGTTTTTCAGTGCAACTCACTCATATACTATGTACTACACTGTACATTTCGTCTAATGCGGGTTTTTCAGTAAATTCTAAGTTTTTCAATACAACTCACTCATATACAATGTACTACACTGTGCATTTGGTCTAAAGCGGGTTTTTCAGTAAATTCTACGTTTTTCAGTGCAACTCACTCATATACAATGTACTACACTGTGCATTTCGTCTAATGCGGGTTTTTCAGTAAATTCTAAGTTTTTCAGTGCAACTCACTCATATACTCTGTACTACACTGTGCATTTCGTCTAATGCGGGTTTTTCAGTAAATTCTAAGTTTTTCAGTGCAACTCACTCATATACTATGTACTACACTGTACATTTCGTCTAATGCGGGTTTTTCAGTAAATTCTAAGTTTTTCAGTGCAACTCACTCATATACAATGTACTACACTTTGCATTTCGTCTAATGCGGGTTTTTCAGTAAATTCTAAGTTTTTCAGTGCAACTCACTCATATACAATGTACTACACTGTGCATTTCGTCTACTGCGGGTTTTTCAGTAAATTCTAAGTTTTTCAGTGCAACTCACTCATATACAATGTACTACACTGTGCATTTCGTCTAATGCGGGTTTTTCAGTAAATTTCTAAGATTTTCAGTGCAAGTCACTCATATACAATGTACTACACTGTGCATTTCGTCTAATGCGGGTTTTTCAGTAAATTCTAAGTTTTTCAGTGCAACTCACTCATATACAATGTACTACACTGTGCATTTCGTCTAATGCAGGTTTTTCAGTAAATTCTAAGTTTTCCAGTGCAACTCACTCATATACAATGTACTACACTGTGCATTTCGTCTAATGCGGGTTTTTCAGTAAATTCTAAGTTTTTCAGTGCAACTCACTCATATACAATGTACTACACTGTGCATTTCCTCTAATGCGGGTTTTTCAGTAAATTCTAAGTTTTTCAGGGCAACTCACTCATATACAATGTACTACACTGTGCATTTCGTCTAATGCGGGTTTTTCAGTAAATTCTAAGTTTTTCAGTGCAACTCACTCATATACAATGTACTACACTGTGCATTTCGTCTAATGCGGGTTTTTCAGTAAATTCTAAGTTTTTCAATACAACTCACTCATATACAATGTACTACACTGTGCATTTGGTCTAAAGCGGGTTTTTCAGTAAATTCTACGTTTTTCAGTGCAACTCACTCATATACAATGTACTACACTGTGCATTTCGTCTAATGCGGGTTTTTCAGTAAATTCTAAGTTTTTCAGTGCAACTCACTCATATACTCTGTACTACACTGTGCATTTCGTCTAATGCGGGTTTTTCAGTAAATTCTAAGTTTTTCAGTGCAACTCACTCATATACTCTGTACTACACTGTGCATTTCGTCTAATGCGGGTTTTTCAGTAAATTCTAAGTTTTTCAGTGCAACTCACTCATATACTATGTACTACACTGTACATTTCGTCTAATGCGGGTTTTTCAGTAAATTCTAAGTTTTTCAGTGCAACTCACTCATATACAATGTACTACACTGTGCATTTCGTCTAATGCGGGTTTTTCAGTAAATTCTAAGTTTTTCAGTGCAACTCACTCATATACAATGTACTACACTTTGCATTTCGTCTAATGCGGGTTTTTCAGTAAATTCTAAGTTTTTCAGTGCAACTCACTCATATACAATGTACTACACTGTGCATTTCGTCTACTGCGGGTTTTTCAGTAAATTCTAAGTTTTTCAGTGCAACTCACTCATATACAATGTACTACACTGTGCATTTCGTCTAATGCGGGTTTTTCAGTAAATTCTAAGTTTTTCAGTGCAACTCACTCATATACTATGTACTACACTGTGCATTTCGTCTAATTCGGGTTTTTCAGTAAATTCTCAGTTTTTCAGTGCAACTCATATACTATGTACTACACTGTGCATTTCGTCTAATGCGGGTTTTTCAGTAAATTCTAAGTTTTTCAGTGCAACTCCCTCATATACAATGTACTACACTGTGCATTTCGTCTAATGCGGGTTTTTCAGTAAATTCTAAGTTTTTCAGTGCAACTCACTCATATACTCTCTACTACACTGTGCATTTCGTCTAATGCGGGTTTTTCAGTAAATTCTAAGTTTTTCAGTGCAACTCACTCATATACAATGTACTACACTGTGCATTTCGTCTACTGCGGGTTTTTCAGTAAATTCTAAGTTTTTCAGTGCAACTCACTCATATACAATGTACTACACTGTGCATTTGGTCTAATGCGGGTTTTTCAGTAAATTCTAAGTTTTTCAGTGCAACTCACTCATATACAATGTACTACACTGTGCATTTCGTCTACTGCGGGTTTTTCAGTAAATTCTAAGTTTTTCAGTGCAACTCACTCATATACAATGTACTACACTGTGCATTTCGTCTAATGCGGGTTTTTCAGTAAATTTCTAAGATTTTCAGTGCAAGTCACTCATATACAATGTACTACACTGTGCATTTCGTCTAATGCGGGTTTTTCAGTAAATTCTAAGTTTTTCAGTGCAACTCACTCATATACAATGTACTACACTGTGCATTTCGTCTAATGCAGGTTTTTCAGTAAATTCTAAGTTTTCCAGTGCAACTCACTCATATACAATGTACTACACTGTGCATTTCGTCTAATGCGGGTTTTTCAGTAAATTCTAAGTTTTTCAGTGCAACTCACTCATATACAATGTACTACACTGTGCATTTCCTCTAATGCGGGTTTTTCAGTAAATTCTAAGTTTTTCAGGGCAACTCACTCATATACAATGTACTACACTGTGCATTTCGTCTAATGCGGGTTTTTCAGTAAATTCTAAGTTTTTCAGTGCAACTCACTCATATACAATGTACTACACTGTGCATTTCGTCTAATGCGGGTTTTTCAGTAAATTCTAAGTTTTTCAATACAACTCACTCATATACAATGTACTACACTGTGCATTTGGTCTAAAGCGGGTTTTTCAGTAAATTCTACGTTTTTCAGTGCAACTCACTCATATACAATGTACTACACTGTGCATTTCGTCTAATGCGGGTTTTTCAGTAAATTCTAAGTTTTTCAGTGCAACTCACTCATATACTCTGTACTACACTGTGCATTTCGTCTAATGCGGGTTTTTCAGTAAATTCTAAGTTTTTCAGTGCAACTCACTCATATACTCTGTACTACACTGTGCATTTCGTCTAATGCGGGTTTTTCAGTAAATTCTAAGTTTTTCAGTGCAACTCACTCATATACTATGTACTACACTGTACATTTCGTCTAATGCGGGTTTTTCAGTAAATTCTAAGTTTTTCAGTGCAACTCACTCATATACAATGTACTACACTTTGCATTTCGTCTAATGCGGGTTTTTCAGTAAATTCTAAGTTTTTCAGTGCAACTCACTCATATACAATGTACTACACTGTGCATTTCGTCTACTGCGGGTTTTTCAGTAAATTCTAAGTTTTTCAGTGCAACTCACTCATATACAATGTACTACACTGTGCATTTCGTCTAATGCGGGTTTTTCAGTAAATTCTAAGTTTTTCAGTGCAACTCACTCATATACTATGTACTACACTGTGCATTTCGTCTAATTCGGGTTTTTCAGTAAATTCTCAGTTTTTCAGTGCAACTCATATACTATGTACTACACTGTGCATTTCGTCTAATGCGGGTTTTTCAGTAAATTCTAAGTTTTTCAGTGCAACTCCCTCATATACAATGTACTACACTGTGCATTTCGTCTAATGCGGGTTTTTCAGTAAATTCTAAGTTTTTCAGTGCAACTCACTCATATACTCTGTACTACACTGTGCATTTCGTCTAATGCGGGTTTTTCAGTAAATTCTAAGTTTTTCAGTGCAACTCACTCATATACAATGTACTACACTGTGCATTTCGTCTACTGCGGGTTTTTCAGTAAATTCTAAGTTTTTCAGTGCAACTCACTCATATACAATGTACTACACTGTGCATTTGGTCTAATGCGGGTTTTTCAGTAAATTCTAAGTTTTTCAGTGCAACTCACTCATATACAATGTACTACACTGTGCATTTCGTCTACTGCGGGTTTTTCAGTAAATTCTAAGTTTTTCAGTGCAACTCACTCATATACAATGTACTACACTGTGCATTTCGTCTAATGCGGGTTTTTCAGTAAATTTCTAAGATTTTCAGTGCAAGTCACTCATATACAATGTACTACACTGTGCATTTCGTCTAATGCGGGTTTTTCAGTAAATTCTAAGTTTTTCAGTGCAACTCACTCATATACAATGTACTACACTGTGCATTTCGTCTAATGCAGGTTTTTCAGTAAATTCTAAGTTTTCCAGTGCAACTCACTCATATACAATGTACTACACTGTGCATTTCGTCTAATGCGGGTTTTTCAGTAAATTCTAAGTTTTTCAGTGCAACTCACTCATATACAATGTACTACACTGTGCATTTCCTCTAATGCGGGTTTTTCAGTAAATTCTAAGTTTTTCAGGGCAACTCACTCATATACAATGTACTACACTGTGCATTTCGTCTAATGCGGGTTTTTCAGTAAATTCTAAGTTTTTCAGTGCAACTCACTCATATACAATGTACTACACTGTGCATTTCGTCTAATGCGGGTTTTTCAGTAAATTCTAAGTTTTTCAATACAACTCACTCATATACAATGTACTACACTGTGCATTTGGTCTAAAGCGGGTTTTTCAGTAAATTCTACGTTTTTCAGTGCAACTCACTCATATACAATGTACTACACTGTGCATTTCGTCTAATGCGGGTTTTTCAGTAAATTCTAAGTTTTTCAGTGCAACTCACTCATATACTCTGTACTACACTGTGCATTTCGTCTAATGCGGGTTTTTCAGTAAATTCTAAGTTTTTCAGTGCAACTCACTCATATACTCTGTACTACACTGTGCATTTCGTCTAATGCGGGTTTTTCAGTAAATTCTAAGTTTTTCAGTGCAACTCACTCATATACTATGTACTACACTGTACATTTCGTCTAATGCGGGTTTTTCAGTAAATTCTAAGTTTTTCAGTGCAACTCACTCATATACAATGTACTACACTGTGCATTTCGTCTAATGCGGGTTTTTCAGTAAATTCTAAGTTTTTCAGTGCAACTCACTCATATACAATGTACTACACTTTGCATTTCGTCTAATGCGGGTTTTTCAGTAAATTCTAAGTTTTTCAGTGCAACTCACTCATATACAATGTACTACACTGTGCATTTCGTCTACTCGGGTTTTTCAGTAAATTCTAAGTTTTTCAGTGCAACTCACTCATATACAATGTACTACACTGTGCATTTCGTCTAATGCGGGTTTTTCAGTAAATTCTAAGTTTTTCAGTGCAACTCACTCATATACTATGTACTACACTGTGCATTTCGTCTAATTCGGGTTTTTCAGTAAATTCTCAGTTTTTCAGTGCAACTCATATACTATGTACTACACTGTGCATTTCGTCTAATGCGGGTTTTTCAGTAAATTCTAAGTTTTTCAGTGCAACTCCCTCATATACAATGTACTACACTGTGCATTTCGTCTAATTCGGGTTTTTCAGTAAATTCTAAGTTTTTCAGTGCAACTCACTCATATACAATGTACTACACTGTGCATTTCGTCTAATGCGGGTTTTTCAGTAAATTCTAAGTTTTTCAGTGCAACTCACTCATATACAATGTACTACACTGTGCATTTCGTCTAATGCGGGTTTTTCAGTAAATTTCTAAGATTTTCAGTGCAACTCACTCATATACAATGTACTACACTGTGCATTTCGTCTAATGCGGGTTTTTCAGTAAATTCTAAGTTTTTCAGTGCAACTCACTCATATACAATGTACTACACTGTGCATTTCGTCTCATGCGGGTTTTTCAGTAAATTCTAAGTTTTTCAGTGCAACTCACTCATATACAATGTACTACACTGTGCATTTCGTCTAATGCGGGTTTTTCAGTTAATTCTAAGTTTTTCAGTGCAACTCACTCATATACAATGTACTACACTGTGCATTTCGTCTAATGCGGGTTTTTCAGTAAATTCTAAGTTTTTCAATACAACTCACTCATATACAATGTACTACACTGTGCATTTCGTCTAATGGGGGTTTTTCAGTAAATTCTAAGTTTTTCAGTGCAACTCACTCATATACTATGTACTACACTGTACATTTCGTCTAATGCGGGTTTTTCAGTAAATTCTAAGTTTTTCAGTGCAACTCACTCATATACAATGTACTACACTGTGCATTTCGTCTAATGCGGGTTTTTCAGTAAATTCTAAGTTTTTCAGTGCAACTCACTCATATACAATGTACTACACTGTGCATTTCGTCTAATGCGGGTTTTTCAGTAAATTCTAAGTTTTTCAGTGCAACTCACTCATATACAATGTACTACACTGTGCATTTCGTCTAATGCGGGTTTTTCAGTAAATTCTAAGTTTTTCAGTGCAACTCACTCATATACTATGTACTACACTGTGCATTTCGTCTAATGCGGGTTTTTCAGTAAATTCTAAGTTTTTCAGTGCAACTTACTCATATACAATGTACTACACTGTGCATTTCGTCTAATGCGGGTTTTTCAGTAAATTCTAAGTTTTTCAGTGCAACTCACTCATATACTATGTACTACACTGTGCATTTCGTCTAATGCGGGTTTTTCAGTAAATTCTAAGTTTTTCAGTGCAACTCACTCATATACAATGTACTACACTGTGCATTTCGTCTAATGCGGGTTTTTCAGTAAATTCTAAGTTTTTCAATACAACTCACTCATATACAATGTACTACACTGTGCATTTCGTCTAATGCGGGTTTTTCAGAAAATTCTAAGTTTTTCAGTGCAACTCACTCATATACAATGTACTACACTGTGCATTTCGTCTAATGCGGGTTTTTCAGTAAATTCTAAGTTTTTCAGTGCAACTCACTCATATACAATGTACTACACTGTGCATTTCGTCTAATGCGGGTTTTTCAGTTAATTCTAAGTTTTTCAGTGCAACTCACTCATATACAATGTACTACACTGTGCATTTCGTCTAATGCGGGTTTTTCAGTAAATTCTAAGTTTTTCAATACAACTCACTCATATACAATGTACTACACTGTGCATTTCGTCTAATGGGGGTTTTTCAGTAAATTCTAAGTTTTTCAGTGCAACTCACTCATATACTATGTACTACACTGTACATTTCGTCTAATGCGGGTTTTTCAGTAAATTCTAAGTTTTTCAGTGCAACTCACTTATATACAATGTACTACACTGTGCATTTCGTCTAATGCGGGTTTTTCAGTAAATTCTAAGTTTTTCAGTGCAACTCACTCATATACAATGTACTACACTGTGCATTTCGTCTAATGCGGGTTTTTCAGTAAATTCTAAGTTTTTCAGTGCAACTCACTCATATACAATGTACTACACTGTGCATTTCGTCTAATGCGGGTTTTTCAGTAAATTCTAAGTTTTTCAGTGCAACTCACTCATATACAATGTACTACACTGTGCATTTCGTCTAATGCGGGTTTTTCAGTAAATTCTAAGTTTTTCAGTGCAACTCACTCATATACAATGTACTACACTGTGCATTTCGTCTAATGCGGGTTTTTCAGTAAATTCTAAGTTTTTCAGTGCAACTCACTCATATACAATGTACTACACTGTGCATTTCGTCTAATGCGGGTTTTTCAGTATATTCTAAGTTTTTCAGTGCAACTCACTCATATACAATGTACTACACTGTGCATTTCGTCTAATGCGGGTTTTTCAGTAAATTTCTAAGATTTTCAGTGCAACTCACTCATATACAATGTACTACACTGTGCATTTCGTCTAATGCGGGTTTTTCAGTAAATTCTAAGTTTTTCAGTGCAACTCACTCATATACAATGTACTACACTGTGCATTTCGTCTAATGCGGGTTTTTCAGTAAATTCTAAGTTTTTCAGTGCAACTCACTCATATACAATGTACTACACTGTGCATTTCGTCTAATGCGGGTTTTTCAGTTAATTCTAAGTTTTTCAGTGCAACTCACTCATATACAATGTACTACACTGTGCATTTCGTCTAATGCGGGTTTTTCAGTAAATTCTAAGTTTTTCAATACAACTCACTCATATACAATGTACTACACTGTGCATTTCGTCTAATGCGGGTTTTTCAGTAAATTCTAAGTTTTTCAGTGCAACTCACTCATATACTCTGTACTACACTGTGCATTTCGTCTAATGCGGGTTTTTCAGTAAATTCTAAGTTTTTCAGTGCAACTCACTCATATACTATGTACTACACTGTACATTTCGTCTAATGCGGGTTTTTCAGTAAATTCTAAGTTTTTCAGTGCAACTCACTCATATACAATGTACTACACTGTGCATTTCGTCTAATGCGGGTTTTTCAGTAAATTCTAAGTTTTTCAGTGCAACTCACTCATATACAATGTACTACACTTTGCATTTCATCTAATGCGGGTTTTTCAGTAAATTCTAAGTTTTTCAGTGCAACTCACTCATATACAATGTACTACACTGTGCATTTCGTCTACTGCGGGTTTTTCAGTAAATTCTAAGTTTTTCAGTGCAACTCACTCATATACAATGTACTACACTGTGCATTTCGTCTAATGCGGGTTTTTCAGTAAATTTCTAAGATTTTCAGTGCAAGTCACTCATATACAATGTACTACACTGTGCATTTCGTCTAATGCGGGTTTTTCAGTAAATTCTAAGTTTTTCAGTGCAACTCACTCATATACAATGTACTACACTGTGCATTTCGTCTAATGCAGGTTTTTCAGTAAATTCTAAGTTTTCCAGTGCAACTCACTCATATACAATGTACTACACTGTGCATTTCGTCTAATGCGGGTTTTTCAGTAAATTCTAAGTTTTTCAGTGCAACTCACTCATATACAATGTACTACACTGTGCATTTCGTCTAATGCGGGTTTTTCAGTAAATTCTAAGTTTTTCAGTGCAACTCACTCATATACAATGTACTACACTGTGCATTTCGTCTAATGCGGGTTTTTCAGTAAATTCTAAGTTTTTCAGTGCAACTCACTCATATACTATGTACTACACTGTGCATTTCGTCTAATGCGGGTTTTTCAGTAAATTCTAAGTTTTTCAGTGCAACTTACTCATATACAATGTACTACACTGTGCATTTCGTCTAATGCGGGTTTTTCAGTAAATTCTAAGTTTTTCAGTGCAACTCACTCATATACTATGTACTACACTGTGCATTTCGTCTAATGCGGGTTTTTCAGTAAATTCTAAGTTTTTCAGTGCAACTCACTCATATACAATGTACTACACTGTGCATTTCGTCTAATGCGGGTTTTTCAGTAAATTCTAAGTTTTTCAATACAACTCACTCATATACAATGTACTACACTGTGCATTTCGTCTAATGCGGGTTTTTCAGAAAATTCTAAGTTTTTCAGTGCAACTCACTCATATACAATGTACTACACTGTGCATTTCGTCTAATGCGGGTTTTTCAGTAAATTCTAAGTTTTTCAGTGCAACTCACTCATATACAATGTACTACACTGTGCATTTCGTCTAATGCGGGTTTTTCAGTTAATTCTAAGTTTTTCAGTGCAACTCACTCATATACAATGTACTACACTGTGCATTTCGTCTAATGCGGGTTTTTCAGTAAATTCTAAGTTTTTCAATACAACTCACTCATATACAATGTACTACACTGTGCATTTCGTCTAATGGGGGTTTTTCAGTAAATTCTAAGTTTTTCAGTGCAACTCACTCATATACTATGTACTACACTGTACATTTCGTCTAATGCGGGTTTTTCAGTAAATTCTAAGTTTTTCAGTGCAACTCACTTATATACAATGTACTACACTGTGCATTTCGTCTAATGCGGGTTTTTCAGTAAATTCTAAGTTTTTCAGTGCAACTCACTCATATACAATGTACTACACTGTGCATTTCGTCTAATGCGGGTTTTTCAGTAAATTCTAAGTTTTTCAGTGCAACTCACTCATATACAATGTACTACACTGTGCATTTCGTCTAATGCGGGTTTTTCAGTAAATTCTAAGTTTTTCAGTGCAACTCACTCATATACAATGTACTACACTGTGCATTTCGTCTAATGCGGGTTTTTCAGTAAATTCTAAGTTTTTCAGTGCAACTCACTCATATACAATGTACTACACTGTGCATTTCGTCTAATGCGGGTTTTTCAGTAAATTCTAAGTTTTTCAGTGCAACTCACTCATATACAATGTACTACACTGTGCATTTCGTCTAATGCGGGTTTTTCAGTATATTCTAAGTTTTTCAGTGCAACTCACTCATATACAATGTACTACACTGTGCATTTCGTCTAATGCGGGTTTTTCAGTAAATTTCTAAGATTTTCAGTGCAACTCACTCATATACAATGTACTACACTGTGCATTTCGTCTAATGCGGGTTTTTCAGTAAATTCTAAGTTTTTCAGTGCAACTCACTCATATACAATGTACTACACTGTGCATTTCGTCTAATGCGGGTTTTTCAGTAAATTCTAAGTTTTTCAGTGCAACTCACTCATATACAATGTACTACACTGTGCATTTCGTCTAATGCGGGTTTTTCAGTTAATTCTAAGTTTTTCAGTGCAACTCACTCATATACAATGTACTACACTGTGCATTTCGTCTAATGCGGGTTTTTCAGTAAATTCTAAGTTTTTCAATACAACTCACTCATATACAATGTACTACACTGTGCATTTCGTCTAATGCGGGTTTTTCAGTAAATTCTAAGTTTTTCAGTGCAACTCACTCATATACTCTGTACTACACTGTGCATTTCGTCTAATGCGGGTTTTTCAGTAAATTCTAAGTTTTTCAGTGCAACTCACTCATATACTATGTACTACACTGTACATTTCGTCTAATGCGGGTTTTTCAGTAAATTCTAAGTTTTTCAGTGCAACTCACTCATATACAATGTACTACACTGTGCATTTCGTCTAATGCGGGTTTTTCAGTAAATTCTAAGTTTTTCAGTGCAACTCACTCATATACAATGTACTACACTTTGCATTTCGTCTAATGCGGGTTTTTCAGTAAATTCTAAGTTTTTCAGTGCAACTCACTCATATACAATGTACTACACTGTGCATTTCGTCTACTGCGGGTTTTTCAGTAAATTCTAAGTTTTTCAGTGCAACTCACTCATATACAATGTACTACACTGTGCATTTCGTCTAATGCGGGTTTTTCAGTAAATTTCTAAGATTTTCAGTGCAAGTCACTCATATACAATGTACTACACTGTGCATTTCGTCTAATGCGGGTTTTTCAGTAAATTCTAAGTTTTTCAGTGCAACTCACTCATATACAATGTACTACACTGTGCATTTCGTCTAATGCAGGTTTTTCAGTAAATTCTAAGTTTTCCAGTGCAACTCACTCATATACAATGTACTACACTGTGCATTTCGTCTAATGCGGGTTTTTCAGTAAATTCTAAGTTTTTCAGTGCAACTCACTCATATACAATGTACTACACTGTGCATTTCGTCTAATGCGGGTTTTTCAGTAAATTCTAAGTTTTTCAGTGCAACTCACTCATATACAATGTACTACACTGTGCATTTCGTCTAATGCGGGTTTTTCAGTAAATTCTAAGTTTTTCAGTGCAACTCACTCATATACAATGTACTACACTGTGCATTTCGTCTAATGCGGGTTTTTCAGTAAATTCTAAGTTTTTCAGTGCAACTCACTCATATACTATGTACTACACTGTGCATTTCGTCTAATGCGGGTTTTTCAGTAAATTCTAAGTTTTTCAGTGCAACTCACTCATATACAATGTACTACACTGTGCATTTCGTCTAATGCGGGTTTTTCAGTAAATTCTAAGTTTTTCAGTGCAACTCACTCATATACAATGTACTACACTGTGCATTTCGTCTAATGCGGGTTTTTCAGTAAATTCTAAGTTTTTCAGTGCAACTCACTCATATACAATGTACTACACTGTGCATTTCGTCTAATGCGGGTTTTTCAGTATATTCTAAGTTTTTCAGTGCAACTCACTCATATACAATGTACTACACTGTGCATTTCGTCTAATGCGGGTTTTTCAGTAAATTTCTAAGATTTTCAGTGCAACTCACTCATATACAATGTACTACACTGTGCATTTCGTCTAATGCGGGTTTTTCAGTAAATTCTAAGTTTTTCAGTGCAACTCACTCATATACAATGTACTACACTGTGCATTTCGTCTAATGCGGGTTTTTCAGTAAATTCTAAGTTTTTCAGTGCAACTCACTCATATACAATGTACTACACTGTGCATTTCGTCTAATGCGGGTTTTTCAGTTAATTCTAAGTTTTTCAGTGCAACTCACTCATATACAATGTACTACACTGTGCATTTCGTCTAATGCGGGTTTTTCAGTAAATTCTAAGTTTTTCAATACAACTCACTCATATACAATGTACTACACTGTGCATTTCGTCTAATGCGGGTTTTTCAGTAAATTCTAAGTTTTTCAGTGCAACTCACTCATATACTCTGTACTACACTGTGCATTTCGTCTAATGCGGGTTTTTCAGTAAATTCTAAGTTTTTCAGTGCAACTCACTCATATACTATGTACTACACTGTACATTTCGTCTAATGCGGGTTTTTCAGTAAATTCTAAGTTTTTCAGTGCAACTCACTCATATACAATGTACTACACTGTGCATTTCGTCTAATGCGGGTTTTTCAGTAAATTCTAAGTTTTTCAGTGCAACTCACTCATATACAATGTACTACACTTTGCATTTCGTCTAATGCGGGTTTTTCAGTAAATTCTAAGTTTTTCAGTGCAACTCACTCATATACAATGTACTACACTGTGCATTTCGTCTACTGCGGGTTTTTCAGTAAATTCTAAGTTTTTCAGTGCAACTCACTCATATACAATGTACTACACTGTGCATTTCGTCTAATGCGGGTTTTTCAGTAAATTTCTAAGATTTTCAGTGCAAGTCACTCATATACAATGTACTACACTGTGCATTTCGTCTAATGCGGGTTTTTCAGTAAATTCTAAGTTTTTCAGTGCAACTCACTCATATACAATGTACTACACTGTGCATTTCGTCTAATGCGGGTTTTTCAGTTAATTCTAAGTTTTTCAGTGCAACTCACTCATATACAATGTACTACACTGTGCATTTCGTCTAATGCGGGTTTTTCAGTAAATTCTAAGTTTTTCAATACAACTCACTCATATACAATGTACTACACTGTGCATTTCGTCTAATGGGGGTTTTTCAGTAAATTCTAAGTTTTTCAGTGCAACTCACTCATATACTATGTACTACACTGTACATTTCGTCTAATGCGGGTTTTTCAGTAAATTCTAAGTTTTTCAGTGCAACTCACTTATATACAATGTACTACACTGTGCATTTCGTCTAATGCGGGTTTTTCAGTAAATTCTAAGTTTTTCAGTGCAACTCACTCATATACAATGTACTACACTGTGCATTTCGTCTAATGCGGGTTTTTCAGTAAATTCTAAGTTTTTCAGTGCAACTCACTCATATACAATGTACTACACTGTGCATTTCGTCTAATGCGGGTTTTTCAGTAAATTCTAAGTTTTTCAGTGCAACTCACTCATATACAATGTACTACATTGTGCATTTCGTCTAATGCGGGTTTTTCAGTAATATCTAGGTTTTTCAGTGCAACTCACTCATATACTATGTACTACACTGTGCATTTCGTCTAATGCGGGTTTTTCAGTAAATTCTAAGTTTTTCAGTGCAACTCACTCATATACAATGTACTACACTGTGCATTTCGTCTAATGCGGGTTTTTCAGTAAATTCTAAGTTTTTCAGTGCAACTCACTCATATACAATGTACTACACTGTGCATTTCGTCTAATGCGGGTTTTTCAGTAAATTCTAAGTTTTTCAGTGCAACTCACTCATATACAATGTACTACACTGTGCATTTCGTCTAATGCGGGTTTTTCAGTATATTCTAAGTTTTTCAGTGCAACTCACTCATATACAATGTACTACACTGTGCATTTCGTCTAATGCGGGTTTTTCAGTAAATTTCTAAGATTTTCAGTGCAACTCACTCATATACAATGTACTACACTGTGCATTTCGTCTAATGCGGGTTTTTCAGTAAATTCTAAGTTTTTCAGTGCAACTCACTCATATACAATGTACTACACTGTGCATTTCGTCTAATGCGGGTTTTTCAGTAAATTCTAAGTTTTTCAGTGCAACTCACTCATATACAATGTACTACACTGTGCATTTCGTCTAATGCGGGTTTTTCAGTTAATTCTAAGTTTTTCAGTGCAACTCACTCATATACAATGTACTACACTGTGCATTTCGTCTAATGCGGGTTTTTCAGTAAATTCTAAGTTTTTCAATACAACTCACTCATATACAATGTACTACACTGTGCATTTCGTCTAATGCGGGTTTTTCAGTAAATTCTAAGTTTTTCAGTGCAACTCACTCATATACTCTGTACTACACTGTGCATTTCGTCTAATGCGGGTTTTTCAGTAAATTCTAAGTTTTTCAGTGCAACTCACTCATATACTATGTACTACACTGTACATTTCGTCTAATGCGGGTTTTTCAGTAAATTCTAAGTTTTTCAGTGCAACTCACTCATATACAATGTACTACACTGTGCATTTCGTCTAATGCGGGTTTTTCAGTAAATTCTAAGTTTTTCAGTGCAACTCACTCATATACAATGTACTACACTTTGCATTTCGTCTAATGCGGGTTTTTCAGTAAATTCTAAGTTTTTCAGTGCAACTCACTCATATACAATGTACTACACTGTGCATTTCGTCTACTGCGGGTTTTTCAGTAAATTCTAAGTTTTTCAGTGCAACTCACTCATATACAATGTACTACACTGTGCATTTCGTCTAATGCGGGTTTTTCAGTAAATTTCTAAGATTTTCAGTGCAAGTCACTCATATACAATGTACTACACTGTGCATTTCGTCTAATGCGGGTTTTTCAGTAAATTCTAAGTTTTTCAGTGCAACTCACTCATATACAATGTACTACACTGTGCATTTCGTCTAATGCAGGTTTTTCAGTAAATTCTAAGTTTTCCAGTGCAACTCACTCATATACAATGTACTACACTGTGCATTTCGTCTAATGCGGGTTTTTCAGTAAATTCTAAGTTTTTCAGTGCAACTCACTCATATACAATGTACTACACTGTGCATTTCGTCTAATGCGGGTTTTTCAGTAAATTCTAAGTTTTTCAGTGCAACTCACTCATATACAATGTACTACACTGTGCATTTCGTCTAATGCGGGTTTTTCAGTAAATTCTAAGTTTTTCAGTGCAACTCACTCATATACAATGTACTACACTGTGCATTTCGTCTAATGCGGGTTTTTCAGTAAATTCTAAGTTTTTCAGTGCAACTCACTCATATACAATGTACTACATTGTGCATTTCGTCTAATGCGGGTTTTTCAGTAAATTCTAAGTTTTTCAGTGCAACTCACTCATATACTATGTACTACACTGTGCATTTCGTCTAATGCGGGTTTTTCAGTAAATTCTAAGTTTTTCAGTGCAACTCACTCATATACAATGTACTACACTGTGCATTTCGTCTAATGCGGGTTTTTCAGTAAATTCTAAGTTTTTCAGTGCAACTCACTCATATACTCTGTACTACACTGTGCATTTCGTCTAATGCGGGTTTTTCAGTAAATTCTAAGTTTTTCAGTGCAACTCACTCATATACTATGTACTACACTGTACATTTCGTCTAATGCGGGTTTTTCAGTAAATTCTAAGTTTTTCAGTGCAACTCACTCATATACAATGTACTACACTGTGCATTTCGTCTAATGCGGGTTTTTCAGTAAATTCTAAGTTTTTCAGTGCAACTCACTCATATACAATGTACTACACTTTGCATTTCGTCTAATGCGGGTTTTTCAGTAAATTCTAAGTTTTTCAGTGCAACTCACTCATATACAATGTACTACACTGTGCATTTCGTCTACTGCGGGTTTTTCAGTAAATTCTAAGTTTTTCAGTGCAACTCACTCATATACAATGTACTACACTGTGCATTTCGTCTAATGCGGGTTTTTCAGTAAATTTCTAAGATTTTCAGTGCAAGTCACTCATATACAATGTACTACACTGTGCATTTCGTCTAATGCGGGTTTTTCAGTAAATTCTAAGTTTTTCAGTGCAACTCACTCATATACAATGTACTACACTGTGCATTTCGTCTAATGCAGGTTTTTCAGTAAATTCTAAGTTTTCCAGTGCAACTCACTCATATACAATGTACTACACTGTGCATTTCGTCTAATGCGGGTTTTTCAGTAAATTCTAAGTTTTTCAGTGCAACTCACTCATATACAATGTACTACACTGTGCATTTCCTCTAATGCGGGTTTTTCAGTAAATTCTAAGTTTTTCAGGGCAACTCACTCATATACAATGTACTACACTGTGCATTTCGTCTAATGCGGGTTTTTCAGTAAATTCTAAGTTTTTCAGTGCAACTCACTCATATACAATGTACTACACTGTGCATTTCGTCTAATGCGGGTTTTTCAGTAAATTCTAAGTTTTTCAATACAACTCACTCATATACAATGTACTACACTGTGCATTTGGTCTAAAGCGGGTTTTTCAGTAAATTCTACGTTTTTCAGTGCAACTCACTCATATACAATGTACTACACTGTGCATTTCGTCTAATGCGGGTTTTTCAGTAAATTCTAAGTTTTTCAGTGCAACTCACTCATATACTCTGTACTACACTGTGCATTTCGTCTAATGCGGGTTTTTCAGTAAATTCTAAGTTTTTCAGTGCAACTCACTCATATACTATGTACTACACTGTACATTTCGTCTAATGCGGGTTTTTCAGTAAATTCTAAGTTTTTCAGTGCAACTCACTCATATACAATGTACTACACTGTGCATTTCGTCTAATGCGGGTTTTTCAGTAAATTCTAAGTTTTTCAGTGCAACTCACTCATATACTATGTACTACACTTTGCATTTCGTCTAATGCGGGTTTTTCAGTAAATTCTAAGTTTTTCAGTGCAACTCACTCATATACAATGTACTACACTGTGCATTTCGTCTACTGCGGGTTTTTCAGTAAATTCTAAGTTTTTCAGTGCAACTCACTCATATACAATGTACTACACTGTGCATTTCGTCTAATGCGGGTTTTTCAGTAAATTTCTAAGATTTTCAGTGCAAGTCACTCATATACAATGTACTACACTGTGCATTTCGTCTAATGCGGGTTTTTCAGTAAATTCTAAGTTTTTCAGTGCAACTCACTCATATACAATGTACTACACTGTGCATTTCGTCTAATGCGGGTTTTTCAGTAAATTCTAAGTTTTTCAGGGCAACTCACTCATATACAATGTACTACACTGTGCATTTCGTCTAATGCGGGTTTTTCAGTAAATTCTAAGTTTTTCAGTGCAACTCACTCATATACAATGTACTACACTGTGCATTTCGTCTAATGCGGGTTTTTCAGTAAATTTCTAAGATTTTCAGTGCAAGTCACTCATATACAATGTACTACACTGTGCATTTCGTCTAATGCGGGTTTTTCAGTAAATTCTAAGTTTTTCAGTGCAACTCACTCATATACAATGTACTACACTGTGCATTTCGTCTAATGCAGGTTTTTCAGTAAATTCTAAGTTTTCCAGTGCAACTCACTCATATACAATGTACTACACTGTGCATTTCGTCTAATGCGGGTTTTTCAGTAAATTCTAAGTTTTTCAGTGCAACTCACTCATATACTATGTACTACACTGTGCATTTCGTCTAATGCGGGTTTTTCAATAAATTCTAAGTTTTTCAGTGCAACTCACTCATATACTATGTACTACACTGTACATTTCGTCTAATGCGGGTTTTTCAGTAAATTCTAAGTTTTTCAGTGCAACTCACTCATATACAATGTACTACACTGTGCATTTCGTCTAATGCGGGTTTTTCAGTAAATTCTATGTTTTTCAGTGCAACTCACTCATATACAATGTACTACACTGTGCATTTCGTCTAATGCGGGTTTTTCAGTAAATTCTAAGTTTTTCAGTGCAACTCACTCATATACAATGTACTACACTGTGCATTTCGTCTAATGCGGGTTTTATAGTAAATTCTAAGTTTTTCAGTGCAACTCACTCATATACAATGTACTACACTGTGCATTTCGTCTAATGCGGGTTTTTCAGTAAATTCTAAGTTTTTCAGTGCAACGCACTCATATTCAATGTACTACACTGTGCATTTCGTCTAATGCGGGTTTTTCAGTAAATTCTAAGTTTTTCAGTGCAACTCACTCATATACAATGTACTACACTGTGCATTTCGTCTAGTGCGGGTTTTTCAGTAAATTCTAAGTTTTTCAGTTCAACTCACTCATATACTATGTACTACACTGTGCATTTCGTCTAATGCGGGTTTTTCAGTAAATTCTAAGTTTTTCAGTGCAACTCACTCATATACAATGTACTACACTGTGCATTTCGTCTAATGCGGGTTTTTCAGTAAATTCTAAGTTTTTCAGTGCAACTCACTCATATACAATGTACTACACTTTGCATTTCGTCTAATGCGGGTTTTTCAGTAAATTCTAAGTTTTTCAGTGCAACTCACTCATATACAATGTACTACACTGTGCATTTCGTCTACTGCGGGTTTTTCAGTAAATTCTAAGTTTTTCAGTGCAACTCACTCATATACAATGTACTACACTGTGCATTTCGTCTAATGCGGGTTTTTCAGTAAATTTCTAAGATTTTCAGTGCAAGTCACTCATATACAATGTACTACACTGTGCATTTCGTCTAATGCGGGTTTTTCAGTAAATTCTAAGTTTTTCAGTGCAACTCACTCATATACAATGTACTACACTGTGCATTTCGTCTAATGCAGGTTTTTCAGTAAATTCTAAGTTTTCCAGTGCAACTCACTCATATACAATGTACTACACTGTGCATTTCGTCTAATGCGGGTTTTTCAGTAAATTCTAAGTTTTTCAGTGCAACTCACTCATATACAATGTACTACACTGTGCATTTCCTCTAATGCGGGTTTTTCAGTAAATTCTAAGTTTTTCAGGGCAACTCACTCATATACAATGTACTACACTGTGCATTTCGTCTAATGCGGGTTTTTCAGTAAATTCTAAGTTTTTCAGTGCAACTCACTCATATACAATGTACTACACTGTGCATTTCGTCTAATGCGGGTTTTTCAGTAAATTCTAAGTTTTTCAATACAACTCACTCATATACAATGTACTACACTGTGCATTTGGTCTAAAGCGGGTTTTTCAGTAAATTCTACGTTTTTCAGTGCAACTCACTCATATACAATGTACTACACTGTGCATTTCGTCTAATGCGGGTTTTTCAGTAAATTCTAAGTTTTTCAGTGCAACTCACTCATATACTCTGTACTACACTGTGCATTTCGTCTAATGCGGGTTTTTCAGTAAATTCTAAGTTTTTCAGTGCAACTCACTCATATACTATGTACTACACTGTACATTTCGTCTAATGCGGGTTTTTCAGTAAATTCTAAGTTTTTCAGTGCAACTCACTCATATACAATGTACTACACTGTGCATTTCGTCTAATGCGGGTTTTTCAGTAAATTCTAAGTTTTTCAGTGCAACTCACTCATATACTATGTACTACACTTTGCATTTCGTCTAATGCGGGTTTTTCAGTAAATTCTAAGTTTTTCAGTGCAACTCACTCATATACAATGTACTACACTGTGCATTTCGTCTACTGCGGGTTTTTCAGTAAATTCTAAGTTTTTCAGTGCAACTCACTCATATACAATGTACTACACTGTGCATTTCGTCTAATGCGGGTTTTTCAGTAAATTTCTAAGATTTTCAGTGCAAGTCACTCATATACAATGTACTACACTGTGCATTTCGTCTAATGCGGGTTTTTCAGTAAATTCTAAGTTTTTCAGTGCAACTCACTCATATACAATGTACTACACTGTGCATTTCGTCTAATGCGGGTTTTTCAGTAAATTCTAAGTTTTTCAGGGCAACTCACTCATATACAATGTACTACACTGTGCATTTCGTCTAATGCGGGTTTTTCAGTAAATTCTAAGTTTTTCAGTGCAACTCACTCATATACAATGTACTACACTGTGCATTTCGTCTAATGCGGGTTTTTCAGTAAATTTCTAAGATTTTCAGTGCAAGTCACTCATATACAATGTACTACACTGTGCATTTCGTCTAATGCGGGTTTTTCAGTAAATTCTAAGTTTTTCAGTGCAACTCACTCATATACAATGTACTACACTGTGCATTTCGTCTAATGCAGGTTTTTCAGTAAATTCTAAGTTTTCCAGTGCAACTCACTCATATACAATGTACTACACTGTGCATTTCGTCTAATGCGGGTTTTTCAGTAAATTCTAAGTTTTTCAGTGCAACTCACTCATATACTATGTACTACACTGTGCATTTCGTCTAATGCGGGTTTTTCAATAAATTCTAAGTTTTTCAGTGCAACTCACTCATATACTATGTACTACACTGTACATTTCGTCTAATGCGGGTTTTTCAGTAAATTCTAAGTTTTTCAGTGCAACTCACTCATATACAATGTACTACACTGTGCATTTCGTCTAATGCGGGTTTTTCAGTAAATTCTATGTTTTTCAGTGCAACTCACTCATATACAATGTACTACACTGTGCATTTCGTCTAATGCGGGTTTTTCAGTAAATTCTAAGTTTTTCAGTGCAACTCACTCATATACAATGTACTACACTGTGCATTTCGTCTAATGCGGGTTTTATAGTAAATTCTAAGTTTTTCAGTGCAACTCACTCATATACAATGTACTACACTGTGCATTTCGTCTAATGCGGGTTTTTCAGTAAATTCTAAGTTTTTCAGTGCAACGCACTCATATTCAATGTACTACACTGTGCATTTCGTCTAATGCGGGTTTTTCAGTAAATTCTAAGTTTTTCAGTGCAACTCACTCATATACAATGTACTACACTGTGCATTTCGTCTAGTGCGGGTTTTTCAGTAAATTCTAAGTTTTTCAGTTCAACTCACTCATATACTATGTACTACACTGTGCATTTCGTCTAATGCGGGTTTTTCAGTAAATTCTAAGTTTTTCAGTGCAACTCACTCATATACTATGTACTACACTGTACATTACGTCTAATGCGGGTTTTTCAGTAAATTCTAAGTTTTTCAGTGCAACTCACTCATATACAATGTACTACACTGTGCATTTCGTGTAATGCGGGTTTTTCAGTAAATTCTAAGTTTTTCAGTGCAACTCACTCATATACAATGTACTACACTGTGCATTTCGTCTAATGCGGGTTTTTCAGTAAATTCTAAGTTTTTCAGTGCAACTCACTCATATACAATGTACTACACTGTGCATTTCGTCTAATGCGGGTTTTTCAGTAAATTCTAAGTTTTTCAGTGCAACTCACTCATATACAATGTACTACACTGTGCATTTCGTCTAATGCGGGTTTTTCAGTAAATTTCTAAGATTTTCAGTGCAACTCACTCATATACAATGTACTACACTGTGCATTTCGTCTAATGCGGGTTTTTCAGTAAATTCTAAGTTTTTCAGTGCAACTCACTCATATACAATGTACTACACTGTGCATTTCGTCTAATGCGGGTTTTTCAGTAAATTCTAAGTTTTTCAGTGCAACTCACTCATATACAATGTACTACACTGTGCATTTCGTCTAATGCGGGTTTTTCAGTTAATTCTAAGTTTTTCAGTGCAACTCACTCATATACAATGTACTACACTGTGCATTTCGTCTAATGCGGGTTTTTCAGTAAATTCTAAGTTTTTCAATACAACTCACTCATATACAATGTACTACACTGTGCATTTCGTCTAAAGCGGGTTTTTCAGTAAATTCTAGGTTTTTCAGTGCAACTCACTCATATACAATGTACTACACTGTGCATTTCGTCTAATGCGGGTTTTTCAGTAAATTCTAAGTTTTTCAGTGCAACTCACTCATATACAATGTACTACACTGTGCATTTCGTCTAATGCGGGTTTTTCAGTAAATTCTAAGTTTTTCAGTGCAACTCACTCATATACTATGTACTACACTGTGCATTTCGTCTAATGCGGGTTTTTCAATAAATTCTAAGTTTTTCAGTGCAACTCACTCATATACTATGTACTACACTGTACATTTCGTCTAATGCGGGTTTTTCAGTAAATTCTAAGTTTTTCAGTGCAACTCACTCATATACAATGTACTACACTGTGCATTTCGTCTAATGCGGGTTTTTCAGTAAATTCTAAGTTTTTCAGTGCAACTCACTCATATACAATGTACTACACTGTGCATTTCGTCTAATGCGGGTTTTTCAGTAAATTCTAAGTTTTTCAGTGCAACTCACTCATATACAATGTACTACACTGTGCATTTCGTCTAATGCGGGTTTTTCAGTAAATTCTAAGTTTTTCAGTGCAACTCACTCATATACAATGTACTACATTGTGCATTTCGTCTAATGCGGGTTTTTCAGTAAATTCTAAGTTTTTCAGTGCAACTCACTCATATACTATGTACTACACTGTGCATTTCGTCTAATGCGGGTTTTTCAGTAAATTCTAAGTTTTTCAGTGCAACTCACTCATATACAATGTACTACACTGTGCATTTCGTCTAATGCGGGTTTTTCAGTAAATTCTAAGTTTTTCAGTGCAACTCACTCATATACAATGTACTACACTGTGCATTTCGTCTAATGCGGGTTTTTCAGTAAATTCTAAGTTTTTCAGTGCAACTCACTCATATACAATGTACTACACTGTGCATTTCGTCTAATGCGGGTTTTTCAGTATATTCTAAGTTTTTCAGTGCAACTCACTCATATACAATGTACTACACTGTGCATTTCGTCTAATGCGGGTTTTTCAGTAAATTTCTAAGATTTTCAGTGCAACTCACTCATATACAATGTACTACACTGTGCATTTCGTCTAATGCGGGTTTTTCAGTAAATTCTAAGTTTTTCAGTGCAACTCACTCATATACAATGTACTACACTGTGCATTTCGTCTAATGCGGGTTTTTCAGTAAATTCTAAGTTTTTCAGTGCAACTCACTCATATACAATGTACTACACTGTGCATTTCGTCTAATGCGGGTTTTTCAGTTAATTCTAAGTTTTTCAGTGCAACTCACTCATATACAATGTACTACACTGTGCATTTCGTCTAATGCGGGTTTTTCAGTAAATTCTAAGTTTTTCAATACAACTCACTCATATACAATGTACTACACTGTGCATTTCGTCTAATGCGGGTTTTTCAGTAAATTCTAAGTTTTTCAGTGCAACTCACTCATATACTCTGTACTACACTGTGCATTTCGTCTAATGCGGGTTTTTCAGTAAATTCTAAGTTTTTCAGTGCAACTCACTCATATACTATGTACTACACTGTACATTTCGTCTAATGCGGGTTTTTCAGTAAATTCTAAGTTTTTCAGTGCAACTCACTCATATACAATGTACTACACTGTGCATTTCGTCTAATGCGGGTTTTTCAGTAAATTCTAAGTTTTTCAGTGCAACTCACTCATATACAATGTACTACACTTTGCATTTCGTCTAATGCGGGTTTTTTCAGTAAATTCTAAGTTTTTCAGTGCAACTCACTCATATACAATGTACTACACTGTGCATTTCGTCTACTGCGGGTTTTTCAGTAAATTCTAAGTTTTTCAGTGCAACTCACTCATATACAATGTACTACACTGTGCATTTCGTCTAATGCGGGTTTTTCAGTAAATTTCTAAGATTTTCAGTGCAAGTCACTCATATACAATGTACTACACTGTGCATTTCGTCTAATGCGGGTTTTTCAGTAAATTCTAAGTTTTTCAGTGCAACTCACTCATATACAATGTACTACACTGTGCATTTCGTCTAATGCGGGTTTTTCAGTTAATTCTAAGTTTTTCAGTGCAACTCACTCATATACAATGTACTACACTGTGCATTTCGTCTAATGCGGGTTTTTCAGTAAATTCTAAGTTTTTCAATACAACTCACTCATATACAATGTACTACACTGTGCATTTCGTCTAATGGGGTTTTTTCAGTAAATTCTAAGTTTTTCAGTGCAACTCACTCATATACTATGTACTACACTGTACATTTCGTCTAATGCGGGTTTTTCAGTAAATTCTAAGTTTTTCAGTGCAACTCACTTATATACAATGTACTACACTGTGCATTTCGTCTAATGCGGGTTTTTCAGTAAATTCTAAGTTTTTCAGTGCAACTCACTCATATACAATGTACTACACTGTGCATTTCGTCTAATGCGGGTTTTTCAGTAAATTCTAAGTTTTTCAGTGCAACTCACTCATATACAATGTACTACACTGTGCATTTCGTCTAATGCGGGTTTTTCAGTAAATTCTAAGTTTTTCAGTGCAACTCACTCATATACAATGTACTACATTGTGCATTTCGTCTAATGCGGGTTTTTCAGTAATATCTAGGTTTTTCAGTGCAACTCACTCATATACTATGTACTACACTGTGCATTTCGTCTAATGCGGGTTTTTCAGTAAATTCTAAGTTTTTCAGTGCAACTCACTCATATACAATGTACTACACTGTGCATTTCGTCTAATGCGGGTTTTTCAGTAAATTCTAAGTTTTTCAGTGCAACTCACTCATATACAATGTACTACACTGTGCATTTCGTCTAATGCGGGTTTTTCAGTAAATTCTAAGTTTTTCAGTGCAACTCACTCATATACAATGTACTACACTGTGCATTTCGTCTAATGCGGGTTTTTCAGTATATTCTAAGTTTTTCAGTGCAACTCACTCATATACAATGTACTACACTGTGCATTTCGTCTAATGCGGGTTTTTCAGTAAATTTCTAAGATTTTCAGTGCAACTCACTCATATACAATGTACTACACTGTGCATTTCGTCTAATGCGGGTTTTTCAGTAAATTCTAAGTTTTTCAGTGCAACTCACTCATATACAATGTACTACACTGTGCATTTCGTCTAATGCGGGTTTTTCAGTAAATTCTAAGTTTTTCAGTGCAACTCACTCATATACAATGTACTACACTGTGCATTTCGTCTAATGCGGGTTTTTCAGTTAATTCTAAGTTTTTCAGTGCAACTCACTCATATACAATGTACTACACTGTGCATTTCGTCTAATGCGGGTTTTTCAGTAAATTCTAAGTTTTTCAATACAACTCACTCATATACAATGTACTACACTGTGCATTTCGTCTAATGCGGGTTTTTCAGTAAATTCTAAGTTTTTCAGTGCAACTCACTCATATACTCTGTACTACACTGTGCATTTCGTCTAATGCGGGTTTTTCAGTAAATTCTAAGTTTTTCAGTGCAACTCACTCATATACTATGTACTACACTGTACATTTCGTCTAATGCGGGTTTTTCAGTAAATTCTAAGTTTTTCAGTGCAACTCACTCATATACAATGTACTACACTGTGCATTTCGTCTAATGCGGGTTTTTCAGTAAATTCTAAGTTTTTCAGTGCAACTCACTCATATACAATGTACTACACTTTGCATTTCGTCTAATGCGGGTTTTTCAGTAAATTCTAAGTTTTTCAGTGCAACTCACTCATATACAATGTACTACACTGTGCATTTCGTCTACTGCGGGTTTTTCAGTAAATTCTAAGTTTTTCAGTGCAACTCACTCATATACAATGTACTACACTGTGCATTTCGTCTAATGCGGGTTTTTCAGTAAATTTCTAAGATTTTCAGTGCAAGTCACTCATATACAATGTACTACACTGTGCATTTCGTCTAATGCGGGTTTTTCAGTAAATTCTAAGTTTTTCAGTGCAACTCACTCATATACAATGTACTACACTGTGCATTTCGTCTAATGCAGGTTTTTCAGTAAATTCTAAGTTTTCCAGTGCAACTCACTCATATACAATGTACTACACTGTGCATTTCGTCTAATGCGGGTTTTTCAGTAAATTCTAAGTTTTTCAGTGCAACTCACTCATATACAATGTACTACACTGTGCATTTCGTCTAATGCGGGTTTTTCAGTAAATTCTAAGTTTTTCAGTGCAACTCACTCATATACAATGTACTACACTGTGCATTTCGTCTAATGCGGGTTTTTCAGTAAATTCTAAGTTTTTCAGTGCAACTCACTCATATACAATGTACTACACTGTGCATTTCGTCTAATGCGGGTTTTTCAGTAAATTCTAAGTTTTTCAGTGCAACTCACTCATATACAATGTACTACATTGTGCATTTCGTCTAATGCGGGTTTTTCAGTAAATTCTAAGTTTTTCAGTGCAACTCACTCATATACTATGTACTACACTGTGCATTTCGTCTAATGCGGGTTTTTTCAGTAAATTCTAAGTTTTTCAGTGCAACTCACTCATATACAATGTACTACACTGTGCATTTCGTCTAATGCGGGTTTTTCAGTAAATTCTAAGTTTTTCAGTGCAACTCACTCATATACAATGTACTACACTGTGCATTTCGTCTAATGCGGGTTTTTCAGTAAATTCTAAGTTTTTCAGTGCAACTCACTCATATACAATGTACTACACTGTGCATTTCGTCTAATGCGGGTTTTTCAGTATATTCTAAGTTTTTCAGTGCAACTCACTCATATACAATGTACTACACTGTGCATTTCGTCTAATGCGGGTTTTTCAGTAAATTTCTAAGATTTTCAGTGCAACTCACTCATATACAATGTACTACACTGTGCATTTCGTCTAATGCGGGTTTTTCAGTAAATTCTAAGTTTTTCAGTGCAACTCACTCATATACAATGTACTACACTGTGCATTTCGTCTAATGCGGGTTTTTCAGTAAATTCTAAGTTTTTCAGTGCAACTCACTCATATACAATGTACTACACTGTGCATTTCGTCTAATGCGGGTTTTTCAGTTAATTCTAAGTTTTTCAGTGCAACTCACTCATATACAATGTACTACACTGTGCATTTCGTCTAATGCGGGTTTTTCAGTAAATTCTAAGTTTTTCAATACAACTCACTCATATACAATGTACTACACTGTGCATTTCGTCTAATGCGGGTTTTTCAGTAAATTCTAAGTTTTTCAGTGCAACTCACTCATATACTCTGTACTACACTGTGCATTTCGTCTAATGCGGGTTTTTCAGTAAATTCTAAGTTTTTCAGTGCAACTCACTCATATACTATGTACTACACTGTACATTTCGTCTAATGCGGGTTTTTCAGTAAATTCTAAGTTTTTCAGTGCAACTCACTCATATACAATGTACTACACTGTGCATTTCGTCTAATGCGGGTTTTTCAGTAAATTCTAAGTTTTTCAGTGCAACTCACTCATATACAATGTACTACACTTTGCATTTCGTCTAATGCGGGTTTTTCAGTAAATTCTAAGTTTTTCAGTGCAACTCACTCATATACAATGTACTACACTGTGCATTTCGTCTACTGCGGGTTTTTCAGTAAATTCTAAGTTTTTCAGTGCAACTCACTCATATACAATGTACTACACTGTGCATTTCGTCTAATGCGGGTTTTTCAGTAAATTTCTAAGATTTTCAGTGCAAGTCACTCATATACAATGTACTACACTGTGCATTTCGTCTAATGCGGGTTTTTCAGTAAATTCTAAGTTTTTCAGTGCAACTCACTCATATACAATGTACTACACTGTGCATTTCGTCTAATGCAGGTTTTTCAGTAAATTCTAAGTTTTCCAGTGCAACTCACTCATATACAATGTACTACACTGTGCATTTCGTCTAATGCGGGTTTTTCAGTAAATTCTAAGTTTTTTCAGTGCAACTCACTCATATACAATGTACTACACTGTGCATTTCCTCTAATGCGGGTTTTTCAGTAAATTCTAAGTTTTTCAGGGCAACTCACTCATATACAATGTACTACACTGTGCATTTCGTCTAATGCGGGTTTTTCAGTAAATTCTAAGTTTTTCAGTGCAACTCACTCATATACAATGTACTACACTGTGCATTTCGTCTAATGCGGGTTTTTCAGTAAATTCTAAGTTTTTCAATACAACTCACTCATATACAATGTACTACACTGTGCATTTGGTCTAAAGCGGGTTTTTCAGTAAATTCTACGTTTTTCAGTGCAACTCACTCATATACAATGTACTACACTGTGCATTTCGTCTAATGCGGGTTTTTCAGTAAATTCTAAGTTTTTCAGTGCAACTCACTCATATACTCTGTACTACACTGTGCATTTCGTCTAATGCGGGTTTTTCAGTAAATTCTAAGTTTTTCAGTGCAACTCACTCATATACTATGTACTACACTGTACATTTCGTCTAATGCGGGTTTTTCAGTAAATTCTAAGTTTTTCAGTGCAACTCACTCATATACAATGTACTACACTGTGCATTTCGTCTAATGCGGGTTTTTCAGTAAATTCTAAGTTTTTCAGTGCAACTCACTCATATACAATGTACTACACTTTGCATTTCGTCTAATGCGGGTTTTTCAGTAAATTCTAAGTTTTTCAGTGCAACTCACTCATATACAATGTACTACACTGTGCATTTCGTCTACTGCGGTTTTTTCAGTAAATTCTAAGTTTTTCAGTGCAACTCACTCATATACAATGTACTACACTGTGCATTTCGTCTAATGCGGGTTTTTCAGTAAATTTCTAAGATTTTCAGTGCAAGTCACTCATATACAATGTACTACACTGTGCATTTCGTCTAATGCGGGTTTTTCAGTAAATTCTAAGTTTTTCAGTGCAACTCACTCATATACAATGTACTACACTGTGCATTTCGTCTAATGCAGGTTTTTCAGTAAATTCTAAGTTTTCCAGTGCAACTCACTCATATACAATGTACTACACTGTGCATTTCGTCTAATGCGGGTTTTTCAGTAAATTCTAAGTTTTTCAGTGCAACTCACTCATATACAATGTACTACACTGTGCATTTCCTCTAATGCGGGTTTTTCAGTAAATTCTAAGTTTTTCAGGGCAACTCACTCATATACAATGTACTACACTGTGCATTTCGTCTAATGCGGGTTTTTCAGTAAATTCTAAGTTTTTCAGTGCAACTCACTCATATACAATGTACTACACTGTGCATTTCGTCTAATGCGGGTTTTTCAGTAAATTCTAAGTTTTTCAATACAACTCACTCATATACAATGTACTACACTGTGCATTTGGTCTAAAGCGGGTTTTTCAGTAAATTCTACGTTTTTCAGTGCAACTCACTCATATACAATGTACTACACTGTGCATTTCGTCTAATGCGGGTTTTTCAGTAAATTCTAAGTTTTTCAGTGCAACTCACTCATATACTCTGTACTACACTGTGCATTTCGTCTAATGCGGGTTTTTCAGTAAATTCTAAGTTTTTCAGTGCAACTCACTCATATACTCTGTACTACACTGTGCATTTCGTCTAATGCGGGTTTTTCAGTAAATTCTAAGTTTTTCAGTGCAACTCACTCATATACTATGTACTACACTGTACATTTCGTCTAATGCGGGTTTTTCAGTAAATTCTAAGTTTTTCAGTGCAACTCACTCATATACAATGTACTACACTGTGCATTTCGTCTAATGCGGGTTTTTCAGTAAATTCTAAGTTTTTCAGTGCAACTCACTCATATACAATGTACTACACTTTGCATTTCGTCTAATGCGGGTTTTTCAGTAAATTCTAAGTTTTTCAGTGCAACTCACTCATATACAATGTACTACACTGTGCATTTCGTCTACTGCGGGTTTTTCAGTAAATTCTAAGTTTTTCAGTGCAACTCACTCATATACAATGTACTACACTGTGCATTTCGTCTAATGCGGGTTTTTCAGTAAATTTCTAAGATTTTCAGTGCAAGTCACTCATATACAATGTACTACACTGTGCATTTCGTCTAATGCGGGTTTTTCAGTAAATTCTAAGTTTTTCAGTGCAACTCACTCATATACAATGTACTACACTGTGCATTTCGTCTAATGCAGGTTTTTCAGTAAATTCTAAGTTTTCCAGTGCAACTCACTCATATACAATGTACTACACTGTGCATTTCGTCTAATGCGGGTTTTTCAGTAAATTCTAAGTTTTTCAGTGCAACTCACTCATATACAATGTACTACACTGTGCATTTCCTCTAATGCGGGTTTTTCAGTAAATTCTAAGTTTTTCAGGGCAACTCACTCATATACAATGTACTACACTGTGCATTTCGTCTAATGCGGGTTTTTCAGTAAATTCTAAGTTTTTCAGTGCAACTCACTCATATACAATGTACTACACTGTGCATTTCGTCTAATGCGGGTTTTTCAGTAAATTCTAAGTTTTTCAATACAACTCACTCATATACAATGTACTACACTGTGCATTTGGTCTAAAGCGGGTTTTTCAGTAAATTCTACGTTTTTCAGTGCAACTCACTCATATACAATGTACTACACTGTGCATTTCGTCTAATGCGGGTTTTTCAGTAAATTCTAAGTTTTTCAGTGCAACTCACTCATATACTCTGTACTACACTGTGCATTTCGTCTAATGCGGGTTTTTCAGTAAATTCTAAGTTTTTCAGTGCAACTCACTCATATACTATGTACTACACTGTACATTTCGTCTAATGCGGGTTTTTCAGTAAATTCTAAGTTTTTCAGTGCAACTCACTCATATACAATGTACTACACTGTGCATTTCGTCTAATGCGGGTTTTTCAGTAAATTCTAAGTTTTTCAGTGCAACTCACTCATATACTATGTACTACACTTTGCATTTCGTCTAATGCGGGTTTTTCAGTAAATTCTAAGTTTTTCAGTGCAACTCACTCATATACAATGTACTACACTGTGCATTTCGTCTACTGCGGGTTTTTCAGTAAATTCTAAGTTTTTCAGTGCAACTCACTCATATACAATGTACTACACTGTGCATTTCGTCTAATGCGGGTTTTTCAGTAAATTTCTAAGATTTTCAGTGCAAGTCACTCATATACAATGTACTACACTGTGCATTTCGTCTAATGCGGGTTTTTCAGTAAATTCTAAGTTTTTCAGTGCAACTCACTCATATACAATGTACTACACTGTGCATTTCGTCTAATGCGGGTTTTTCAGTAAATTCTAAGTTTTTCAGGGCAACTCACTCATATACAATGTACTACACTGTGCATTTCGTCTAATGCGGGTTTTTCAGTAAATTCTAAGTTTTTCAGTGCAACTCACTCATATACAATGTACTACACTGTGCATTTCGTCTAATGCGGGTTTTTCAGTAAATTTCTAAGATTTTCAGTGCAAGTCACTCATATACAATGTACTACACTGTGCATTTCGTCTAATGCGGGTTTTTCAGTAAATTCTAAGTTTTTCAGTGCAACTCACTCATATACAATGTACTACACTGTGCATTTCGTCTAATGCAGGTTTTTCAGTAAATTCTAAGTTTTCCAGTGCAACTCACTCATATACAATGTACTACACTGTGCATTTCGTCTAATGCGGGTTTTTCAGTAAATTCTAAGTTTTTCAGTGCAACTCACTCATATACTATGTACTACACTGTGCATTTCGTCTAATGCGGGTTTTTCAATAAATTCTAAGTTTTTCAGTGCAACTCACTCATATACTATGTACTACACTGTACATTTCGTCTAATGCGGGTTTTTCAGTAAATTCTAAGTTTTTCAGTGCAACTCACTCATATACAATGTACTACACTGTGCATTTCGTCTAATGCGGGTTTTTCAGTAAATTCTATGTTTTTCAGTGCAACTCACTCATATACAATGTACTACACTGTGCATTTCGTCTAATGCGGGTTTTTCAGTAAATTCTAAGTTTTTCAGTGCAACTCACTCATATACAATGTACTACACTGTGCATTTCGTCTAATGCGGGTTTTATAGTAAATTCTAAGTTTTTCAGTGCAACTCACTCATATACAATGTACTACACTGTGCATTTCGTCTAATGCGGGTTTTTCAGTAAATTCTAAGTTTTTCAGTGCAACGCACTCATATTCAATGTACTACACTGTGCATTTCGTCTAATGCGGGTTTTTCAGTAAATTCTAAGTTTTTCAGTGCAACTCACTCATATACAATGTACTACACTGTGCATTTCGTCTAGTGCGGGTTTTTCAGTAAATTCTAAGTTTTTCAGTTCAACTCACTCATATACTATGTACTACACTGTGCATTTCGTCTAATGCGGGTTTTTCAGTAAATTCTAAGTTTTTCAGTGCAACTCACTCATATACTATGTACTACACTGTACATTACGTCTAATGCGGGTTTTTCAGTAAATTCTAAGTTTTTCAGTGCAACTCACTCATATACAATGTACTACACTGTGCATTTCGTGTAATGCGGGTTTTTCAGTAAATTCTAAGTTTTTCAGTGCAACTCACTCATATACAATGTACTACACTGTGCATTTCGTCTAATGCGGGTTTTTCAGTAAATTCTAAGTTTTTCAGTGCAACTCACTCATATACAATGTACTACACTGTGCATTTCGTCTAATGCGGGTTTTTCAGTAAATTCTAAGTTTTTCAGTGCAACTCACTCATATACAATGTACTACACTGTGCATTTCGTCTAATGCGGGTTTTTCAGTAAATTTCTAAGATTTTCAGTGCAACTCACTCATATACAATGTACTACACTGTGCATTTCGTCTAATGCGGGTTTTTCAGTAAATTCTAAGTTTTTCAGTGCAACTCACTCATATACAATGTACTACACTGTGCATTTCGTCTAATGCGGGTTTTTCAGTAAATTCTAAGTTTTTCAGTGCAACTCACTCATATACAATGTACTACACTGTGCATTTCGTCTAATGCGGGTTTTTCAGTTAATTCTAAGTTTTTCAGTGCAACTCACTCATATACAATGTACTACACTGTGCATTTCGTCTAATGCGGGTTTTTCAGTAAATTCTAAGTTTTTCAATACAACTCACTCATATACAATGTACTACACTGTGCATTTCGTCTAAAGCGGGTTTTTCAGTAAATTCTAGGTTTTTCAGTGCAACTCACTCATATACAATGTACTACACTGTGCATTTCGTCTAATGCGGGTTTTTCAGTAAATTCTAAGTTTTTCAGTGCAACTCACTCATATACAATGTACTACACTGTGCATTTCGTCTAATGCGGGTTTTTCAGTAAATTCTAAGTTTTTCAGTGCAACTCACTCATATACTATGTACTACACTGTGCATTTCGTCTAATGCGGGTTTTTCAATAAATTCTAAGTTTTTCAGTGCAACTCACTCATATACTATGTACTACACTGTACATTTCGTCTAATGCGGGTTTTTCAGTAAATTCTAAGTTTTTCAGTGCAACTCACTCATATACAATGTACTACACTGTGCATTTCGTCTAATGCGGGTTTTTCAGTAAATTCTATGTTTTTCAGTGCAACTCACTCATATACAATGTACTACACTGTACATTTCGTCTAATGCGGGTTTTTCAGTAAATTCTAAGTTTTTCAGTGCAACTCACTCATATACAATGTACTACACTGTGCATTTCGTCTAATGCGGGTTTTTCAGTAAATTCTATGTTTTTCAGTGCAACTCACTCATATACAATGTACTACACTGTGCATTTCGTCTAATGCGGGTTTTATAGTAAATTCTAAGTTTTTCAGTGCAACTCACTCATATACAATGTACTACACTGTGCATTTCGTCTAATGCGGGTTTTTCAGTAAATTCTAAGTTTTTCAGTGCAACGCACTCATATTCAATGTACTACACTGTGCATTTCGTCTAATGCGGGTTTTTCAGTAAATTCTAAGTTTTTCAGTGCAACTCACTCATATACAATGTACTACACTGTGCATTTCGTCTAGTGCGGGTTTTTCAGTAAATTCTAAGTTTTTCAGTTCAACTCACTCATATACTATGTACTACACTGTGCATTTCGTCTAATGCGGGTTTTTCAGTAAATTCTAAGTTTTTCAGTGCAACTCACTCATATACAATGTACTACACTGTGCATTTCGTCTAATGCGGGTTTTTCAGTAAATTCTAAGTTTTTCAGTGCAACTCACTCATATACAATGTACTACACTGTGCATTTCGTCTAATGCGGGTTTTTCAGTAAATTCTAAGTTTTTCAGTGCAACTCACTCATATACAATGTACTACACTGTGCATTTCGTCTAATGCGGGTTTTTCAGTAAATTCTAAGTTTTTCAATACAACTCATTCATATACAATGTACTACACAGTGCATTTCGTCTAATGCGGGTTTTTCAGTAAATTCTACGTTTTTCAGTGCAACTCACTCATATACAATGTACTACACTGTGCATTTCGTCTAATGCGGGTTTTTCAGTAAATTCTAAGTTTTTTAGTGCAACTCACTCATATACTATGTACTACACTGTGCATTTCGTATAATGCGGGTTTTTCAGTAAATTCTAAGTTTTTCAGTGCAACTCACTCATATACTATGTACTACACTGTGCATTTTGTCTAATGCGGGTTTTTCAGTAAATTCTAAGTTTTTCAGTGCAACTCACTCATATACAATGTACTACACTGTGCATTTCGTCTAATGCAGGTTTTTCAGTAAATTCTAAGTTTTTCAGTGCAACTCACTCATATACAATGTACTACACTGTGCATTTCGTCTAATGCGGGTTTTTCAGTAAATTCTAAGTTTTTCAGTGCAACGCACTCATATTCAATGTACTACACTGTGCATTTCGTCTAATGCGGGTTTTTCAGTAAATTCTAAGTTTTTCAGTGCAACTCACTCATATACAATGTACTACACTGTGCATTTCGTCTAGTGCGGGTTTTTCAGTAAATTCTAAGTTTTTCAGTTCAACTCACTCATATACTATGTACTACACTGTGCATTTCGTCTAATGCGGGTTTTTCAGTAAATTCTAAGTTTTTCAGTGCAACTCACTCATATACTATGTACTACACTGTACATTACGTCTAATGCGGGTTTTTCAGTAAATTCTAAGTTTTTCAGTGCAACTCACTCATATACAATGTACTACACTGTGCATTTCGTGTAATGCGGGTTTTTCAGTAAATTCTAAGTTTTTCAGTGCAACTCACTCATATACAATGTACTACACTGTGCATTTCGTCTAATGCGGGTTTTTCAGTAAATTCTAAGTTTTTCAGTGCAACTCACTCATATACAATGTACTACACTGTGCATTTCGTCTAATGCGGGTTTTTCAGTAAATTCTAAGTTTTTCAGTGCAACTCACTCATATACAATGTACTACACTGTGCATTTCGTCTAATGCGGGTTTTTCAGTAAATTTCTAAGATTTTCAGTGCAACTCACTCATATACAATGTACTACACTGTGCATTTCGTCTAATGCGGGTTTTTCAGTAAATTCTAAGTTTTTCAGTGCAACTCACTCATATACAATGTACTACACTGTGCATTTCGTCTAATGCGGGTTTTTCAGTAAATTCTAAGTTTTTCAGTGCAACTCACTCATATACAATGTACTACACTGTGCATTTCGTCTAATGCGGGTTTTTCAGTTAATTCTAAGTTTTTCAGTGCAACTCACTCATATACAATGTACTACACTGTGCATTTCGTCTAATGCGGGTTTTTCAGTAAATTCTAAGTTTTTCAATACAACTCACTCATATACAATGTACTACACTGTGCATTTCGTCTAAAGCGGGTTTTTCAGTAAATTCTAGGTTTTTCAGTGCAACTCACTCATATACAATGTACTACACTGTGCATTTCGTCTAATGCGGGTTTTTCAGTAAATTCTAAGTTTTTCAGTGCAACTCACTCATATACAATGTACTACACTGTGCATTTCGTCTAATGCGGGTTTTTCAGTAAATTCTAAGTTTTTCAGTGCAACTCACTCATATACTATGTACTACACTGTGCATTTCGTCTAATGCGGGTTTTTCAATAAATTCTAAGTTTTTCAGTGCAACTCACTCATATACTATGTACTACACTGTACATTTCGTCTAATGCGGGTTTTTCAGTAAATTCTAAGTTTTTCAGTGCAACTCACTCATATACAATGTACTACACTGTGCATTTCGTCTAATGCGGGTTTTTCAGTAAATTCTATGTTTTTCAGTGCAACTCACTCATATACAATGTACTACACTGTGCATTTCGTCTAATGCGGGTTTTTCAGTAAATTCTAAGTTTTTCAGTGCAACTCACTCATATACAATGTACTACACTGTGCATTTCGTCTAATGCGGGTTTTTCAGTAAATTCTAAGTTTTTCAGTGCAACTCACTCATATACAATGTACTACACTGTGCATTTCGTCTAATGCGGGTTTTTCAGTAAATTCTAAGTTTTTCAGTGCAACTCACTCATATACAATGTACTACACTGTGCATTTCGTCTAATGCGGGTTTTTCAGTTAATTCTAAGTTTTTCAGTGCAACTCACTCATATACAATGTACTACACTGTGCATTTCGTCTAATGCGGGTTTTTCAGTAAATTCTAAGTTTTTCAATACAACTCACTCATATACAATGTACTACACTGTGCATTTCGTCTAAAGCGGGTTTTTCAGTAAATTCTAGGTTTTTCAGTGCAACTCACTCATATACAATGTACTACACTGTGCATTTCGTCTAATGCGGGTTTTTCAGTAAATTCTAAGTTTTTCAGTGCAACTCACTCATATACAATGTACTACACTGTGCATTTCGTCTAATGCGGGTTTTTCAGTAAATTCTAAGTTTTTCAGTGCAACTCACTCATATACTATGTACTACACTGTGCATTTCGTCTAATGCGGGTTTTTCAATAAATTCTAAGTTTTTCAGTGCAACTCACTCATATACTATGTACTACACTGTACATTTCGTCTAATGCGGGTTTTTCAGTAAATTCTAAGTTTTTCAGTGCAACTCACTCATATACAATGTACTACACTGTGCATTTCGTCTAATGCGGGTTTTTCAGTAAATTCTATGTTTTTCAGTGCAACTCACTCATATACAATGTACTACACTGTGCATTTCGTCTAATGCGGGTTTTTCAGTAAATTCTAAGTTTTTCAGTGCAACTCACTCATATACAATGTACTACACTGTGCATTTCGTCTAATGCGGGTTTTATAGTAAATTCTAAGTTTTTCAGTGCAACTCACTCATATACAATGTACTACACTGTGCATTTCGTCTAATGCGGGTTTTTCAGTAAATTCTAAGTTTTTCAGTGCAACGCACTCATATTCAATGTACTACACTGTGCATTTCGTCTAATGCGGGTTTTTCAGTAAATTCTAAGTTTTTCAGTGCAACTCACTCATATACAATGTACTACACTGTGCATTTCGTCTAGTGCGGGTTTTTCAGTAAATTCTAAGTTTTTCAGTTCAACTCACTCATATACTATGTACTACACTGTGCATTTCGTCTAATGCGGGTTTTTCAGTAAATTCTAAGTTTTTCAGTGCAACTCACTCATATACAATGTACTACACTGTGCATTTCGTCTAATGCGGGTTTTTCAGTAAATTCTAAGTTTTTCAGTGCAACTCACTCATATACAATGTACTACACTGTGCATTTCGTCTAATGCGGGTTTTTCAGTAAATTCTAAGTTTTTCAGTGCAACTCACTCATATACAATGTACTACACTGTGCATTTCGTCTAATGCGGGTTTTTCAGTAAATTCTAAGTTTTTCAGTGCAACTCACTCATATACAATGTACTACACTGTGCATTTCGTCTAATGCGGGTTTTTCAGTAAATTCTAAATTTTTCAGTGCAACTCACTCATATACAATGTACTACACTGTGCATTTCGTCTAATGCGGGTTTTTCAGTAAATTCTAAGTTTTTTAGTGCAACTCACTCATATACTATGTACTACACTGTGCATTTCGTATAATGCGGGTTTTTCAGTAAATTCTAAGTTTTTCAGTGCAACTCACTCATATACTATGTACTACACTGTGCATTTCGTCTAATGCGGGTTTTTCAGTAAATTCTAATTTTTTCAGTGCAACTCACTCGTATACAATGTACTACACTGTGCATTTCGTCTAATGCGGGTTTTTCAGTAAATTCTAAGTTTTTCAGTGCAACTCTCTCATATACAATGTACTACACTGTGCATTTCGTCTAATGCGGGTTTTTCAGTAAATTCTAAGTTTTTCAGTGCAACTCACTCATATACAATGTACTACACTGTGCATTTCGTCTAATGCGGGTTTTTCAGTAAATTCTAAGTTTTTCAGTGCAACTCACTCATATACAATGTACTACACTGTGCATTTCCTCTAATGCAGGTTTTTCAGTAAATTCTAAGTTTTTCAGTGCAACTCACTCATATACAATGTACTACACTGTGCATTTCGTCTAATGCGGGTTTTTCAGTAAATTCTAAGTTTTTCAGTGCAACTCACTCATATACAATGTACTACACTGTGCATTTCGTCTAATGCGGGTTTTTCAGTAAATTCTAAGTTTTTCAGTGCAACGCACTCATATACAATGTACTACACTGTGCATTTCCTCTAATGCGGGTTTTTCAGTAAATTCTAAGTTTTTCAGTGCAACTCACTCATATACAATGTACTACACTGTGCATTTCCTCTAATGCGGGTTTTTCAGTAAATTCTAAGTTTTTCAGTGCAACTCACTCATATACAATGTACTACACTGTGCATTTCCTCTAATGCGGGTTTTTCAGTAAATTCTAAGTTTTTCAGTGCAACTCACTCATATACAATGTACTACACTGTGCATTTCGTCTAATGCGGGTTTTTCAGTAAATTCTAAGTTTTTCAGTGCAACTCACTCATATACAATGTACTACACTGTGCATTTCCTCTAATGCGGGTTTTTCAGTAAATTCTAAGTTTTTCAGTGCAACTCACTCATATACAATGTACTACACTGTGCATTTCGTCTAATGCGGGTTTTTCAGTAAATTCTAAGTTTTTCAGTGCAACTCACTCATATACAATGTACTACACTGTGCATTTCGTCTAATGCGGGTTTTTCAGTAAATTCTAAGTTTTTCAGTGCAACTCACTCATATACAATGTACTACACTGTGCATTTCGTCTACTGCGGGTTTTTCAGTAAATTCTAAGTTTTTCAGTGCAACTCACTCATATACAATGTACTACACTGTGCATTTCGTCTAATGCGGGTTTTTCAGTAAATTCTAAGTTTTTCAGTGCAACTCACTCATATACAATGTACTACACTGTGCATTTCGTCTAATGCGGGTTTTTCAGTAAATTTCTAAGATTTTCAGTGCAACTCACTCATATACAATGTACTACACTGTGCATTTCGTCTAATGCGGGTTTTTCAGTAAATTCTAAGTTTTTCAGTGCAACTCACTCATATACAATGTACTACACTGTGCATTTCGTCTAATGCGGGTTTTTCAGTAAATTCTAAGTTTTTCAGGGCAACTCACTCATATACAATGTACTACACTGTGCATTTCGTCTAATGCGGGTTTTTCAGTTAATTCTAAGTTTTTCAGTGCAACTCACTCATATACAATGTACTACACTGTGCATTTCGTCTAATGCGGGTTTTTCAGTAAATTCTAAGTTTTTCAATACAACTCACTCATATACAATGTACTACACTGTGCATTTCGTCTAAAGCGGGTTTTTCAGTAAATTCTACGTTTTTCAGTGCAACTCACTCATATACAATGTACTACACTGTGCATTTCGTCTAATGCGGGTTTTTCAGTAAATTCTAAGTTTTTCAGTGCAACTCACTCATATACAATGTACTACACTGTGCATTTCGTCTAATGCGGGTTTTTCAGTAAATTCTAGGTTTTTCAGTGCAACTCACTCATATACTATGTACTACACTGTACATTAAGTCTAATGCGGGTTTTTCAGTAAATTCTAAGTTTTTCAGTGCAACTCACTCATATACAATGTACTACACTGTGCATTTCGTGTAATGCGGGTTTTTCAGTAAATTCTAAGTTTTTCAGTGCAACTCACTCGTAAACAATGTACTACACTGTGCATTTCGTCTAATGCGGGTTTTTCAGTAAATTCTAAGTTTTTCAGTGCAACTCACTCATATACAATGTACTACACTGTGCATTTCGTCTAATGCGGGTTTTTCAGTAAATTCTAAGTTTTTCAGTGCAACTCACTCATATACAATGTACTACACTGTGCATTTCGTCTAATGCGGGTTTTTCAGTAAATTCTAAGTTTTTCAGTGCAACTCACTCATATACAATGTACTACACTGTGCATTTCGTCTAATGCGGGTTTTTCAGTAAATTCTAAGTTTTTCAGTGCAACTCACTCATATACAATGTACTACACTGTGCATTTCGTCTAATGCGGGTTTTTCAGTAAATTCTAAATTTTTCAGTGCAACTCACTCATATACAATGTACTACACTGTGCATTTCGTCTAATGCGGGTTTTTCAGTAAATTCTAAGTTTTTTAGTGCAACTCACTCATATACTATGTACTACACTGTGCATTTCGTATAATGCGGGTTTTTCAGTAAATTCTAAGTTTTTCAGTGCAACTCAATCATATACTATGTACTACACTGTGCATTTCGTCTAATGCGGGTTTTTCAGTAAATTCTAATTTTTTCAGTGCAACTCACTCATATACAATGTACTACACTGTGCATTTCGTCTGATGCGGGTTTTTCAGTAAATTCTAAGTTTTTCAGTGCAACTCACTCATATACAATGTACTACACTGTGCATTTCGTCTAATGCGGGTTTTTCAGTAAATTCTAAGTTTTTCAGTGCAACTCACTCATATACAATGTACTACACTGTGCATTTCGTCTAGTGCGGGTTTTTCAGTAAATTCTAAGTTTTTCAGTTCAACTCACTCATATACTATGTACTACACTGTGCATTTCGTCTAATGCGGGTTTTTCAGTAAATTCTAAGTTTTTCAGTGCAACTCACTCATATACTATGTACTACACTGTACATTTCGTCTAATGCGGGTTTTTCAGTAAATTCTAAGTTTTTCAGTGCAACTCACTCATATACAATGTACTACACTGTGCATTTCGTCTAAAGCGGGTTTTTCAGTAAATTCTACGTTTTTCAGTGCAACTCACTCATATACAATGTACTACACTGTGCATTTCGTCTAATGCGGGTTTTTCAGTAAATTCTAAGTTTTTCAGTGCAACTCACTCATATACAATGTACTACACTGTGCATTTCCTCTAATGCGGGTTTTTCAGTAAATTCTAAGTTTTTCAGTGCAACTCACTCATATACAATGTACTACACTGTGCATTTCGTCTAATGCGGGTTTTTCAGTAAATTCTAAGTTTTTCAGTGCAACTCACTCATATACAATGTACTACACTGTGCATTTCGTCTAATGCGGGTTTTTCAGTAAATTCTAAGTTTTTCAGTGCAACTCACTCATATACAATGTACTACACTGTGCATTTCGTCTAATGCGGGTTTTTCAGTAAATTCTAAGTTTTTCAGGGCAACTCACTCATATACAATGTACTACACTGTGCATTTCGTCTAATGCCGGTTTTTCAGTAAATTCTAAGTTTTTCAGTGCAACTCACTCATATACAATGTACTACACTGTGCATTTCGTCTAATGCGGGTTTTTCAGTAAATTCTAAGTTTTTCAGTGCAACTCACTCATATACAATGTACTACACTGTGCATTTCGTCTACTGCGGGTTTTTCAGTAAATTCTAAGTTTTTCAGTGCAACTCACTCATATACAATGTACTACACTGTGCATTTCGTCTAATGCGGGTTTTTCAGTAAATTTCTAAGATTTTCAGTGCAACTCACTCATATACAATGTACTACACTGTGCATTTCGTCTAATGCGGGTTTTTCAGTAAATTCTAAGTTTTTCAGTGCAACTCACTCATATACAATGTACTACACTGTGCATTTCGTCTAATGCGGGTTTTTCAGTAAATTCTAAGTTTTTCAGGGCAACTCACTCATATACAATGTACTACACTGTGCATTTCGTCTAATGCGGGTTTTTCAGTTAATTCTAAGTTTTTCAGTGCAACTCACTCATATACAATGTACTACACTGTGCATTTCGTCTAATGCGGGTTTTTCAGTAAATTCTAAGTTTTTCAATACAACTCACTCATATACAATGTACTACACTGTGCATTTCGTCTAAAGCGGGTTTTTCAGTAAATTCTACGTTTTTCAGTGCAACTCACTCATATACAATGTACTACACTGTGCATTTCGTCTAATGCGGGTTTTTCAGTAAATTCTAAGTTTTTCAGTGCAACTCACTCATATACAATGTACTACACTGTGCATTTCGTCTAATGCGGGTTTTTCAGTAAATTCTAAGTTTTTCAGTGCAACTCACTCATATACTATGTACTACACTGTGCATTTCGTCTAATGCGGGTTTTTCAATAAATTCTAAGTTTTTCAGTGCAACTCACTCATATACTATGTACTACACTGTACATTTCGTCTAATGCGGGTTTTTCAGTAAATTCTAAGTTTTTCAGTGCAACTCACTCATATACAATGTACTACACTGTGCATTTCGTCTAATGCGGGTTTTTCAGTAAATTCTATGTTTTTCAGTGCAACTCACTCATATACAATGTACTACACTGTGCATTTCGTCTAATGCGGGTTTTTCAGTAAATTCTAAGTTTTTCAGTGCAACTCACTCATATACAATGTACTACACTGTGCATTTCGTCTAATGCAGGTTTTATAGTAAATTCTAAGTTTTTCAGTGCAACTCACTCATATACAATGTACTACACTGTGCATTTCGTCTAATGCGGGTTTTTCAGTAAATTCTAAGTTTTTCAGTGCAACGAACTCATATTCAATGTACTACACTGTGCATTTCGTCTAATGCGGGTTTTTCAGTAAATTCTAAGTTTTTCAGTGCAACTCACTCATATACAATGTACTACACTGTGCATTTCGTCTAGTGCGGGTTTTTCAGTAAATTCTAAGTTTTTCAGTTCAACTCACTCATATACTATGTACTACACTGTGCATTTCGTCTAATGCGGGTTTTTCAGTAAATTCTAAATTTTTCAGTGCAACTCACTCATATACAATGTACTACACTGTGCATTTCGTCTAATGCGGGTTTTTCAGTAAATTCTAAGTTTTTTAGTGCAACTCACTCATATACTATGTACTACACTGTGCATTTCGTATAATGCGGGTTTTTCAGTAAATTCTAAGTTTTTCAGTGCAACTCAATCATATACTATGTACTACACTGTGCATTTCGTCTAATGCGGGTTTTTCAGTAAATTCTAATTTTTTCAGTGCAACTCACTCATATACAATGTACTACACTGTGCATTTCGTCTGATGCGGGTTTTTCAGTAAATTCTAAGTTTTTCAGTGCAACTCACTCATATACAATGTACTACACTGTGCATTTCGTCTAATGCGGGTTTTTCAGTAAATTCTAAGTTTTTCAGTGCAACTCACTCATATACAATGTACTACACTGTGCATTTCGTCTAGTGCGGGTTTTTCAGTAAATTCTAAGTTTTTCAGTTCAACTCACTCATATACTATGTACTACACTGTGCATTTCGTCTAATGCGGGTTTTTCAGTAAATTCTAAGTTTTTCAGTGCAACTCACTCATATACTATGTACTACACTGTACATTACGTCTAATGCGGGTTTTTCAGTAAATTCTAAGTTTTTCAGTGCAACTCACTCATATACAATGTACTACACTGTGCATTTCGTGTAATGCGGGTTTTTCAGTAAATTCTAAGTTTTTCAGTGCAACTCACTCATATACAATGTACTACACTGTGCATTTCGTCTAATGCGGGTTTTTCAGTAAATTCTAAGTTTTTCAGTGCAACTCACTCATATAAAATGTACTACACTGTGCATTTCGTCTAATGCGGGTTTTTCAGTAAATTCTAAGTTTTTCAGTGCAACTCACTCATATACAATGTACTACACTGTGCATTTCGTCTAATGCGGGTTTTTCAGTAAATTCTAAGTTTTTCAGTGCAACTCACTCATATACAATGTACTACACTGTGCATTTCGTCTAATGCGGGTTTTTCAGTAAATTCTAAATTTTTCAGTGCAACTCACTCATATACAATGTACTACACTGTGCATTTCGTCTAATGCGGGTTTTTCAGTAAATTCTAAGTTTTTTAGTGCAACTCACTCATATACTATGTACTACACTGTGCATTTCGTATAATGCGGGTTTTTCACTAAATTCTAAGTTTTTCAGTGCAACTCACTCATATACTATGTACTACACTGTGCATTTCGTCTAATGCGGGTTTTTCAGTAAATTCTAATTTTTTCAGTGCAACTCACTCATATACAATGTACTACACTGTGCATTTCGTCTGATGCGGGTTTTTCAGTAAATTCTAAGTTTTTCAGTGCAACTCACTCATATACAATGTACTACACTGTGCATTTCGTCTAATGCGGGTTTTTCAGTAAATTCTAAGTTTTTCAGTGCAACTCACTCATATACAATGTACTACACTGTGCATTTCGTCTAATGCGGGTTTTTCAGTAAATTCTAAGTTTTTCAGTGCAACTCACTCATATACAATGTACTACACTGTGCATTTCGTCTAATGCGGGTTTTTCAGTAAATTCTAAGTTTTTCAGTGCAACTCACTCATATACAATGTACTACACTGTGCATTTCGTCTAATGCGGGTTTTTCAGTAAATTCTAAGTTTTTCAGTTCAACTCACTCATATACTATGTACTACACTGTGCATTTCGTCTAATGCGGGTTTTTCAGTAAATTCTAAGTTTTTCAGTACAACTCACTCATATACAATGTACTACACTGTGCATTTCGTCTATTGCGGGTTTTTCAGTAAATTCTAAGTTTTTCAGTGCAACTCACTCATATACAATGTACTACACTGTGCATTTCGTCTAATGCGGGTTTTTCAGTAAATTCTAAGTTTTTCAGTGCAACTCACTCATATGCAATGTACTACACTGTGCATTTCGTCTAATGCGGGTTTTTCAGTAAATTCTAAGTTTTTCAGTGCAACTCACTCATATACTATGTACTACACTGTACATTTCGTCTAATGCGGGTTTTTCAGTAAATTCTAAGTTTTTCAGTGCAACTCACTCATATACAATGTACTACACTGTGCATTTCGTCTAATGCGGGTTTTTCAGTAAATTCTAAGTTTTTCAGTGCAACTCACTCATATACAATGTACTACACTTTGCATTTCGTCTAATGCGGGTTTTTCAGTAAATTCTAAGTTTTTCAGTGCAACTCACTCATATACAATGTACTACACTGTGCATTTCGTCTAATGCGGGTTTTTCAGTAAATTCTAAGTTTTTCAGTGCAACTCACTCATATACAATGTACTACACTGTGCATTTCGTCTAATGCGGGTTTTTCAGTAAATTCTAAGTTTTTCAGTGCAACTCACTCATATACAATGTACTACACTGTGCATTTCGTCTAATGCGGGTTTTTCAGTAAATTCTAAATTTTTCAGTGCAACTCACTCATATACAATGTACTACACTGTGCATTTCGTCTAATGCGGGTTTTTCAGTAAATTCTAAGTTTTTTAGTGCAACTCACTCATATACTATGTACTACACTGTGCATTTCGTATAATGCGGGTTTTTCAGTAAATTCTAAGTTTTTCAGTGCAACTCAATCATATACTATGTACTACACTGTGCATTTCGTCTAATGCGGGTTTTTCAGTAAATTCTAATTTTTTCAGTGCAACTCACTCATATACAATGTACTACACTGTGCATTTCGTCTGATGCGGGTTTTTCAGTAAATTCTAAGTTTTTCAGTGCAACTCACTCATATACAATGTACTACACTGTGCATTTCGTCTAATGCGGGTTTTTCAGTAAATTCTAAGTTTTTCAGTGCAACTCACTCATATACAATGTACTACACTGTGCATTTCGTCTAGTGCGGGTTTTTCAGTAAATTCTAAGTTTTTCAGTTCAACTCACTCATATACTATGTACTACACTGTGCATTTCGTCTAATGCGGGTTTTTCAGTAAATTCTAAGTTTTTCAGTGCAACTCACTCATATACTATGTACTACACTGTACATTACGTCTAATGCGGGTTTTTCAGTAAATTCTAAGTTTTTCAGTGCAACTCACTCATATACAATGTACTACACTGTGCATTTCGTCTAGTGCGGGTTTTTCAGTAAATTCTAAGTTTTTCAGTTCAACTCACTCATATACTATGTACTACACTGTGCATTTCGTCTAATGCGGGTTTTTCAGTAAATTCTAAGTTTTTCAGTGCAACTCACTCATATACTATGTACTACACTGTACATTACGTCTAATGCGGGTTTTTCAGTAAATTCTAAGTTTTTCAGTGCAACTCACTCATATACAATGTACTACACTGTGCATTTCGTGTAATGCGGGTTTTTCAGTAAATTCTAAGTTTTTCAGTGCAACTCACTCATATAAAATGTACTACACTGTGCATTTCGTCTAATGCGTGTTTTTCAGTAAATTCTAAGTTTTTCAGTGCAACTCACTCATATACAATGTACTACACTGTGCATTTCGTCTAATGCGGGTTTTTCAGTAAATTCTAAGTTTTTCAGTGCAACTCACTCATATACAATGTACTACACTGTACATTTCGTCTAATGCGGGTTTTTCAGTAAATTCTAAATTTTTCAGTGCAACTCACTCATATACAATGTACTACACTGTGCATTTCGTCTAATGCGAGTTTTTCAGTAAATTCTAAGTTTTTCAGTGCAACTCACTCATATACAATGTACTACACTGTGCATTTCGTCTAATGCGGGTTTTACAGTAAATTCTAAGTTTTTCAGTGCAACTCACTCATATACTATGTACTACACTGTGCATTTCGTCTAATGCGGGTTTTTCAGTAAATTCTAAGTTTTTCAGTGCAACTCACTCATATACAATGTACTACACTGTGCATTTCGTCTAATGCGGGTTTTTCAGTAAATTCTAAGTTTTTCAGTTCAACTCACTCATATACTATGTACTACACTGTGCATTTCGTCTAATGCGGGTTTTTCAGTAAATTCTAAGTTTTTCAGTACAACTCACTCATATACAATGTACTACACTGTGCATTTCGTCTATTGCGGGTTTTTCAGTAAATTCTAAGTTTTTCAGTGCAACTCACTCATATACAATGTACTACACTGTGCATTTCGTCTAATGCGGGTTTTTCAGTAAATTCTAAGTTTTTCAGTGCAACTCACTCATATGCAATGTACTACACTGTGCATTTCGTCTAATGCGGGTTTTTCAGTAAATTCTAAGTTTTTCAGTGCAACTCACTCATATACTATGTACTACACTGTACATTTCGTCTAATGCGGGTTTTTCAGTAAATTCTAAGTTTTTCAGTGCAACTCACTCATATACAATGTACTACACTGTGCATTTCGTCTAATGCGGGTTTTTCAGTAAATTCTAAGTTTTTCAGTGCAACTCACTCATATACAATGTACTACACTTTGCATTTCGTCTAATGCGGGTTTTTCAGTAAATTCTAAGTTTTTCAGTGCAACTCACTCATATACAATGTACTACACTGTGCATTTCGTCTAATGCGGGTTTTTCAGTAAATTCTAAGTTTTTCAGTGCAACTCACTCATATACAATGTACTACACTGTGCATTTCGTCTACTGCGGGTTTTTCAGTAAATTCTAAGTTTTTCAGTGCAACTCACTCATATACAATGTACTACACTGTGCATTTCGTCTAATGCGGGTTTTTCAGTAAATTCTAAATTTTTCAGTGCAACTCACTCATATACAATGTACTACACTGTGCATTTCGTCTAATGCGGGTTTTTCAGTAAATTCTAAGTTTTTTAGTGCAACTCACTCATATACTATGTACTACACTGTGCATTTCGTATAATGCGGGTTTTTCAGTAAATTCTAAGTTTTTCAGT
>NW_028227291.1:1336144-1361622 GCF_978045245.1 Mus caroli | reverse complement strand
GTGCAACTCACTCATATACAATGTACTACACTGTGCATTTCGTCTAATGCGGGTTTTTCAGTTAATTCTAAGTTTTTCAGTGCAACTCACTCATATACAATGTACTACACTGTGCATTTCGTCTAATGCGGGTTTTTCAGTAAATTCTAAGTTTTTCAATACAACTCACTCATATACAATGTACTACACTGTGCATTTCGTCTAATGGGGGTTTTTCAGTAAATTCTAAGTTTTTCAGTGCAACTCACTCATATACTATGTACTACACTGTACATTTCGTCTAATGCGGGTTTTTCAGTAAATTCTAAGTTTTTCAGTGCAACTCACTCATATACAATGTACTACACTGTGCATTTCGTCTAATGCGGGTTTTTCAGTAAATTCTAAGTTTTTCAGTGCAACTCACTCATATACAATGTACTACACTGTGCATTTCGTCTAATGCGGGTTTTTCAGTAAATTCTAAGTTTTTCAGTGCAACTCACTCATATACAATGTACTACACTGTGCATTTCGTCTAATGCGGGTTTTTCAGTAAATTCTAAGTTTTTCAGTGCAACTCACTCATATACTATGTACTACACTGTGCATTTCGTCTAATGCGGGTTTTTCAGTAAATTCTAAGTTTTTCAGTGCAACTTACTCATATACAATGTACTACACTGTGCATTTCGTCTAATGCGGGTTTTTCAGTAAATTCTAAGTTTTTCAGTGCAACTCACTCATATACTATGTACTACACTGTGCATTTCGTCTAATGCGGGTTTTTCAGTAAATTCTAAGTTTTTCAGTGCAACTCACTCATATACAATGTACTACACTGTGCATTTCGTCTAATGCGGGTTTTTCAGTAAATTCTAAGTTTTTCAATACAACTCACTCATATACAATGTACTACACTGTGCATTTCGTCTAATGCGGGTTTTTCAGAAAATTCTAAGTTTTTCAGTGCAACTCACTCATATACAATGTACTACACTGTGCATTTCGTCTAATGCGGGTTTTTCAGTAAATTCTAAGTTTTTCAGTGCAACTCACTCATATACAATGTACTACACTGTGCATTTCGTCTAATGCGGGTTTTTCAGTTAATTCTAAGTTTTTCAGTGCAACTCACTCATATACAATGTACTACACTGTGCATTTCGTCTAATGCGGGTTTTTCAGTAAATTCTAAGTTTTTCAATACAACTCACTCATATACAATGTACTACACTGTGCATTTCGTCTAATGGGGGTTTTTCAGTAAATTCTAAGTTTTTCAGTGCAACTCACTCATATACTATGTACTACACTGTACATTTCGTCTAATGCGGGTTTTTCAGTAAATTCTAAGTTTTTCAGTGCAACTCACTTATATACAATGTACTACACTGTGCATTTCGTCTAATGCGGGTTTTTCAGTAAATTCTAAGTTTTTCAGTGCAACTCACTCATATACAATGTACTACACTGTGCATTTCGTCTAATGCGGGTTTTTCAGTAAATTCTAAGTTTTTCAGTGCAACTCACTCATATACAATGTACTACACTGTGCATTTCGTCTAATGCGGGTTTTTCAGTAAATTCTAAGTTTTTCAGTGCAACTCACTCATATACAATGTACTACATTGTGCATTTCGTCTAATGCGGGTTTTTCAGTAAATTCTAAGTTTTTCAGTGCAACTCACTCATATACTATGTACTACACTGTGCATTTCGTCTAATGCGGGTTTTTCAGTAAATTCTAAGTTTTTCAGTGCAACTCACTCATATACAATGTACTACACTGTGCATTTCGTCTAATGCGGGTTTTTCAGTAAATTCTAAGTTTTTCAGTGCAACTCACTCATATACAATGTACTACACTGTGCATTTCGTCTAATGCGGGTTTTTCAGTAAATTCTAAGTTTTTCAGTGCAACTCACTCATATACAATGTACTACACTGTGCATTTCGTCTAATGCGGGTTTTTCAGTAAATTCTAAGTTTTTCAGTGCAACTCACTCATATACAATGTACTACACTGTGCATTTCGTCTAATGCGGGTTTTTCAGTAAATTCTAAGTTTTTCAGTGCAACTCACTCATATACAATGTACTACACTGTGCATTTCGTCTAATGCGGGTTTTTCAGTAAATTCTAAGTTTTTCAGTGCAACTCACTCATATACAATGTACTACACTGTGCATTTCGTCTAATGCGGGTTTTTCAGTAAATTCTAAGTTTTTCAGTGCAACTCACTCATATACAATGTACTACACTGTGCATTTCGTCTAATGCGGGTTTTTCAGTTAATTCTAAGTTTTTCAGTGCAACTCACTCATATACAATGTACTACACTGTGCATTTCGTCTAATGCGGGTTTTTCAGTAAATTCTAAGTTTTTCAGTGCAACTCACTCATATACAATGTACTACACTGTGCATTTCGTCTAATGCGGGTTTTTCAGTAAATTCTAAGTTTTTCAGTGCAACTCACTCATATACTATGTACTACACTGTGCATTTCGTCTAATGCGGGTTTTTCAGTAAATTCTAAGTTTTTCAATACAACTCACTCATATACAATGTACTACACTGTGCATTTCGTCTAATGCGGGTTTTTCAGTAAATTCTAAGTTTTTCAGTGCAACTCACTCATATACAATGTACTACACTGTGCATTTCGTCTAATGCGGGTTTTTCAGTAAATTCTAAGTTTTTCAGTGCAACTCACTCATATACAATGTACTACACTGTGCATTTCGTCTAATGCGGGTTTTTCAGTTAATTCTAAGTTTTTCAGTGCAACTCACTCATATACAATGTACTACACTGTGCATTTCGTCTAATGCGGGTTTTTCAGTAAATTCTAAGTTTTTCAATACAACTCACTCATATACAATGTACTACACTGTGCATTTCGTCTAATGGGGGTTTTTCAGTAAATTCTAAGTTTTTCAGTGCAACTCACTCATATACTATGTACTACACTGTACATTTCGTCTAATGCGGGTTTTTCAGTAAATTCTAAGTTTTTCAGTGCAACTCACTCATATACAATGTACTACACTGTGCATTTCGTCTAATGCGGGTTTTTCAGTAAATTCTAAGTTTTTCAGTGCAACTCACTCATATACAATGTACTACACTGTGCATTTCGTCTAATGCGGGTTTTTCAGAAAATTCTAAGTTTTTCAGTGCAACTCACTCATATACAATGTACTACACTGTGCATTTCGTCTAATGCGGGTTTTTCAGTAAATTCTAAGTTTTTCAGTGCAACTCACTCATATACAATGTACTACACTGTGCATTTCGTCTAATGCAGGTTTTTCAGTAAATTCTAAGTTTTTCAGTGCAACTCACTCATATACAATGTACTACACTGTGCATTTCGTCTAATGCGGGTTTTTCAGTAAATTCTAAGTTTTTCAGTGCAACTCACTCATATACAATGTACTACACTGTGCATTTCGTCTAATGCGGGTTTTTCAGTAAATTCTAAGTTTTTCAGTGCAACTCACTCATATACAATGTACTACATTGTGCATTTCGTCTAATGCGGGTTTTTCAGTAAATTCTAAGTTTTTCAGTGCAACTCACTCATATACTATGTACTACACTGTGCATTTCGTCTAATGCGGGTTTTTCAGTAAATTCTAAGTTTTTCAGTGCAACTCACTCATATACAATGTACTACACTGTGCATTTCGTCTAATGCAGGTTTTTCAGTAAATTCTAAGTTTTCCAGTGCAACTCACTCATATACAATGTACTACACTGTGCATTTCGTCTAATGCGGGTTTTTCAGTAAATTCTAAGTTTTTCAGTGCAACTCACTCATATACAATGTACTACACTGTGCATTTCCTCTAATGCGGGTTTTTCAGTAAATTCTAAGTTTTTCAGTGCAACTCACTCATATACAATGTACTACACTGTGCATTTCGTCTAATGCGGGTTTTTCAGTAAATTCTAAGTTTTTCAGTGCAACTCACTCATATACAATGTACTACACTGTGCATTTCGTCTAATGCGGGGTTTTCAGTAAATTCTAAGTTTTTCAATACAACTCACTCATATACAATGTACTACACTGTGCATTTGGTCTAAAGCGGGTTTTTCAGTAAATTCTACGTTTTTCAGTGCAACTCACTCATATACAATGTACTACACTGTGCATTTCGTCTAATGCGGGTTTTTCAGTAAATTCTAAGTTTTTCAGTGCAACTCACTCATATACTCTGTACTACACTGTGCATTTCGTCTAATGCGGGTTTTTCAGTAAATTCTAAGTTTTTCAGTGCAACTCACTCATATACTATGTACTACACTGTACATTTCGTCTAATGCGGGTTTTTCAGTAAATTCTAAGTTTTTCAGTGCAACTCAATCATATACAATGTACTACACTGTGCATTTCGTCTAATGCGGGTTTTTCAGTAAATTCTAAGTTTTTCAGTGCAACTCACTCATATACAATGTACTACACTTTGCATTTCGTCTAATGCGGGTTTTTCAGTAAATTCTAAGTTTTTCAGTGCAACTCACTCATATACAATGTACTACACTGTGCATTTCGTCTAATGCGGGTTTTTCAGTAAATTCTAAGTTTTTCAGTGCAACTCACTCATATACTATGTACTACACTGTGCATTTCGTCTAATGCGGGTTTTTCAATAAATTCTAAGTTTTTCAGTGCAACTCACTCATATACTATGTACTACACTGTACATTTCGTCTAATGCGGGTTTTTCAGTAAATTCTAAGTTTTTCAGTGCAACTCACTCATATACAATGTACTACACTGTGCATTTCGTCTAATGCGGGTTTTTCAGTAAATTCTATGTTTTTCAGTGCAACTCACTCATATACAATGTACTACACTGTGCATTTCGTCTAATGCGGGTTTTTCAGTAAATTCTAAGTTTTTCAGTGCAACTCACTCATATACAATGTACTACACTGTGCATTTCGTCTAATGCGGGTTTTATAGTAAATTCTAAGTTTTTCAGTGCAACTCACTCATATACAATGTACTACACTGTGCATTTCGTCTAATGCGGGTTTTTCAGTAAATTCTAAGTTTTTCAGTGCAACGCACTCATATTCAATGTACTACACTGTGCATTTCGTCTAATGCGGGTTTTTCAGTAAATTCTAAGTTTTTCAGTGCAACTCACTCATATACAATGTACTACACTGTGCATTTCGTCTAGTGCGGGTTTTTCAGTAAATTCTAAGTTTTTCAGTTCAACTCACTCATATACTATGTACTACACTGTGCATTTCGTCTAATGCGGGTTTTTCAGTAAATTCTAAGTTTTTCAGTGCAACTCACTCATATACTATGTACTACACTGTACATTACGTCTAATGCGGGTTTTTCAGTAAATTCTAAGTTTTTCAGTGCAACTCACTCATATACAATGTACTACACTGTGCATTTCGTGTAATGCGGGTTTTTCAGTAAATTCTAAGTTTTTCAGTGCAACTCACTCATATACAATGTACTACACTGTGCATTTCGTCTAATGCGGGTTTTTCAGTAAATTCTAAGTTTTTCAGTGCAACTCACTCATATACAATGTACTACACTGTGCATTTCGTCTAATGCGGGTTTTTCAGTAAATTTCTAAGATTTTCAGTGCAACTCACTCATATACAATGTACTACACTGTGCATTTCGTCTAATGCGGGTTTTTCAGTAAATTCTAAGTTTTTCAGTGCAACTCACTCATATACAATGTACTACACTGTGCATTTCGTCTAATGCGGGTTTTTCAGTAAATTCTAAGTTTTTCAGTGCAACTCACTCATATACTATGTACTACACTGTGCATTTCGTCTAATGCGGGTTTTTCAATAAATTCTAAGTTTTTCAGTGCAACTCACTCATATACTATGTACTACACTGTACATTTTGTCTAAAGCGGGTTTTTCAGTAAATTCTAAGTTTTTCAGTGCAACTCACTCATATACAATGTACTACACTGTGCATTTCGTCTAATGCGGGTTTTTCAGTAAATTCTATGTTTTTCAGTGCAACTCACTCATATACAATGTACTACACTGTGCATTTCGTCTAATGCGGGTTTTTCAGTAAATTCTAAGTTTTTCAGTGCAACTCACTCATATACAATGTACTACACTGTGCATTTCGTCTAATGCGGGTTTTATAGTAAATTCTAAGTTTTTCAGTGCAACTCACTCATATACAATGTACTACACTGTGCATTTCGTCTAATGCGGGTTTTTCAGTAAATTCTAAGTTTTTCAGTGCAACGCACTCATATTCAATGTACTACACTGTGCATTTCGTCTAATGCGGGTTTTTCAGTAAATTCTAAGTTTTTCAGTGCAACTCACTCATATACAATGTACTACACTGTGCATTTCGTCTAGTGCGGGTTTTTCAGTAAATTCTAAGTTTTTTAGTGCAACTCACTCATATACTATGTACTACACTGTGCATTTCGTATAATGCGGGTTTTTCAGTAAATTCTAAGTTTTTCAGTGCAACTCACTCATATACTATGTACTACACTGTGCATTTCGTCTAATGCGGGTTTTTCAGTAAATTCTAAGTTTTTCAGTGCAACTCACTCGTATACAATGTACTACACTGTGCATTTCGTCTAATGCGGGTTTTTCAGTAAATTCTAAGTTTTTCAGTGCAACTCTCTCATATACAATGTACTACACTGTGCATTTCGTCTAATGCGGGTTTTTCAGTAAATTCTAAGTTTTTCAGTGCAACTCACTCATATACAATGTACTACACTGTGCATTTCGTTTAATGCGGGTTTTTCAGTAAATTCTAAGTTTTTCAGTGCAACTCACTCATATACAATGTACTACACTGTGCCTTTCGTCTAATGCAGGTTTTTCAGTAAATTCTAAGTTTTTCAGTGCAACTCACTCATATACAATGTACTACACTGTGCATTTCGTCTAATGCGGGTTTTTCAGTAAATTCTAAGTTTTTCAGTGCAACTCACTCATATACAATGTACTACACTGTGCATTTCGTCTAATGCGGGTTTTTCAGTAAATTCTAAGTTTTTCAGTGCAACGCACTCATATACAATGTACTACACTGTGCATTTCCTCTAATGCGGGTTTTTCAGTAAATTCTAAGTTTTTCAGTGCAACTCACTCATATACAATGTACTACACTGTGCATTTCGTCTAATGCGGTTTTTTCAGTAAATTCTAAGTTTTTCAGTGCAACTCACTCATATACAATGTACTACACTGTGCATTTCCTCTAATGCGGGTTTTTCAGTAAATTCTAAGTTTTTCAGTGCAACTCACTCATATACAATGTACTACACTGTGCATTTCGTCTAATGCGGGTTTTTCAGTAAATTCTAAGTTTTTCAGTGCAACTCACTCATATACAATGTACTACACTGTGCATTTCGTCTAATGCGGGTTTTTCAGTAAATTCTAAGTTTTTCAGTGCAACTCACTCATATACAATGTACTACACTGTGCATTTCGTCTAATGCGGGTTTTTCAGTAAATTCTAAGTTTTTCATTGCAACTCTCTCATATACAATGTACTACACTGTGCATTTCGTCTAAAGCGGGTTTTTCAGTAAATTCTAAGTTTTTCAGTGCAACTCACTCATATACAATGTACTACACTGTGCATTTCATCTAATGCGGGTTTTTCAGTAAATTCTAAGTTTTTCAGTGCAACTCACTCATATACAATGTACTACACTGTGCATTTCGTCTAATGCGGGTTTTTCAGTAAATTCTAAGTTTTTCAATACAACTCACTCATATACAATGTACTACACTGTGCATTTGGTCTAAAGCGGGTTTTCAGTAAATTCTACGTTTTTCAGTGCAACTCACTCATATACAATGTACTACACTGTGCATTTCGTCTAATGCGGGTTTTTCAGTAAATTCTAAGTTTTTCAGTGCAACTCACTCATATACTCTGTACTACACTGTGCATTTCGTCTAATGCGGATTTTTCAGTAAATTCTAAGTTTTTCAGTGCAACTCACTCATATACTATGTACTACACTGTACATTTCGTCTAATGCAGGTTTTTCAGTAAATTCTAAGTTTTTCAGTGCAACTCACTCATATACAATGTACTACACTGTGCATTTCGTCTAATGCGGGTTTTTCAGTAAATTCTAAGTTTTTCAGTGCAACTCACTCATATACAATGTACTACACTTTGCATTTCGTCTAATGCGGGTTTTTCAGTAAATTCTAAGTTTTTCAGTGCAACTCACTCATATACAATGTACTACACTGTGCATTTCGTCTACTGCGGGTTTTTCAGTAAATTCTAAGTTTTTCAGTGCAACTCACTCATATACAATGTACTACACTGTGCATTTCGTCTAATGCGGGTTTTTCAGTAAATTCTAAGTTTTTCAGTGCAACTCACTCATATACTATGTACTACACTGTGCATTTCGTCTAATGCGGGTTTTTCAATAAATTCTAAGTTTTTCAGTGCAACTCACTCATATACTATGTACTACACTGTACATTTCGTCTAATGCGGGTTTTTCAGTAAATTCTAAGTTTTTCAGTGCAACTCACTCATATACAATGTACTACACTGTGCATTTCGTCTAATGCGGGTTTTTCAGTAAATTCTATGTTTTTCAGTGCAACTCACTCATATACAATGTACTACACTGTGCATTTCGTCTAATGCGGGTTTTTCAGTAAATTCTAAGTTTTTCAGTGCAACTCACTCATATACAATGTACTACACTGTGCATTTCGTCTAATGCAGGTTTTATAGTAAATTCTAAGTTTTTCAGTGCAACTCACTCATATACAATGTACTACACTGTGCATTTCGTCTAATGCGGGTTTTTCAGTAAATTCTAAGTTTTTCAGTGCAACGCACTCATATTCAATGTACTACACTGTGCATTTCGTCTAATGCGGGTTTTTCAGTAAATTCTAAGTTTTTCAGTGCAACTCACTCATATACAATGTACTACACTGTGCATTTCGTCTAGTGCGGGTTTTTCAGTAAATTCTAAGTTTTTCAGTTCAACTCACTCATATACTATGTACTACACTGTGCATTTCGTCTAATGCGGGTTTTTAAGTAAATTCTAAGTTTTTCAGTGCAACTCACTCATATACTATGTACTACACTGTACATTACGTCTAATGCGGGTTTTTCAGTAAATTCTAAGTTTTTCAGTGCAACTCACTCATATACAATGTACTACACTGTGCATTTCGTGTAATGCGGGTTTTTCAGTAAATTCTAAGTTTTTCAGTGCAACTCACTCGTAAACAATGTACTACACTGTGCATTTCGTCTAATGCGGGTTTTTCAGTAAATTCTAAGTTTTTCAGTGCAACTCACTCATATACAATGTACTACACTGTGCATTTCGTCTAATGCGGGTTTTTCAGTAAATTCTAAGTTTTTCAGTGCAACTCACTCATATACAATGTACTACACTGTGCATTTCGTCTAATGCGGGTTTTTCAGTAAATTCTAAGTTTTTCAGTGCAACTCACTCATATACAATGTACTACACTGTGCATTTCGTCTAATGCGGGTTTTTCAGTAAATTCTAAGTTTTTCAGTGCAACTCACTCATATACAATGTACTACACTGTGCATTTCGTCTAATGCGGGTTTTTCAGTAAATTCTAAGTTTTTCAGTGCAACTCACTCATATACAATGTACTACACTGTGCATTTCGTCTAATGCGGGTTTTTCAGTAAATTCTAAATTTTTCAGTCCAACTCACTCATATACAATGTACTACACTGTGCATTTCGTCTAATGCGGGTTTTTCAGTAAATTCTAAGTTTTTTAGTGCAACTCACTCATATACTATGTACTACACTGTGCATTTCGTATAATGCGGGTTTTTCAGTAAATTCTAAGTTTTTCAGTGCAACTCAATCATATACTATGTACTACACTGTGCATTTCGTCTAATGCGGGTTTTTCAGTAAATTCTAATTTTTTCAGTGCAACTCACTCATATACAATGTACTACACTGTGCATTTCGTCTGATGCGGGTTTTTCAGTAAATTCTAAGTTTTTCAGTGCAACTCACTCATATACAATGTACTACACTGTGCATTTCGTCTAATGCGGGTTTTTCAGTAAATTCTAAGTTTTTCAGTGCAACTCACTCATATACAATGTACTACACTGTGCATTTCGTCTAGTGCGGGTTTTTCAGTAAATTCTAAGTTTTTCAGTTCAACTCACTCATATACTATGTACTACACTGTGCATTTCGTCTAATGCGGGTTTTTCAGTAAATTCTAAGTTTTTCAGTGCAACTCACTCATATACTATGTACTACACTGTACATTACGTCTAATGCGGGTTTTTCAGTAAATTCTAAGTTTTTCAGTGCAACTCACTCATATACAATGTACTACACTGTGCATTTCGTGTAATGCGGGTTTTTCAGTAAAATCTAAGTTTTTCAGTGCAACTCACTCATATACAATGTACTACACTGTGCATTTCGTCTAATGCGGGTTTTTCAGTAAATTCTAAGTTTTTCAGTGCAACTCACTCATATAAAATGTACTACACTGTGCATTTCGTCTAATGCGGGTTTTTCAGTAAATTCTAAGTTTTTCAGTGCAACTCACTCATATACAATGTACTACACTGTGCATTTCGTCTAATGCGGGTTTTTCAGTAAATTCTAAGTTTTTCAGTGCAACTCACTCATATACAATGTACTACACTGTGCATTTCGTCTAATGCGGGTTTTTCAGTAAATTCTAAATTTTTCAGTGCAACTCACTCATATACAATGTACTACACTGTGCATTTCGTCTAATGCGGGTTTTTCAGTAAATTCTAAGTTTTTTAGTGCAACTCACTCATATACTATGTACTACACTGTGCATTTCGTATAATGCGGGTTTTTCAGTAAATTCTAAGTTTTTCAGTGCAACTCACTCATATACTATGTACTACACTGTGCATTTCGTCTAATGCGGGTTTTTCAGTAAATTCTAATTTTTTCAGTGCAACTCACTCATATACAATGTACTACACTGTGCATTTCGTCTGATGCGGGTTTTTCAGTAAATTCTAAGTTTTTCAGTGCAACTCACTCATATACAATGTACTACACTGTGCATTTCGTCTAATGCGGGTTTTTCAGTAAATTCTAAGTTTTTCAGTGCAACTCACTCATATACAATGTACTACACTGTGCATTTCGTCTAATGCGGGTTTTTCAGTATATTCTAAGTTTTTCAGTGCAACTCACTCATATACTATGTACTACACTGTGCATTTCGTCTAATGCGGGTTTTTCAGTAAATTCTAAGTTTTTCAGTGCAACTCACTCATATACAATGTACTACACTGTGCATTTCGTCTAATGCGGGTTTTTCAGTAAATTCTAAGTTTTTCAGTTCAACTCACTCATATACTATGTACTACACTGTGCATTTCGTCTAATGCGGGTTTTTCAGTAAATTCTAAGTTTTTCAGTACAACTCACTCATATACAATGTACTACACTGTGCATTTCGTCTATTGCGGGTTTTTCAGTAAATTCTAAGTTTTTCAGTGCAACTCACTCATATACAATGTACTACACTGTGCATTTCGTCTAATGCGGGTTTTTCAGTAAATTCTAAGTTTTTCAGTGCAACTCACTCATATGCAATGTACTACACTGTGCATTTCGTCTAATGCGGGTTTTTCAGTAAATTCTAAGTTTTTCAGTGCAACTCACTCATATACAATGTACTACACTGTTCATTTCGTCTAATGCGGGTTTTTCAGTAAATTCTAAGTTTTTCAGTGCAACTCAATCATATACAATGTACTACACTGTGCATTTCGTCTAATGCGGGTTTTTCAGTAAATTCTAAGTTTTTCAGTGAAACTCACTCATATACTATGTACTACACTGTGCATTTCGTCTAATGGGGGTTTTTCAGTAAATTCTAAGTTTTTCAGTGCAACTCACTCATATACTATGTACTACACTGTACATTTCGTCTAATGCGGGTTTTTCAGTAAATTCTAAATTTTTCAGTGCAACTCACTCATATACAATGTACTACACTGTGCATTTCGTCTAATGCGGGTTTTTCAGTAAATTCTAAGTTTTTCAGTGCAACTCACTCATATACAATGTACTACACTTTGCATTTCGTCTAATGCGGGTTTTTCAGTAAATTCTAAGTTTTTCAGTGCAACTCACTCATATACAATGTACTACACTGTGCATTTCGTCTAATGCGGGTTTTTCAGTAAATTCTAAGTTTTTCAGTGCAACTCACTCATATACAATGTACTACACTGTGCATTTCGTCTAATGCGGGTTTTTCAGTAAATTTCTAAGATTTTCAGTGCAACTCACTAATATACAATGTACTACACTGTGCATTTCGTCTAATGCGGGTTTTTCAGTAAATTCTAAGTTTTTCAGTGCAACTCACTCATATACAATGTACTACACTGTGCATTTCGTCTAATGCGGGTTTTTTTGGTTGATTCTAAGTTTTTCAGTGCAACTCACTCATATACAATGTACTACACTGTGCATTTCGTCTAATGCGGGTTTTTCAGTAAATTCTAAGTTTTTCAATACAACTCACTCATATACAATGTACTACACCGTGCATTTCGTCTAAAGCGGGTTTTTCAGTAAATTCTACGTTTTTCAGTGCAACTCACTCATATACAATGTACTACACTGTGCATTTCGTCTAATGCGGGTTTTTCAGTAAATTCTAAGTTTTTCAGTGCAACTCACTCATATACAATGTACTACACTGTGCATTTCGTCTAATGCGGGTTTTTCAGTAAATTCTAAGTTTTTCAGTGCAACTCACTCATATACAATGTACTACACTGTGCATTTCGTCTAATGCGTGTTTTTCAGTAAATTCTAAGTTTTTCAGTGCAACTCACTCATATACAATGTACTACACTGTGCATTTCGTCTAATGCGGGTTTTTCAGTAAATTCTAAGTTTTTCAGTGCAACTCACTCATATACAATGTACTACACTGTGCATTTCGTCTAATGCGGGTTTTTCAGTAAATTCTAAGTTTTTCAGTTCAACTCACTCATATACTATGTACTACACTGTGCATTTCGTCTAATGCGGGTTTTTCAGTAAATTCTAAGTTTTTCAGTACAACTCACTCATATACAATGTACTACACTGTGCATTTCGTCTATTGCGGGTTTTTCAGTAAATTCTAAGTTTTTCAGTGCAACTCACTCATATATAATGTACTACACTGTGCATTTCGTCTAATGCGGGTTTTTCAGTAAATTCTAAGTTTTTCAGTGCAACTCACTCATATGCAATGTACTACACTGTGCATTTCGTCTAATGCGGGTTTTTCAGTAAATTCTAAGTTTTTCAGTGCAACTCACTCATATACAATGTACTACACTTTGCATTTCGTCTAATGCGGGTTTTTCAGTAAATTCTAAGTTTTTCAGTGCAACTCACTCATATACAATGTACTACACTGTGCATTTCGTCTAATGCGGGTTTTTCAGTAAATTCTAAGTTTTTCAGTGCAACTCACTCATATACAATGTACTACACTGTGCATTTCGTCTAATGCGGGTTTTTCAGTAAATTTCTAAGATTTTCAGTGCAACTCACTAATATACAATGTACTACACTGTGCATTTCGTCTAATGCGGGTTTTTCAGTAAATTCTAAGTTTTTCAGTGCAACTCACTCATATACAATGTACTACACTGTGCATTTCGTCTAATGCGGGTTTTTTGGTTGATTCTAAGTTTTTCAGTGCAACTCACTCATAGACAATGTACTACACTGTGCATTTCGTCTGATGCGGTTTTTTCAGTAAATTCTAAGTTTTTCAGTGCAACTCACTCATATACAATGTACTACACTGTGCATTTCGTCTAATGCGGGTTTTTCAGTAAATTCTAAGTTTTTCAGTGCAACTCACTCATATACAATGTACTACACTGTGCATTTCGTCTAGTGCGGGTTTTTCAGTAAATTCTAAGTTTTTCAGTTCAACTCACTCATATACTATGTACTACACTGTGCATTTCGTCTAATGCGGGTTTTTCAGTAAATTCTAAGTTTTTCAGTGCAACTCACTCATATACTATGTACTACACTGTACATTACGTCTAATGCGGGTTTTTCAGTAAATTCTAAGTTTTTCAGTGCAACTCACTCATATACAATGTACTACACTGTGCATTTCGTGTAATGCGGGTTTTTCAGTAAATTCTAAGTTTTTCAGTGCAACTCACTCATATACAATGTACTACACTGTGCATTTCGTCTAATGCGGGTTTTTCAGTAAATTCTAAGTTTTTCAGTGCAACTCACTCATATAAAATGTACTACACTGTGCATTTCGTCTAATGCGGGTTTTTCAGTAAATTCTAAGTTTTTCAGTGCAACTCACTCATATACAATGTACTACACTGTGATTTCGTCTAATGCGGGTTTTTCAGTAAATTCTAAGTTTTTCAGTGCAACTCACTCATATACAATGTACTACACTGTGCATTTCGTCTAATGCGGGTTTTTCAGTAAATTCTAAATTTTTCAGTGCAACTCACTCATATACAATGTACTACACTGTGCATTTCGTCTAATGCGGGTTTTTTCAGTAAATTCTAAGTTTTTTAGTGCAACTCACTCATATACTATGTACTACACTGTGCATTTCGTATAATGCGGGTTTTTCAGTAAATTCTAAGTTTTTCAGTGCAACTCACTCATATACAATGTACTACACTGTGCATTTCGTCTAATGCGGGTTTTTCAGTAAATTCTAATTTTTTCAGTGCAACTCACTCATATACAATGTACTACACTGTGCATTTCGTCTGATGCGGGTTTTTCAGTAAATTCTAAGTTTTTCAGTGCAACTCACTCATATACAATGTACTACACTGTGCATTTCGTCTAATGCGGGTTTTTCAGTAAATTCTAAGTTTTTCAGTGCAACTCACTCATATACAATGTACTACACTGTGCATTTCGTCTAATGCGGGTTTTTCAGTATATTCTAAGTTTTTCAGTGCAACTCACTCATATGCAATGTACTACACTGTGCATTTCGTCTAATGCGGGTTTTTCAGTAAATTCTAAGTTTTTCAGTGCAACTCACTCATATACAATGTACTACACTGTTCATTTCGTCTAATGCGGGTTTTTCAGTAAATTCTAAGTTTTTCAGTGCAACTCACTCATATACAATGTACTACACTGTGCATTTCGTCTAATGCGGGTTTTTTCAGTAAATTCTAAGTTTTTCAGTGCAACTCACTCATATACTATGTACTACACTGTGCATTTCGTCTAATGCGGGTTTTTCAGTAAATTCTAAGTTTTTCAGTGCAACTCACTCATATACAATGTACTACACTGTGCATTTCGTCTAATGCGGGTTTTTCAGTAAATTCTAAGTTTTTCAGTTCAACTCACTCATATACTATGTACTACACTGTGCATTTCGTCTAATGCGGGTTTTTCAGTAAATTCTAAGTTTTTCAGTACAACTCACTCATATACAATGTACTACACTGTGCATTTCGTCTATTGCGGGTTTTTCAGTAAATTCTAAGTTTTTCAGTGCAACTCACTCATATACAATGTACTACACTGTGCATTTCGTCTAATGCGGGTTTTTCAGTAAATTCTAAATTTTTCAGTGCAACTCACTCATATGCAATGTACTACACTGTGCATTTCGTCTAATGCGGGTTTTTTCAGTAAATTCTAAGTTTTTCAGTGCAACTCACTCATATACAATGTACTACACTGTTCATTTCGTCTAATGCGGGTTTTTCAGTAAATTCTAAGTTTTTCAGTGCAACTCAATCATATACAATGTACTACACTGTGCATTTCGTCTAATGCGGGTTTTTCAGTAAATTCTAAGTTTTTCAGTGAAACTCACTCATATACTATGTACTACACTGTGCATTTCGTCTAATGGGGGTTTTTCAGTAAATTCTAAGTTTTTCAGTGCAACTCACTCATATACTATGTACTACACTGTACATTTCGTCTAATGCGGGTTTTTCAGTAAATTCTAAGTTTTTCAGTGCAACTCACTCATATACAATGTACTACACTGTGCATTTCGTCTAATGCGGGTTTTTCAGTAAATTCTAAGTTTTTCAGTACAACTCACTCATATACAATGTACTACACTGTGCATTTCGTCTAATGCGGGTTTTTCAGTAAATTCTAAGTTTTTCAGTGCAACTCACTCATATACAATGTACTACACTGTGCATTTCGTCTAATGCGGGTTTTTCAGTAAATTCTAAGTTTTTCAGTGCAACTCACTCATATACAATGTACTACACTGTGCATTTCGTCTAATGCGGGTTTTTCAGTAAATTCTAAGTTTTTCAGTGCAACTCACTCATATACAATGTACTACACTGTGCATTTCGTCTAATGCGGGTTTTTCAGTAAATTCTAAGTTTTTCAGTTCAACTCACTCATATACTATGTACTACACTGTGCATTTCGTCTAATGCGGGTTTTTCAGTAAATTCTAAGTTTTTCAGTACAACTCACTCATATACAATGTACTACACTGTGCATTTCGTCTATTGCGGGTTTTTCAGTAAATTCTAAGTTTTTCAGTGCAACTCACTCATATATAATGTACTACACTGTGCATTTCGTCTAATGCGGGTTTTTCAGTAAATTTCTAAGATTTTCAGTGCAACTCACTAATATACAATGTACTACACTGTGCATTTCGTCTAATGCGGGTTTTTCAGTAAATTCTACGTTTTTCAGTGCAACTCACTCATATGCAATGTACTACACTGTGCATTTCGTCTAATGCGGGTTTTTCAGTAAATTCTAAGTTTTTCAGTGCAACTCACTCATATACAATGTACTACACTGTTCATTTCGTCTAATGCGGGTTTTTCAGTAAATTCTAAGTTTTTCAGTGCAACTCAATCATATACAATGTACTACACTGTGCATTTCGTCTAATGCGGGTTTTTCAGTAAATTCTAAGTTTTTCAGTGCAACTCACTCATATACTATGTACTACACTGTGCATTTCGTCTAATGGGGGTTTTTCAGTAAATTCTAAGTTTTTCAGTGCAACTCACTCATATACTATGTACTACACTGTACATTTCGTCTAATGCGGGTTTTTCAGTAAATTCTAAGTTTTTCAGTGCAACTCACTCATATACAATGTACTACACTGTGCATTTCGTCTAATGCGGGTTTTTCAGTAAATTCTAAGTTTTTCAGTGCAACTCACTCATATACAATGTACTACACTTTGCATTTCGTCTAATGCGGGTTTTTCAGTAAATTCTAAGTTTTTCAGTGCAACTCACTCATATACAATGTACTACACTGTGCATTTCGTCTAATGCGGGTTTTTCAGTAAATTCTAAGTTTTTCAGTGCAACTCACTCATATACAATGTACTACACTGTGCATTTCGTCTAGTGCGGGTTTTTCAGTAAATTTCTAAGATTTTCAGTGCAACTCACTAATATACAATGTACTACACTGTGCATTTCGTCTAATGCGGGTTTTTCAGTAAATTCTAAGTTTTTCAGTGCAACTCACTCATATACAATGTACTACACTGTGCATTTCGTCTAATGCGGGTTTTTTGGTGATTCTAAGTTTTTCAGTGCAACTCACTCATATACAATGTACTACACTGTGCATTTCGTCTAATGCGGGTTTTTCAGTAAATTCTAAGTTTTTCAATACAACTCACTCATATACAATGTACTACACCGTGCATTTCCTCTAAAGCGGGTTTTTCAGTAAATTCTACGTTTTTCAGTGCAACTCACTCATATACAATGTACTACACTGTGCATTTCGTCTAATGCGGGTTTTTCAGTAAATTCTAAGTTTTTCAGTGCAACTCACTCATATACAATGTACTACACTGTGCATTTCGTCTAATGCGGGTTTTTCAGTAAATTCTAAGTTTTTCAGTGCAACTCACTCATATACAATGTACTTCACTGTGCATTTCGTCTAATGCGGGTTTTTCAGTAAATTCTAAATTTTTCAGTGCAACTCACTCATATACAATGTACTACACTGTGCATTTCGTCTAATGCGGGTTTTTCAGTAAATTCTAAGTTGTTTAGTGCAACTCACTCATATACTATGTACTACACTGTGCATTTCGTATAATGCGGGTTTTTCAGTAAATTCTAAGTTTTTCAGTGCAACTCACTCATATACTATGTACTACACTGTGCATTTCGTCTAATGCGGGTTTTTCAGTAAATTCTAATTTTTTCAGTGCAACTCACTCATATACAATGTACTACACTGTGCATTTCGTCTGATGCAGGTTTTTCAGTAAATTCTAAGTTTTTCAGTGCAACTCACTCATATACAATGTACTACACTGTGCATTTCGTCTAATGCGGGTTTTTCAGTAAATTCTAAGTTTTTCAGTGCAACTCACTCATATACAATGTACTACACTGTGCATTTCGTCTAATGCGGGTTTTTCAGTATATTCTAATTTTTTCAGTGCAACTCACTCATATGCAATGTACTACACTGTGCATTTCGTCTAATGCGGGTTTTTCAGTAAATTCTAAGTTTTTCAGTGCAACTCACTCATATACAATGTACTACACTGTTCATTTCGTCTAATGCGGGTTTTTCAGTAAATTCTAAGTTTTTCAGTGCAACTCACTCATATACAATGTACTACACTGTGCATTTCGTCTAATGCGGGTTTTTCAGTAAATTCTAAGTTTTTCAGTGCAACTCACTCATATACTATGTACTACACTGTGCATTTCGTCTAATGCGGGTTTTTCATTAAATTCTAAGTTTTTCAGTGCAACTCACTCATATACAATGTACTACACTGTGCATTTCGTCTAATGCGGGTTTTTCAGTAAATTCTAAGTTTTTCAGTTCAACTCACTCATATACTATGTACTACACTGTGCATTTCGTCTAATGCGTGTTTTTCAGTAAATTCTAAGTTTTTCAGTACAACTCACTCATATACAATGTACTACACTGTGCATTTCGTCTATTGCGGGTTTTTCAGTAAATTCTAAGTTTTTCAGTGCAACTCACTCATATACAATGTACTACACTGTGCATTTCGTCTAATGCGGGTTTTTCAGTAAATTCTAAATTTTTCAGTGCAACTCACTCATATGCAATGTACTACACTGTGCATTTCGTCTAATGCGGGTTTTTTCAGTAAATTCTAAGTTTTTCAGTGCAACTAACTCATATACAATGTACTACACTGTTCATTTCGTCTAATGCGGGTTTTTCAGTAAATTCTAAGTTTTTCAGTGCAACTCAATCATATACAATGTACTACACTGTGCATTTCGTCTAATGCGGGTTTTTCAGTAAATTCTAAGTTTTTCAGTGAAACTCACTCATATACTATGTACTACACTGTGCATTTCGTCTAATGGGGGTTTTTCAGTAAATTCTAAGTTTTTCAGTGCAACTCACTCATATACTATGTACTACACTGTACATTTCGTCTAATGCGGGTTTTTCAGTAAATTCTAAGTTTTTCAGTGCAACTCACTCATATACAATGTACTACACTGTGCATTTCGTCTAATGCGGGTTTTTCAGTAAATTCTAAGTTTTTCAGTGCAACTCACTCATATACAATGTACTACACTGTGCATTTCGTCTAATGCGGGTTTTTCAGTAAATTCTAAGTTTTTCAGTGCAACTCACTCATATACAATGTACTACACTGTGCATTTCGTCTAATGCGGGTTTTTCAGTAAATTCTAAGTTTTTCAGTGCAACTCACTCATATACAATGTACTACACTGTGCATTTCGTCTAATGCGGGTTTTTCAGTAAATTCTAAGTTTTTCAGTGCAACTCACTCATATACAATGTACTACACTGTGCATTTCGTCTAAGGCGGGTTTTTCAGTAAATTTCTAAGATTTTCAGTGCAACTCACTAATATACAATGTACTACACTGTGCATTTCGTCTAATGCGGGTTTTTCAGTAAATTCTAAGTTTTTCAGTGCAACTCACTCATATACAATGTACTACACTGTGCATTTCGTCTAATGCGGGTTTTTTGGTTGATTCTAAGTTTTTCAGTGCAACTCACTCATATACAATGTACTACACTGTGCATTTCGTCTAATGCGGGTTTTTCAGTAAATTCTAAGTTTTTCAATACAACTCACTCATATACAATGTACTACACCGTGCATTTCGTCTAAAGCGGGTTTTTCAGTAAATTCTACGTTTTTCAGTGCAACTCACTCATATACAATGTACTACACTGTGCATTTCGTCTAATGCGGGTTTTTCAGTAAATTCTAAGTTTTTCAGTGCAACTCACTCATATACAATGTACTACACTGTGCATTTCGTCTAATGCGGGTTTTTCAGTAAATTCTAAGTTTTTCAGTGCAACTCACTCATATACAATGTACTACACTGTGCATTTCGTCTAATGCGGGTTTTTCAGTAAATTCTAAGTTTTTCAGTGCAACTCACTCATATACAATGTACTACACTGTGCATTTCGTCTAATGCGGGTTTTTCAGTAAATTCTAAGTTTTTCAGTGCAACTCACTCATATACAATGTACTACACTGTGCATTTCGTCTAATGCGGGTTTTTCAGTAAATTCTAAGTTTTTCAGTTCAACTCACTCATATACTATGTACTACACTGTGCATTTCGTCTAATGCGGGTTTTTCAGTAAATTCTAAGTTTTTCAGTACAACTCACTCATATACAATGTACTACACTGTGCATTTCGTCTATTGCGGGTTTTTCAGTAAATTCTAAGTTTTTCAGTGCAACTCACTCATATATAATGTACTACACTGTGCATTTCGTCTAATGCGGGTTTTTCAGTAAATTCTAAGTTTTTCAGTGCAACTCACTCATATGCAATGTACTACACTGTGCATTTCGTCTAATGCGGGTTTTTCAGTAAATTCTAAGTTTTTCAGTGCAACTCACTCATATACAATGTACTACACTGTTCATTTCGTCTAATGCGGGTTTTTCAGTAAATTCTAAGTTTTTCAGTGCAACTCAATCATATACAATGTACTACACTGTGCATTTCGTCTAATGCGGGTTTTTCAGTAAATTCTAAGTTTTTCAGTGCAACTCACTCATATACTATGTACTACACTGTGCATTTCGTCTAATGGGGGTTTTTCAGTAAATTCTAAGTTTTTCAGTGCAACTCACTCATATACTATGTACTACACTGTACATTTCGTCTAATGCGGGTTTTTCAGTAAATTCTAAGTTTTTCAGTGCAACTCACTCATATACAATGTACTACACTGTGCATTTCGTCTAATGCGGGTTTTTCAGTAAATTCTAAGTTTTTCAGTGCAACTCACTCATATACAATGTACTACACTTTGCATTTCGTCTAATGCGGGTTTTTCAGTAAATTCTAAGTTTTTCAGTGCAACTCACTCATATACAATGTACTACACTGTGCATTTCGTCTAATGCGGGTTTTTCAGTAAATTCTAAGTTTTTCAGTGCAACTCACTCATATACAATGTACTACACTGTGCATTTCGTCTAATGCGGGTTTTTCAGTAAATTTCTAAGATTTTCAGTGCAACTCACTAATATACAATGTACTACACTGTGCATTTCGTCTAATGCGGGTTTTTCAGTAAATTCTAAGTTTTTCAGTGCAACTCACTCATATACAATGTACTACACTGTGCATTTCGTCTAATGCGGGTTTTTCAGTTGATTCTAAGTTTTTCAGTGCAACTCACTCATATACAATGTACTACACTGTGCATTTCGTCTAATGCGGGTTTTTCAGTAAATTCTAAGTTTTTCAATACAACTCACTCATATACAATGTACTACACTGTGCATTTCGTCTAAAGCGGGTTTTTCAGTAAATTCTACGTTTTTTCAGTGCAACTCACTCATATACAATGTACTACACTGTGCATTTCGTCTAATGCGGGTTTTTCAGTAAATTCTAAGTTTTTCAGTGCAACTCACTCATATACAATGTACTACACTGTGCATTTCGTCTAATGCGGGTTTTTCAGTAAATTCTAAGTTTTTCAGTGCAACTCACTCATATACAATGTACTACACTGTGCATTTCGTCTAATGCGGGTTTTTCAGTAAATTCTAAGTTTTTCAGTGCAACTCACTCATATACAATGTACTACACTGTGCATTTCGTCTAATGCGGGTTTTTCAGTAAATTCTAAGTTTTTCAGTGCAACTCACTCATATACAATGTACTACACTGTGCATTTCGTCTAATGCGGGTTTTTCAGTAAATTCTAAGTTTTTCAGTGCAACTCACTCATATACAATGTACTACACTGTGCATTTCGTCTAATGCGGGTTTTTCAGTAAATTCTAAGTTTTTCAGTTCAACTCACTCATATACTATGTACTACACTGTGCATTTCGTCTAATGCGGGTTTTTCAGTAAATTCTAAGTTTTTCAGTACAACTCACTCATATACAATGTACTACACTGTGCATTTCGTCTATTGCGGGTTTTTCAGTAAATTCTAAGTTTTTCAGTGCAACTCACTCATATATAATGTACTACACTGTGCATTTCGTCTAATGCGGGTTTTTCAGTAAATTCTAAGTTTTTCAGTGCAACTCACTCATATGCAATGTACTACACTGTGCATTTCGTCTAATGCGGGTTTTTCAGTAAATTCTAAGTTTTTCAGTGCAACTCACTCATATACAATGTACTACACTGTTCATTTCGTCTAATGCGGGTTTTTCAGTAAATTCTAAGTTTTTCAGTGCAACTCAATCATATACAATGTACTACACTGTGCATTTCGTCTAATGCGGGTTTTTCAGTAAATTCTAAGTTTTTCAGTGCAACTCACTCATATACTATGTACTACACTGTGCATTTCGTCTAATGGGGGTTTTTCAGTAAATTCTAAGTTTTTCAGTGCAACTCACTCATATACTATGTACTACACTGTACATTTCGTCTAATGCGGGTTTTTCAGTAAATTCTAAGTTTTTCAGTGCAACTCACTCATATACAATGTACTACACTGTGCATTTCGTCTAATGCGGGTTTTTCAGTAAATTCTAAGTTTTTCAGTGCAACTCACTCATATACAATGTACTACACTTTGCATTTCGTCTAATGCGGGTTTTTCAGTAAATTCTAAGTTTTTCAGTGCAACTCACTCATATACAATGTACTACACTGTGCATTTCGTCTAATGCGGGTTTTTCAGTAAATTCTAAGTTTTTCAGTGCAACTCACTCATATACAATGTACTACACTGTGCATTTCGTCTAATGCGGGTTTTTCAGTAAATTTCTAAGATTTTCAGTGCAACTCACTAATATACAATGTACTACACTGTGCATTTCGTCTAATGCGGGTTTTTCAGTAAATTCTAAGTTTTTCAGTGCAACTCACTCATATACAATGTACTACACTGTGCATTTCGTCTAATGCGGGTTTTTCAGTTGATTCTAAGTTTTTCAGTGCAACTCACTCATATACAATGTACTACACTGTGCATTTCGTCTAATGCGGGTTTTTCAGTAAATTCTAAGTTTTTCAATACAACTCACTCATATACAATGTACTACACTGTGCATTTCGTCTAAAGCGGGTTTTTCAGTAAATTCTACGTTTTTCAGTGCAACTCACTCATATACAATGTACTACACTGTGCATTTCGTCTAATGCGGGTTTTTCAGTAAATTCTAAGTTTTTCAGTGCAACTCACTCATATACAATGTACTACACTGTGCATTTCGTCTAATGCGGGTTTTTCAGTAAATTCTAAGTTTTTCAGTGCAACTCACTCATATACAATGTACTACACTGTGCATTTCGTCTAATGCGGGTTTTTCAGTAAATTCTAAGTTTTTCAGTGCAACTCACTCATATACAATGTACTACACTGTGCATTTCGTCTAATGCGGGTTTTTCAGTAAATTCTAAGTTTTTTCAGGCAACTCACTCATATACTATGTACTACACTGTGCATTTCGTCTAATGCGGGTTTTTCAGTAAATTCTAAGTTTTTCAGTGCAACTCACTCATATACTATGTACTACACTGTACATTTCGTCTAATGCGGGTTTTTCAGTAAATTCTAAGTTTTTCAGTGCAACTCACTCATATACAATGTACTACACTGTGCATTTCGTCTAATGCAGGTTTTTCAGTAAATTCTAAGTTTTTCAGTGCAACGCACTAATATTCAATGTACTACACTGTAAATTTCGTCTAATGCGGGTTTTTCAGTAAATTCTAAGTTTTTCAGTGCAACTCACTCATATACAATGTACTACACTGTGCATTTCGTCTAATGCGGGTTTTTCAGTAAATTCTAAGTTTTTCAGTGCAACTCAATCATATACAATGTACTACACTGTGCATTTCGTCTAATGCGGGTTTTTCAGTAAATTCTAAGTTTTTCAGTGCAACTCACTGCATATACAATGTACTACACTGTGCATTTCGTCTAATGCGGGTTTTTCAGTAAATTCTAAGTTTTTCAGTGCAACTCACTCATATACAATGTACTACACTGTGCATTTCGTCTTATGCGGGTTTTTCAGTAAATTCTAAGTTTTTCAGTGCAACTCACTCATATACTATGTACTACACTGTGCATTTCGTCTAATGCGGGTGTTTCAGTAAATTCTAAGTTTTTCAGTGCAACTCATATACTATGTACTACACTGTGCATTTCGTCTAATGCGGGTTTTTCAGTAAATTCTAAGTTTTTCAGTGCAACTCACTCATATACAATGTACTACACTGTGCATTTCGTCTAATGCGGGTTTTTCGGTAAATTCTAAGTTTTTCAGTGCAACTCACTCATATACAATGTACTACACTGTGCATTTCGTCTAATGCGGGTTTTTCAGTAAATTCTAAGTTTTTCAGTGCAACTCACTCATATACAATGTACTACACTGTGCATTTCGTCTAATGCGGGTTTTTCAGTAAATTCTAAGTTTTTCAGTGCAACTCACTCATATACAATGTACTACACTGTGCATTTCGTCTAATGCGGGTTTTTCAATAAATTCTAAGTTTTTCAGTGCAACTCACTCATATACAATGTACTACACTGTTCATTTCGTCTAATGCGGGTTTTTCAGTAAATTCTAAGTTTTTCAGTGCAACTCACTCATGAACTATGTACTACACTGTGCATTTCGTCTAATGCGGGTTTTTTCAGTAAATTCTAAGTTTTTCAGTGCAACTCACTCATATACAATGTACTACACTGTGCATTTCGTCTAATGCGGGTTTTTTCAGTAAATTCTAAGTTTTTCAGTGCAACTCACTCATATACAATGTACTACACTGTGCATTTCGTCTAATGCGCGGTTTTCAGTAAATTCTAAGTTTTTCAGTGCAACTCACTCATATACAATGTACTACACTGTGCATTTCGTCTAATGCGGGTTTTTCAGTAAATTCTAAGTTTTTCAGTGCAACTCACTCATATACAATGTACTACA